>NC_138213.1:10736416-11133916 GCF_964194415.1 Vipera berus
AAGTGAAATTTTCTGAAAAAGATGTTCACAGAAAAACTGATATTTCAGGTAAGGTTTTCAATGATAAACAAGAGATAAATGTAATGTGGGAGACTTGCATTTTTCCAGTCCATATTTTTAAAGAAAACATTCCAAAGTTCAGTTCCTCAGCAATAACAAAGCATCGCATTTTTGTATGTTATATTAATTGGAGTCTGCAGAAATAAAGATAAAATGCTAAAGATAGCATTTTTAGATTTGCAAAACTCACTTTGCTTAAATGTTGGGAAATTGTCATTGATGTCAATTAATTTAATGATGACAGTAGTAGTGCCCAATTCTTCAGCATGTAGACCCTTGCCGTCCCTTGCTTTCACCCGAATGGTATAAGTAGCCTTTTGTTCTCTATCCAAGTCAGGGACAGCTGTGTAGATGGTTCCTTTACAATAAAAAGAAAATACAAGGGTTTGCTTATTTTGTCACTTCCACTATTTCCCCCCCAATAGAGTTTAACCTTTACTACTAGTGGTTAAAATAACAAAGCCCAAAGATTAAAATTCTTCAGGCAATGGTTGTTCCTGTGATGGTCTATGAATGTGAAAGTTTGGCTTGGATGAAGCTGGAAATATATCTCTTTCTCTACCTCCATTTCTCTCCATCCCCATCTCCATCTCCATCTCCATCTCCATCTTTATCTTCAACTCTCTCTCTCTCTCTGTCTCTCTCCATCTCCATCTCCATCTCCATCTCTATCTCTATCATCCCTCAGTCATCTCCCTCCCTCCCTCCCACCCCACCCCCCCTCTCTATCATCTTTCTCTCTCATATATCTTTGAAAAAGATAGAAAGATCCATTTGATCTTTGGTACTGGAGAAGATTTTTGGTCAGCCTGGAAAACAAACAAATGAATCAAAGAATAAATTAAGCTGAGATTCTCATGTGGAATACTAATGGCTGTGCAATTACTATTATACATTTGACATATCACGAGAAGTTCCACTTTCTTGAGAAATCCAAAATGCTTTAAAAAATCGAAAGAAAAAGAATAAGGGGAGGGACAGCAGCTATGTGGCTGGACCTAATTATGGCAATAATGAAGGCATCATTGAAAGAACCAGGAGGCTAAGTTGAAGACAGATATTTGACAGAGAATCTATTCATAGGGTCACTAAAAATTGACAGTGATGATAGCACTTACTCAAAAGCTCTAAAAAGCAGCTAGGTTTGATTGGTACTTGTTGCTAAGATGAATTCTTTTAAGAAAATTGTCCTGAAATGGCCATAATTCTTTCACTTAGAATATATTTATTAAAAACATTTTGTCCATCAGATTCTCAAAGATCCAGGTCATGGTTGTCTGAACTTAAGAAGCTTCTTGGAAGAGAAGCAAAACATTTTCAAAGAAAACACCAAGAAAGTCCAGTTGTCTTTTGGAAAAAGCACCTTTGGGACATTTTGTCCTGCATTTTTTAGTTAAAAGTCTCTCAGAACGGATTTTAACTTTCAGTGAAAAATGTTTAGAGGACTTTTTGGGTTTATAGAAGTCTATTATCCTCTGCATTTAAAGGAGATAGAACACTCAAAAGTCTTGAAAAGCATCAATAGGTTTCCCAGACTTAGAATGCAAATATGGCTAGTCACCTCAGATATGACAGGGAATATACCTTCTCGGTCAGCCATGAAGTGTACCTCAGCCGGCTGTTAGTGAGTTAAACACATAATTTAAATAATAACAACCTACTCAGCAATCTGTTCTACATAGAAAAGAGAATAGATGCCATTTTGTTCTTTGATCGGGCAGAAAAATACCACAGACAGTTGTGTTTGCTTGTTCTTGTACAAACTATTTATGAGGGGATTCTGTACCTGAGTTGTCTATTCTGAAGTAGTTTTTGCCATCAGTAACTTCGTAGAAAACATCTGCATGACCATGAAGGGTTGGATCATCAGCATCCACAGCTGTCACTTTGGTGACAGATGTTCCTAAAGAGAGAGAGACAGAGAGATACAGAATGAAAAATAACAAGTATATTTGAATTGTTTGAAACTTCTTGGGTCAACAGAAGACTAAGGAGATTAGCAGTGAAAATAGAAATACAAGGATGCCAGATGATCCCCTCAGATCTTAATAATAATAATAAATAAGTTGGAAGGGACCTTGGAGGTCATCTAGTCCAACCCCCTGCTCAGGCAGGAAACCGTATACCATTTCGGACAAATGGCTGTCCAGTCTCTTCTTAAAAACTTCCAGTGTTGGAGCATTCACTGCTTCTGGAGGCAGGTTGTTCCACTGATTAATTGTTCTAACTGTCAGGTAGTTTCTCCTTAGTTCTAGGTTGCTTCTCTTCTTGATTAGTTTCCATCCATTGCTTCTTGTCCTGCCTTTGGGCGCTTTGGAGAATAGCTTGAGTCCCTCCTCTTTGTGACAGCCCCTGAGATATTGGAACACTGCTATCATGTCACCCCTCACCCTTCTCTTCATTCAACTAGACCTACCTAATTCCAGCAGCCGTTCCTTATATGTTTTAGTCTCCAGTCCCCTAATCATCTTTGTTGCTCTTCTCTGTACTCTTTCTAGAGTCTCAAGATCTTTTTTACATTGTGGTGACCAAAACTGGATGCAGTATTCCAAGTGTGGCCTTACCAAGGCATTGTAAAGTGGTATTAATACTTCACGTGATCTTGATTCTATCCCTCTGTTAATGCAGCCTAGCACTGTGTTGGCTTTTTTGGCAGCTGCAGCACACTTCTGGCTCATATTTAAGTGATTGTCCACTAGGACTCCGAGATCCCTCTCACAGTTACTACTATTGAGCAAGGTACCCCCTATACTATACCTGTACATTTGGTTTTTCTTGCCTAAATGTAGAACCTTACTTTTTTCACCATTGAATTTCATTTTGTTAGATAGCGCCCAGTGTCCAAGTCTGTCCAGATCCTCCTGTATCTTAAGCCTGTCTTCTGGAGTGTTGGCTGTTCCTGCCAGCTTGGTGTCGTGTGCAAATTTGATGAGTTCCCCATTTATCCCTTTGTCCAAATCGTTGATGAAGATGTTGAAGAGCACTGGGCCCAGAACAGAGCCCTGGGGCACCCCACTACATACTCCCCTCCATGTAGATGCGGTTCCATTGAGGACCACACACTGAGTACGGCCGGTCAGCCAGCTATGAATCCATCTGGTGGTAATTCTGTCTAACCCACATTTTTCTATCTTATCAAGTAGAAGGTTGTGATCTACTTTATCAAATGCCTTACTGAAGTCCAAGTAAATTATATCCACAGCATTCCTCTGATCCACTAATTTTGTCACTTGGTCAAAGAATGCAATACGTTTTGTCTGGCATGATCTGTTTTTGACAAACCCATGTTGGCTTTTAGTAATGACTTTGTTGGCCTCTAGGTGCTTGCTGATTTGTTGTTTGATTATCTTTTCCAGAATCTTCCCAGGTATTGAGGTCAGGCTGATAGGTCTGTAATTTCCTGGATCCATTTTTTTTCTTTTTTGAAGATGGGAACTACATCAGCTCTTTTCCAATCCTCTGGTAGTTCCCCAGTGCTCCAGGATCTTTGAAAAATATAGTTCGGTGGTTCTGAGATCACATCTGCCAGTTCCTTGAGAACCTTGGGGTGTAATCCATCTGGTCCTGGTGATTTAAACTCGTCTAGACTGGACAGGTGCTCCCTTACCATTTTCTTGCCTATCTTAACTTGTGTTTCTATTCTGTTTTTTGTGGCACTATTTTTGATAGGTTGGTCTGTTTTTCCCCTTTGTGTAAAGACAGATGCAAAAAAACGACTTAAATAGTTCTGCTTTCTCCCTGTTGCTTGTCACCTTCTTGCCACTTTCACCCACTAATGGACCAATATTATCTCCTGCTTGGGTCTTCTCTCCTTTACCTCCCCCTATTCTAGATCATGGCATGAATATATTAAAGACTTTTAATATGGCAAGGTAAAAAAAAAAATCCCTGCAAGTTTTACTCTGCAAGGTGTGTCCAACTCTAGGGGGCAGTTCTCATCTCTGTTTCATGAAACCACTGAGCCAGTGCTGTCTGAAGACGTTTCTGCAGTCATGTATGTGGTGAGCATGAATTCGTGCCATAGAGAAAAGCATATGGAGAAACACAGAGAGCTGTTCCATGCTTTCCAACTGCTAGGTTGGCAGGAGTTGAGGCAAGTGATGAGAGCTCACACTGTCATGAGGTAGTAGGACTCAAACACCAGAGCATAGACTTTTAAGCCCTAAACCTAAGTGAATTTTCCACCAATGGGATTTTCTCATGTATTTTACCAGGAAATGTAGATAGGGCAGGCTCAAAAAGTCGACACCTTTCTAAGCATATTGATGTGCTATGAGTCCATTGAAAGTTTCCAGTTTGCTCTCCAAATTCCTGGAGACCTAACCCTAGCCCTAAGTGGATTTGTCACCAATGGGATTTTTCCATGTATTTTACCAGGAAATGTAAATAGGGCGGGCTCAAAAGGTCAGCACCCTCCTAAGCATATTAACGTGCTACGAATCCATTGACAATGTTCATTTTTCTCTCCAAGTTCATGGAAACCTAACCTTAAGTGGATTTGCACCTCAATGGGATTTTCCCATGGTATTTTACTAGGAAACCTAGGTAGGGTGGGTTGAAAAATCAACACTCTCCTAATCATACTGATGCTCTATGAATCCATTGGTGATGTCCATTTTGCTCTCTGAATTCCTGTAGAATTAACCCTAACCCTAACTCTAATCCTGTTGCTAACCCTAACGCTCATTTAATTTTCATTGGCAATGGGATTTTCCCATGTATCTTACTGTGGTCCAGAAACAAATCTGAACAAAAAGCTTTCATTTGTTCATGTATTGAGCATTAAGAAGCCAGGCATGGATTTCAGATTGGTTTTTTTTTTTACTGAAGTATTAATTCAGCGATGTGATATGAGATTTTAGACATTCTTGCTTCAAAATAAGGAGAAAATAAACCTTACCTAGTGGTGACATTTCTACCACTGAACCATTAAACACCTTTTGAACAAATACTGGGGCGTTGTCATTAATATCATGTACGATGATCCGGAATTTGGATGGGTCCTCCAATTGCAGGTTGGTAACACGATTAAAAATCAGAGCTGTGAGCTCATATTCAGCTTTCTTCTCTCGGTCCAGCCTTTCACTCACAGAGACATCTCCAGTAAATTCATCAACTCTGAACAAAGTCCCAGCACCTTCCCCTTCAAGAACATATTTGGCATTGGGATTCTTGATAGTTGAGGTGATCTAGAATGCATAAGTATGTGAGGAAATCACTTCTAAGAGATGTGACAACATAATAATAAAAAAAATCAGCACATCTATTCTTTAACATTTCATTATGTTAAAATAAAGTGGTTAGAATGCAGTATTGCAGGCTAATTCTGCCAACTGCCAGCAGTTCGATTCTCACTGGCTCAAGGTTGACCTAGCTTTCCATCCTTCCATGGTGGGTAAAAAAGAGGACCCAGATTGTTGGGGGCAAATATGCTGACCCTGAAAACTGCTTAGAGAGGGCATTGAAGCGTTATATAGTCTAAGTGCTATTATTATTCAATGTATTTGCTGCCCATTTTTCAAATTATTATTCAAATTATTTTCTGTCAGTCTTAACTGTTTGAGAATTTCATAGTTCCACCCCGGGTCACAGCACCTCAGCTTTCTGCATAGTTGTTTGATTTCTAGTTTCTAGAGATACTCCTGTGCCATTTCTGGAATCAATGTTCTACTTATTCTTTTTCTGTTTTCCAGGAAATTCTTAGCTGTTGGCCCAAATGTGGATAATTTTCCCTCAGTAAATCAATGAACAAATTTAATGTTTTGGAGTCATTGGTTTAACTGGAGTCTCTTTATCTAGCTTTAGGACATATGTGAAGAACTGATCAGATTTTAGGTCATATTAATGCAGAAACGTTGGCAATTCAAAGAGATTTACAAATTTAGAAACCACAGTGAGTTCAAGGAGAAATTTTTAAAAAGCTTTAAAAAGCACCAAAATGATTCTTTTTCATAGAAAAAGTACTGTAAATTCATTTAAATGTTTGGAGATTATCATTATAAGTTATGGATTTTTTTAGTTTAAAGGTATGATGAATGGGAATATAATATTGTTTCAACTACCCATTTCTTCTACATCTGTACTGTGCTTAGTTATACCTATATAATCAATAAATAATAAACAACATTACTGCTTTTATATAGTTCTATTAAGCTTCATAAGATTTTGTACAAAAAGTTTAATATATAATTGATCAAATACAATGTAAATAGTATATTCAAGTCTTGGTCCAAATTTAAGAATGCTATCTTGTTAGATTTATCTTGAAAATGTAGCTTTCCTCGGCGTCTCTATGAGACTTGAGACACACAGAAATATCTATGTTAGAATGGAACCTTTTGAACTTACTAGGTAAGTTAGCAAATCACCCTAGCTAGCAAAAGGTTTTGTTTAGCTGTTTTTAATGGCTGCATGCATGTTTTTCTTCTTGCTGCTTTATTTGAGATGGGTTAGATTGCTAAAACAAAGAGGCGAGGTCTTTTGAGATCAGAAATGTTGTCTAAGTGGACACTTGGAATAAGAACTATCAGCTAAGTTAAGTCAGCTGTGTAGGCTGCAGAGCATTCCTTTTCTCTTCTTCCAAATGCTTCGCCCCCCCTTATGTTTGTTATTGGATCATCCCCCCCCTCCAAAAAAAAGCCTTTTATATATAATGTTCAAGAAAGGCTCTTATTTCCAGTGTCTCCTTGACATTCTGAGGATGGGCTTTCAGAGCTGAATGCATTCAGAGTTTACTGAGAGGCCCTTCATGGGGCAAAAATGTCACCTGTTGCAAAGCTGGAAAAGGTATATTAAAAAGAGGAGTGTTCATGGTTTTAACAGGAATGTTTGCTTAGAAAAGTTTCTAGCACAAATACAGCACACCTAAAACTATCAGACTCCTGGCCCACCAGGGGCCTCTTGGGTGGGTGACTACTAATTGACCATCACCAAATCCATGCATACCTTTCCAACATGATGAGGCAAAGTCCCATTTTGCTCTTCAGGAATATGCATTTTATTCCAGATCCATTCTCTTTTCATTCGCTTGTGCAAGTTATCATTGGTCTTTGACTTTGAGAAATGGTCTCCATGCACACCAGAAGAAGTCGGTATCAAGAAAATGAGGAGGAGGATGAAGCAAAAGCAGCTTGCCATCTTTGTGGTTCAATGATCTTGGAAACTCCTGTGTTTGAAAAAAACCATCTGCTGACTACATGGGCTCAACATTTTTTGGATAACGGCACACTGTTATCAGGGTTATCAAAGATTATTTGTCCCAGTCTGTTTCCAAGGTCTAGCCCAGGGGTCTTCAAACCTGACCCTTTTAAGACTTGTGGACTTCAACTCCCAGAATTCCTCAGCCAGGAATACAAATACAAGGGCCAGGTTTGAAAACCCCTGGACTAGCCTATTTCTTGTGATTCTTCGATGGTATGTCATTCAAAGGCTAACCTGGTCCAATCTACTTAGCTTAGCAGAAAAAGACAGATGCTCTTACACACTGAAAGAGAAAACCCTATACTATAAAAGTAGCTGCATTTTGTTTTTCCTTGAGGACATTTTGCTTGCCATCCAAGACGATTCTTCAGTTCTGAGGAAAAAGCAAAGTGGGGACCTTTATTCCATATATTTAAAAAATTATACTTGACCTGAAAATGCATTAATGGGAAGTAGGAACATTTTCTCTCACACAATGTTTTCCATTTAGAGGAAGCTATCCAAATACAAAACACATCTCATTGGTTTTAAACAGATCATGTTTACAAATTAGGACCTTTTCACTTTAAAAAAAAATCAAGTACAAAAGAAATGGAGTTTTGTATGTTTCCTTTTATCCAGAAACATCTGTGCTGAAGGGACTTTTGAACTGTTGGTAGGGGCAAACATTTAACTTCTTTGTCATGTGCTGAGAACTGCTATTAGAGGGGATGATGGTTTATTATGCATTGTAATGGTATGCAGGAAAGAACACGAGAGATGGCATAAAGAGTTGTTGCTTAGAGAATCTCAGACAAAAGGCAGCATAACCTCAGCTACATAGCAAATGGAACAAGACCCTCCCTAGTTTTTTTGGGCTGTAAAGGAGACGCAGGGAGAATGGTACCATCATACTTGCAACATTCTGTTAATGTACCTTTTTCAATTAAATACAATTGCACCGTCCAGAATCACTTTGTGTGAGATGGGTGCCCATTTACATGTGATAAATAAATACATACATAAATAAAATCAGGTTGCCTGATCACATTTCCTGTCCTGTCTACAGTACGTGGCAAGACTGAGACACATTTACTTTTCATGGTAGGTAATTCCCTCAGCAAATCATTTTATGTGAGAGGCAAGATTTAAATCCCTCTTCTTCATAAAATGGTGAGCGATGGAAAGTAGGAAGCAAATACACATCTGTCTAAATGTTCTCTCGGTGGTTAGAGTATACTGCTATTACAACTTAACATAATTCTTTTGTTGCTATCCATCAAGTATAATTCCCACAGCCCTAATGTCATCTTTCTGTACGAATGGATACACTTGTGGAAAGAGATAGAATATATTTATTTAAATTAGCAGAGATCAAAATTAGAGAGTAAAGGGTTAACAACAGAGGGGAAAAAATACAGTACATCCATACCTGTTGTGAATGGGCTAAAAAGCCTGATTACCCTCCACAATATGAGCAGTAGAAAACCTCTTTCTGGGGGGAGGATGACAGGGGTCACCACCAGAAACCACCCTTTGGTTGAATGTCACATAATAAATCCTGAAGAGGAGAGCAACAAAGGTTCCTTGCTTCTACAGTATGATAAGCTAGAGAACCGTGGTGTATAGGTGACTGTGTAAGGCTCTTGACTTATCGGTTCAAGTCCCCAGTTTTATTTCTGGCAAGTCTTCACGATCAATATATACGGCATAACAATGTAATCCAGATCAGAGAGTGCTTCTGTTTTCTTTGTATGTTTCATATGACTTGATCTCTCTCTCTCTTTTCATGTTCCCAGACACCCAATTTTCACTTCCTCTGGCTAAATTTTGAGTAGACTTTGTGTCCCCAGATAAAGCTGACTCTTGATTGCCTCACTTCAAAACTGAGAAGATCAGCCTTTTCTGTCAAATAATATCTCTCCTTTTGAGATTTTCAAGTGGGATATTGTAATGCTTGCATGATAATTAATATTTTTGAGACCTCCATGTGTTCATTCAGATTTTAGGGCCTATGCTTTTTTTTTTACCAGATGCTGCTAGAGAAGAAGCAGGTTTAGAAACAGTGAGGTATCAGTTAAACCTAGCTGCGTGTGTGATCAAAAAAACAAAACAAAAACAAGATAGCAGACTACTTTATAGAGCACCAGGGCCCCCAACCTTTTGGGCACCAGGGACCAGTTCCGTGGAAAAAGATTTTTCAGCGGACTGGAGGGGATGTGGTTTTGTCTGCTGCCTGCATCTCATGGATGGGGATTTACTTGTTTGTGTGGACTGGTTGCTGGCATGCCGCGGCCCGGTACTGGTCCATGGACTGGGGGTTGGGAACCCCTGTTTTAGAGCAAAGGAAGTTTCTACATACACAACTCCACACAGAAGACTATTAATGTTCCTCTGCTTAATGTGAACAACTTGAAGGATTTCATCCCTAGCACTTTCTGAGCTGCAAGTCAAGGATCCTAGCAGATGCAAAATTAATGGCAGCATTATTTTTTTCCTGTCAGCTAAACTGCTATTTAGGGTATGGGCTATCTGAATCTTTTGGGAAAGCATACAAATGATATAAACAGCAATAGTAACAATGGAATTTTCCCCACCCAAACCATGGGATAGAAAATGTTTATACTCAACTTGAACTACTGTATTATCTCTGTTTGAATTAATTTTCCAAGGTTTTGGAATTCTCAAAGATGGAGGCTTTTGCTTCATGGCCCTGTCTGCAAAGAATCTTGGGAATTATACTTGGTCAGCAATTCTGCTCAAGATTTTTACCAATTTACAGAATCACAATTCCCAAGGAAAAGTTAATAAATTAAAAAAAGACACTTAAAATCTCTACTACTATTCTCTCGCAGGGGAATTGTGTTAGTAAGTACAACTCTGCCAATATCTTGCCAAATCATACATACTGGCTGATAATTTTAAGTATTTAAAAGAAAACATTCTTTAAACATTTAGCTAAATAATAGATGGTTTTCTGAATCTAAGCTCTTGGCCTAGATAATTGCTCTGGAGGAGTGAATGCACAAAATATACAGCTTTTATGATTTACAATAATTGCAAGCAACTTGCTAAATCTGAGCTTGTTCCTAACGTCAAATGATTCTGCATTTTGACTGACTTTGAGTTTACTTTGACCAAAAAAGCATCTGTATAGCACAGATTGCACTTCAGCTAGAAAATAAAGTTTGCAATTGTTATAGAAAAATAATTAAAGTAAAACAAAAAGCAGCACTAGGAATGAAGAATGGAAACTGCTGGGAAATAAATATTGACTGATCTTTGAGGATATTTTGTGACACAGCTTTCTCCATCTTGGACCTCCAGTGACCTTCACCAACTCCAAATTGTGATTAAAGTCCTGTCTATTTTTAACATGTGTTGCATATGACGCACACAAATAAAAAAGGCAGAGCTTTATTCTCCATGTCACACCCAAACCTTCGAAGCCAGTGACAGTCACTGCTTATGCTACTGCCCTCCAAATAAATTGGACTTCAAATTCTACACTTCCCAGCCAATATGGCTGGCTATGGAGACTGGGAATTCTTGCCCTGGAAATACAACATATTTGGAAAACACATCATATGGGGAAAGACTGTTCTAATATATCAGATTTAGTATCTTTGATGTATATTAGCAGAGGATGGATCTCTCTCACCCCGACCCTGGCCCCATCGTATACATCTTGGGATAGATATCTTCAAAAATAGCTTTCCACTCATTTGTGTACTCCTTAGATTGTTGTTTTTCAACCTTATCCAGTTTAAGTTATTTGAACTACAACTCTAAGAATTCCCTAACCAACAGGCTTGCTGGGGAATTCTCAGTGTTGTAATACACACATCTTAAACTTGCTAAGATTAACACTGCCCTAGATCAGAAGTCCCCAACCTTTTGGGCATCAGGGACCGGTTACACTGAGAAAGGTTTTTCCATGGATCGGAAGGGGCGTGGTTTTATGTGCTACCTGCATCCCATGGATGGGGCTTTGCTTGTTTCTGTGGCTCAGTTGCTGGCATGCCGCGGCCCAGTACCGGTCCACGGCCCGGGGGTTGGGGACTCTTGCCCTAGATGGAGCAGCGAAAGCCTGCTGATAGCAGTTTGCCAGACCCTGCTCCTTGGCTGATATCCTGAACTACTTTAAGTATTTAATGCAATTATCTAAAACTAAGTAATTACACTAAAGAACTGTTTGTGCACCTGGTCATCCCTGCGGTTGGAACCACTGTGCTTGAATTGGAGAGAGGATAGATTAGCTCTTCCCACTGTCCTATCTCCAAATGGTCATGATGAATAAAAAGTTAAATGTAACAAAAGAATCCCCAGTGCAAAATTTATTCTGTTTGTCCTCATTCTTGAATTCTACCTGGTTTTCTGAACAGGCTGATAACTGCTTAATCATATCCTAGCTATGAGTCTGGTCTTGAGGACAAGTGGACCTACATTTGAAATAAAATACGTCATGCTTCTAGACTTTAATTAAGAGTCTCTGGTTTTGTCACCCTTTCAGTGGTGTCCCTGTTTGGATGACAACATGGCTTTGGAAGTTCCTTGAATGTGGTCAGCAGTTCTATGATGTTCTGAAGGAAACAGAAGGATCAGTCATGCATTTGTGTTCCAACTGCTTCCCAGACGTGCCAAGAGTCCTTCAAAGGAAATGGTATGGGACTTGGATTCTGAATTCCAAGCCTGCTGATGTGAGTTGCAGTCTAATGAAAGCTTGGTTGTATCCAAGATTTCCGTGGCATGTGTTGTTTAGAGATTAAAGGAAGGAGAAGAGAATGGCCACATGGCTGACTTCCTCCAGATGGCAAAAGCTTGACTATAGCATGTGACTCTAAGGATATCAAGAGAGATCTTTAGACAACCCCTTCTGCCTACTGTGGGATAGAAATGATGCAGTCATGAGATCTGGGCAAAAACCCAGAACTTCTACCAGAGCTTCAGGTTTCCTACAATTCCAAGAAACTAAACTGGGCAGAGAGAAATACTTTCCAGAGGGCTTTCCTCCCCCCTCAAGGGGATTTTAAAAAACACAAAGGAAAGTCTTTGGAATTATATACTGCTCAAAAAATAAATAAAGGGAACACTTAAACAACACAATGTATTGTATTTAATAGTAGGATGTCTTATCTTGTGTTCCCTTTATTTTTTTGAGCAGTATATTTTAGAAAAGTTGATTAGTAAATGATAATGGCATAGACTGCATTGTTTATTGTGTTTCTTATGAAACCCCCCCACAATATAGTGTAATAAAATCTATAAGAAGTTAAATCAATGCCCATGTTTTTTCTCCCCGAGCTGACAATAAGACTTGGGTTTTGAGTAATGGATTGTACATGCCAAAAAATCTTGAGAACCTAATTAGAATCCATTTTGTTTACATTTCAATTGAATGAACATTTAAAAAAATACAATTACTCTCCAGTCAATTACTGAAAGCCTTTGTTTTCATTCTATTGCATTAAATGCACTTTGCTAAGAGTAAATAAAGAGAAAGAGCGGCCAAAGAAATCCTTGGTTCTCAGTTTGCCCATCTGTGGTATAAATTTTAGGGTATTGGCTAGGTCTAGGATATTTTCTGCTGGAGAATAATTTGGCTTCTTTCCTCTTCTCCAATTTTATGGAGTTCTTATAAAAGCAGGAGTCTGTAATAGCTACAACAGGAATATTTGAGTTATTTTTGTCATTGCATTATTTAATGCTAATATGCTAAGCTTTTTGTTGTTAGCCCTTGGTTCTCTCAAATACTTTGTACCATAAAGCTTTTCAAAGTTTTAAATTTTTTTATTGCAATTTCTTTCTTTCTTTCTTCTTTCTTTCTTTCTTTCTTTCTTTCTTTCTTTCTTTCTTTCTTTCTCTTTCTCCCTCCCTCCCTCTTTCTTTCTTTTTTCTCTCTTCCTCTCTCCCTCCCTCCCTCATTGTATGACCGTTCTTGCCACAGTTGTTAAGTAAATCACTGCAGTTGTTAAAATTAGTAACACACTTGTTAAATGAATATGGCTTCTCCATTGACTTTGCTTGTCAGAAGGTCGCAAAAGGGGATCACCTGACCTTGGGACACAGCAACCATCATAAACATGAGTCAGTTGCCAAGAATCTGAATTTTGATCATTTGACCATGGGTCTCCTTCTATGGTTGTAAGTGTGAAAAACAGTCATAAGTCATTTTTCAGTGCTGTTGTAACTTTACTGTTACTAAATGAACTGTTGTAAGTCAAGGACTACCTGTATTTGTCAACAGACTATTAATCAAGGCTCGTTTTTCCCTTCCCTGTTGTTCCCTGTCCTCTGGAAGTTTGATAGAAAAAGAATCTGAGAAACAGGGACCGTTAATTGGATGCCCAGCTTTTCAAGGTAATACAAGTTCATTCCTTCATTCCCTTTTGCAAAGTGGGAAATCCCTTGTAAGATTTAAAATGGCAAGCTTGTAAAAAGATGTAGAAAATCCATCTTAGCAACCAATTCTACCTACACCCCTACCTAGAAGACTATATGATAATGGTTGAGGGGAGAGTTCTAAAAAAATGTGTACAACTGTGGAGAGGCCGTTAATTAGCTGGAGTCCTGTGGATGTTTCTGTGGAAATTCTGGCTTCTACCTTTGTTGAGTTTACTAACTCAGTTAGTTTTAGTCTTGGTTAAATGTTGTCCCTTGGTGTGCTATGAGAACTCAACTGGCTTGATTAGTTTTATCCCTCCCTGTTTTAGACAACTATCAATGCATTACACAACCACCCTCCTGTGATGGATTAATTCCAGTTCAGGAGGGTATGAGAAAGCAATAATTCTGAGCTATAGTACAAGTTCAGTCAGTTCCCTCTTGCCTAATTTGCAAGCAAAAAATAAGTGGCCAGGAGACCTATTTGATAGATTTGAGGAATCAGAACTCAAGTTGGTGGCAAAGGGATACTAAGCCTGTGCAGACATATCCCAAAGATGCTTTTCCAAAAGGTAACTGGATTTTCTTAGTTTTTTTTTCTTCCCTTGAAAATGTTTAACTTCTCGTCCAGGAATCTTCTTTTCAAGGAAAAAACCCAAAAAAGTCCAGTTGCCTTTTGGAAAAGCACTTTTTGGGACAACCACGACCTGGATGATGGAGAATATCCATAGGCACTGTGCAGCCATAGTTTGCACATGTCTGGACTAAGAATGTTGGTTTGGTTTCTTTTGGCTTTGTCGACATTGCAGTTCTTTTTTTCTTTTAAACTGAATTTAACCTGCTTCCTATTTAGCCTGATCTACACTCTGGTGCTAGTCTGTTTCTCATGACAATCAAGGCAGGAAGGAGAGTGGCTTCCATAATACCATTGGTAGTTGCTCAGAGGGTGCCCAAACAGGATGCTTTCTCCAGCACAGGCAAACAGGAAGGCACGTGCTGGCAAAACCCTATCCTTTTCAGAATTTTGTGCTGAAGTCTGCAAGTCAGAAAAACCTTGCAAAAATGTACTACTGGGGCAAAAAAATGCCTGTCCAGAGAGCTCACACTAAGATCATGAAAAGCTGGGGCACAGAGAGCTGGGGTGGGTGGATGGCTCATTGCTGTGAAGCTGGAAGAAGCATTTCCCTTCTTTTAGGCATACGTGGCCTCTATCCAGCTACCCTAAACCAGAACTGAAATAAAACCCTGATGAACTCTGGGCATAGTTTGAAGGGACTGTCTCTTTCCTTTCATAGAAAAGGGGAAAGGAAACAAAAAATCTCCTGAAGGGTGAGGCGTTGGAGGATTTCTGCCACAGGCTCCATTTATAACGTGCAGTATTTTATCACTACTGCACAACATTTTGTCTTCATGGAATGCAGAATATTCAAGCACTTTCTGACCAGCCTATCATTCCCCCCCCCACGTCTCTCTGTACTAGAGTCTGCCCGTTTTATACTCACTTCATTTTTCATTCTCCTGCCTGTCGGTTCTTTACAACCCATTTATACAATCCTGTGAACTTAGCCAAAAAAAGAAGTGTAGAAGAGTGTGCGGAAAATTATATGCATTTTCTTGAGCCCTTCTGATAATGGATCTATTTTTCTCTGCGCCTTTGCAAGCGAACCCCACTGTGGCAAGCTATTTTCCTTTGCAACAAGGGGTGTGCATTCTACTCCTACTTGCACAGGGAGTCCTGGCTTAATGAGGATT
Source organism: Vipera berus (assembly GCF_964194415.1). Classification (NCBI taxonomy): domain Eukaryota; kingdom Metazoa; phylum Chordata; class Lepidosauria; order Squamata; family Viperidae; genus Vipera; species Vipera berus. The sequence continues at coordinate 10,751,792 of NC_138213.1, forward strand.
CAAAATTACATTTTTTTTTAACTTACATTCCATCCTCAAAGTTACAACTGCTGCATTCCCCCCCCGTCATGTGATCGCATTTGGGCGCTTGGTAACCAGCCAGCATTTATGATAGCTTGCAGTGCCACGGGGGCATGTGACTATGGTTCGCAATCCTTTTTGTCAGCTTCCAGCGGTTTTTGCTGGTTTCCTGCCAACACACCCACTCAGAAGAATGGATTTGCTCAACAACCACATGGTTTGCTTAACCATTATGTGATTTGATTAATGACTGTGGGGGTTCAGTTTATGACCATTGTAAAATGGCCCTAAAACTGAGTCAGCTCATGTGGTCACCCATTTAATGACTGTAATGAATTATGACCAGTACTCCAAGCCCAATAGTTATCATTGAGGACTATCTATCTATCTATCTATCTATCTATCTATCTATCTATCTATCTATCTATCTATCTATCTATCTATCTATCTATCTATCTATCTATCTATCTATCTATCTATCTATCATTATCTATCTATCTATCTATCTATCTATCTATCTATCTATCTATCTATCTATCTACCTACCTACCTACCTACCTACCTACCTACCTACCTACCTATCTATCTATCTATCTATCTATCTATCTATCTATCTATCTATCTATCTATCTATCTATCTATCTATATTTGTGCTCATGCTTTGATTTGTGACCCACCCTGCGAAACAAAACAGATAGGCTTGCAAATTCATTCTAACTCTTGTATAATCCATTGGCTTAATGGTTGCGATGGGAAGATTTTCTTCTTGGTCCCTTACAGATTCATTTCAGGTCTGCTTAGATCTTGCTTAAGCTTAGCGAGACTGCTTTCTCCTGTGCCTTTTGATAGTGTTGGGGCTCAAAAACAGAAGGACATTTTCCATTCAGCTATGATAGTTGTAGGTGGGGAGAAAAGAATAAACAAGCAACTTGGCAACTTTAATTTTCCTAAAACCTTCCTCACCTCCATGTCCAGGCTTTCACTCCAGAGAGAACAGCTTGGAGAAGAATCTACAGCTACAAGCCAACATTCTTTCCTTTGTTCTCAAAGAAGAATGCTAGCAAGGGCATTGCATTTGTTAACTTAAGCAATTTATGCCCCCCCTTTTTTTCATCTGAGGGAGTGAAGCTAGAGAAGAGTCCCCTCTCTTTCAAACAGTATCTGATGTTCTTACAATTCAGCAAAGACAATCAATCACCAAGGGCTTCTAAAGGTTAAAGGACTATACAAATTCATATATATATATATATATATCCTGTTTTCCATTACGACACTCGCTTCAACAAAAGCAGGATATGAGAACAGGTTATCCAGTTTGGCAAATCCCTCCAAAGCTATTAATTGTTTAGGTGAATTTCCCCTGAGTCTGGCTTTTATTTTATCTGCAGCAGCTGCACCAGATGTGGAGGAAAATAAAGCTCGGAGGCCTTTAATCATTTCATTGAAGAGGGTCTTTCAATATTAATGCCTGTTTTCTGCATTAGGTTTACATTTTCTTCCCCAAATAACAATAATCTCAGGTTAGAATGAGAGAGAGAAAAACAGTAACTGGGCCAAAGTTAGCAAGTAAGCTTCAATGGCTGAGGGTAGACATGAGCCTCACACTTTCTGGATTTAGCTCTATATCTAAGCAGGTGAAGTTGAGCTATTTTCTTCACAAATCTGTGTATTTTGTCCACATGTCATTAAAAATGATGCACAATAACAATCAAGGTCTTGGCATCCTCAAAAAGTATTTATCATTTAATTGTATGGATTTTCCTCAGCCATAAACTGATCATTCAAGATGGATTTGCGTAACATTCTAGACTAAAATTTCATTAACTAATTTAATGTTTAGTCTACCGAACAAAGGCAGCCAAGCTGAGCCAAACCAAATGAAAGCATACAGCAAATAAATAAAACAAAATAAGAGGGATCGGCAATGAGGTGCTACAATGACAAGTCTACAGCATGAAGTCATTTTCCCATTTTCTTTTCATTTTCCTTCTCTTGTTATAATAGACTATCCTGGTCAGGCAATATTTGGAATGGCTTCACCCATTTCATCAGACTTTCCTTCCTGAATAAGCAGCAGGTCACAAACACACAAATTCATTCATCATGATTTACACCCCCCCCCAAATGTTAATCTCTAGACATGGTATCTAAGCAAACACAAACAAATCACATTACAGTTTAGTGTTGTGTAAATCAAACTGCAGTGTTTCCTTTTTTTCCTCATGAAAAATTTGGAGTGGAAGGAGAAAAAGAAAAACAAGGAGGAACAGATGACCTGGAAGGTATAAAGTGGACTTTTTGATTATTTTTTTTTCACTTACCAGAAAGCTTTCTAAGATGAGTAGTAACTCACAAAAGTCCCAAAGGCGCTTTTTCAAAAGGCAACTGAACTTTCTTTGAAGTCCAGTTGCTTTTTGAAAAAGCACCTTTGGGGAAACCATGATCTAGATGACTGAGAATCTCCATAGACATTTAACTCACAAAAGGTTATGCCTTTTAACAAAATGTGCTAGTCACAAAATATGCTACCAAACTCCTGATTTTTTTTTGTTAAGCCAGATCAGTGGCAGTAAAGAAATGTGTAGGACACATAAGCTCAAGGATAGCTCTTGCAAGTCTCATACGTAAAGTTCAAATATGGAAAATGGAATATACTTCTCATAAGAACAAGGAATAGCTTTGGTGAATTGCTGACTACAAATAATTCTCCCATTCAAAAATGCTTAGATGCTGGTGGATGGCAAAAACATGACAATTCTTTGGTGGTTTTTAAGAATATAGCCCAAATCCATAATCTTATAGAACCAATAAATGCACTTTTTGTTCAGTGACTAAAGTACCCAGCTCATTTCACAGAATGACAGAAATTAAAAATTACAGAATTCTAGAGCTGGCCTAGAATTGAATTTAACTCCCAGCTTAAGTGAAGGAATCCAGATCAAAGCATCCTAAGAGAATGGCTAACTACATTCAAAATATAAAGCTTTGTAAGGTTTTTGTATAACAAAAAGCCAGCACGGCCTTCCAAAGGTAGATCACCATCCTGAGATGCTGAAAAGAGTCCCCCCTCCCCCAATGTTCTACATAGTTGGGAATAATGAGTGGAGAAAAGAAAGGAAAGGAATATAAAAGACACAGTGTTGAGGGCAAATCTTATTACTACCCTCCCTATGGCACATAGTTTGGAGATAACAACAACAAAAAAAACCCCCACTCCTAATATTCATGCTGTGGGAAGTTGGTTTATTTCAGGGTTGTAACAACTTTCCCTTAAGTTTCTTATCTTAAACCACGAAGTCTCCTGTTATCTTCATTTGGAAATCCTCCAGTGACAGTTAAGGTAGCTCTGGTAAGGTAACTTGATCACAGGTAAAATATCCAGAAAGTTGGTGGGCAACTGGCCTACAAAATATCCTAAGGAGACACTCTGGTTCACCCAACTTTGGCAAACAAGCAACACAGATGTCAATTATGGGGATAAAAAAAACAACCCTAAAAAAAATCTAAAAATAATCTGAAATCTTGGGTTTCTTACCTGGCTTTCTCTCTATCGCAATTCGAAAAGATTCTGGTGATTGCGATCTTCTCTAAGCACCTACTGACTGGATCAAGTCATGGGCGTGTATTGGATAAAGTAAAATCAGTTATTTGACTGCATGAAGCAATTCAGGGAGTGATCAGCTTCCTTGTTGCCAAGGGGTCTACAGCTGGGAAATCAGCCCTTCCCCTCTGTGGAGTCTGTACATCCTGTTATTGTTCTGATATTATTAATGTTACAAAGAAAAAGAGTGGAGGAAGGAGATAACGCTTGGGGTCATTCCCTTAATCACCTTCCCAACAAGTAAGAGGTAGAGAACAGGATGGCAAGACTCTTTGCCATTTGCTAACAAAAACACAACTCAAGCCAGAGGCTGAAAATGAGGATTGTGAAAATTTAGAAAGAATGGAATGCAACTTTTTTTTGTGTGTGGTATTTTTGTGTTTTCTTGGCTGAGAAATCTTATGGACCTCTTTAAGTCTTTCCCCAGCTACTCACGATAACTTTTCAGAAAGCCACTTGTATCTTCGTCTTCTTCTTCTTTTTTTTTTTTTTGAAAATTTAGAGATTTTTTTTCCTGCTTCACTTTTTACAAAGTTTTCCCTTATCTTTCCCCATGCTTCCTTAATCTCTGTTTTTCACAAATTAAGCATACTAAACTGGTTCTTTCCATTAGTCTTATGTTTTTAATCTGGAACCTTCATCCAGAGGGCAGGTGCTATTACTGAGAAGATGCATTTCTGGAGTCCTGATGGCTGATGATATGACCTTACCAGGATCAAAAATCCCCCTTAATTAATTTCAGGATTATAAAAGCCACCAAAATGTCCTACATTGTTTAAAAGCATACACTGTATCTGGTAAATTATTGATTGCCACAATTAGATTTCAAAAATGTATTTATTTTCTTTAAGTGCAATTTAGTAGAAGCATGGGATTAAATATTTAAAAAAATACTTAAAAAAATACCCCTGTGACATTATTTTGCTTTTATTAATGATATACTACGTATGTTTATGGTTACCCTTTTTAAAATGTAGGTTTTATCCTCTGGCAATTGTGGAGAAGGGAAAACCCCAGACTCTTTGTGAGTAAGCCACATCAGCAAGAAATACTGAACCTGCAGACTCAGTGCTTGCTGAGGATAAAGGCTAGTTGGGTGAAGATACTTGAGGTCAAGAAAGAGGAACCTAGAAGGAAGGCATCTGCTGAGTTATCTTTAGTTTATACAAAGAAATCTTTCCCTTTTATGCTGTTTGGCTTTGATGAAACTTATTGTCCAAGCAGAAGAGAAAGCTAAATTATCAAGCTGGAAAGTCAGAGGCTATCCAAGGAAACAGCTGCTAACAACCCTCAACTGAAGCTAGAAGATTATCAAGACTTTGGTGGGAGAGCAGGAGAGCAAGCTTCAAACTGCTACCACCTAAATATCCCAAAGATGCTTTTGGGAACTAAAGAAGCTTCTTGGATGGGAAGTGAAATGTCTTCAAGGAAAAACAAAGTTGTCTTTTGAAAAAGCACCTTTGGGATAACCATGACCTGGATGACTGAGAATCTCCATAGACATTTGCTATCTAGTTTACTTTTTTGATTGGGCATTTTATTTGGGATATTATTTTGAGTTTTTACCTTGGAGTCCTTAGTCTCCAAAGACTGATTGTTGTCTTCAGACTCTATCCCAGAATGCTCAACAAATTGGAGAAAATAACCTGCTGCTTCCAAGTTAGTTTCTTTCTCCAAGTTAGTTCTTCACTTCTCTGTCTTCACGGATCTCTGCCACAGCAGTGTCCCGGTATTGAGATGGAAGTTTTGTTTGTTGGTTTGTTTTTTCTTTGTGTGTGACTGAGACAGACAGAAAAAAGCAAGAAAAGAGAACAAAGCTTTGCAAAAAAAGTAAGGCAGAGGAGAGGGGAAAAAAAAGAATGCAAATATTGTCGTGATTGCCAAGAACTTGAATGTGCACTGTGCACTTCCATCAGTCACTTCCACTTTCCCTTTTCGTTGGTGAATTTTATTCTGAAGTAAGCCTGACTTCAGTTTCCTGTAATGAGAATTGTTACACAAAAAAATTGACAGTGAATGATTTTACTGTACTAGGAAGATTGTTCTGTAGGCCAGCAAGAAACCTTACTACTGTAGCTCTTCTAATAAATGCCTGGGGTCAGATGCTTAGATCATTTTCTTACAGTTGACAATTTTCCAAGTTTCCCTGTTGTAGGTGTTAGAGAAATAAAGCAATCTGACTCATACTCCTCTTCAAATCTGCATCACATCCTTTTGCACTGACATTAGTTTTCCATTGATTGCAATCCAAAACAGATAACAGGAAATACACCACCATCAGCCCTGCAATTCCTCTATATTGATGGAGGTTTCGAGATTTGAAGGAGCATTCGTGGCATCTTTGGCAACCTGCAAATCAGAAGTCCCTAGAGAACATCATTAGGACTTCATTATCTTAGAATACCGGCGGCTGATTTCCATTCTTGTGCTGGAGCACAAGCAATTTATTGTTTGCATCTTGATAAACTTTCCTTTCTGCAAGATTTCTGAAGCTTGAATGAAACTTATATTGATTCAGATGGATTTTTTACTGGCAGTGCAATTGACTCACCAATAGTCATATATAATTGCTATTCTGCTTACTGCCGGGTTTTGGATACATTTTGGAGGTTTATGCTCTAAATTCCATCAAGACGTTGCTGAACTCTAATTTTCATGAGCCCTAAGAGAGGAGAAATCTTGGGAGAAATAGTACAGCAAAACACAGAGGGACATTGTGCACCCATACAGTCATTGCAAAGATGCCGAACAGTTATATGGCCTCTATCTGTTGATAGAAATCATGTCATAAAATTAATATATGACAAATAAAGTGTGATCAGTTTTTGTTTGGAAGGATCAGATGTGTGTGTGTGGGGAGGCTAGTGACCTTCCAGATATTGGCCTCCAATTTCCTGGTCATTTGGCATGTTATCTTGAACTGATAAAAGGGACGCGGTGGCTCAGTGGGTTAGGACGCTGAGCTTGTCGATCAGAAGGTCGGCAGTTTGGCGGGTCAAATCCCGAGTGCCGCATAGCAGAGTGAGCGCCTGTTACTTGTCCCAGCTTCTACCAACCTAGCAGTTCGAAAGCATGTAAAAATGCAAGTAGAAAAAATAGGGACCACTACGGTGGGAAGGTAACAGCGTTCCGTGCGCCTTTGGCGTCTAGTCATGCCGGCCACATGACCACGGAGACGTCCTCGGACAAATGCTGGCTCTTCGGCTTTGAAACGGAGATGAGCACCGGCCCCTAGAGTCGGAAACGACTAGCACGCATGTGCGGAGGAACCTTTACCTTTACCTTTTACCTTGAACTGATGGAAACTGGAATCAAGACAAGTGGGGACATTTCTGACTTATGGCAACCCATCCACTCATGTATGCATAGGTAAAAGGTAAAGTTTCCCCCGCACATGCGTGCTAGTCGTTTTCGACTCTAGGGGACTCTTTCTAGTTGGAAAGAAATTTTCTGAAAATTCTTTCCTGTTGTATGCTTTTTTCCCTCTGGCTGTAGAATGTGTCACTGTTCCTTCATGTGAAAGAAAGTTTTTTGATTGCAGATATCCAAAGTGTCAACAGGCTTTGACTGTATGTATTTATTTTTAAATATTCAAATTATGGCTTTTGGAAGAAAATGGCTGAAGGGGTCTGTTTGCTTGAGTGGATTAATTTTATTAATTTATTAATCAATAACTAATTCATTAATTAATTATATTTCCACACAATCAGAATCTACTGAATTACTTTAGAAAGTGGTTTGGTTAGGAGTAAATTGGCTGAAATCTGCAGAAATTATAAATATTTTGAAACTGTGGAGGTATTTCAATAATAGGCTTCATAAAGTTGCAAGGCCTGAGGAAACAACATTACACCAACTCTGGAGCTGAGGAAGCTTCTTGGATTAGAAGCCAAACTTCATCAAAGAAAAACAAGAAAGTCCAGTTGCCTGTTAAAAAAGCACCTTTGGGGCTAACTTAAGCCTGTTTCAAAGTTTATGCATGGGGAGTGTTTCCCATCTCAAAATGGTAGGAAATTACAGTGGGTCTCTGTTTTTTTTTGGCAACGTATCAGTTTTTGGCAACGTGTCTTGAATGGGGGACCCTGGAGCTGTAGTCTGATTATGAAAATGACTCACCAACCTCTAGTTTAAAAGATTAAAATTGAGCAGGGGTTAAGGATTTCTAATAAAAAGAATATTTGTAGCTCAGGGTTGGGCAGTGGGGTCCTTAGTGCTCTCTGAGCTTCGTTGTTTTCTTGCAGATATTTCATTACCCAAACTAGTTAACATCAGTAATGCTATTACAATTGATAATGTTACCCTGTTGGGTGATGAAATGTCTGCAAGAAAACAACTAAGCATCCCACAGTAAGGATTCTGGTAGGCACATTTGGGTCTTCAGTATCATTTTAGCCTGTCCAGTTCTCATTAAATATATAGATTCCTCAGCCACAGCCATAATAGGCATATTTGTAGTGATTTGTTGGTCCCCTTTCTTTCAGGAATACCACGTGGGATTTGTGTTATTTGAAAGTGTAGATGGAGAACTAGATTTAGTAATTTAGGATTTTTTTGTTTTTGTTTTGGGCTAAAGTACGGTAAGTGCAATTTAATGGAAAAAGTCTTGAGGAAAAAAGAGACAGATAATTCCTTTGTACTAACGTCTAAAAATAACTAATCATGCAACACTTCAAATATATGAGTTGAACATACAAATAGAAATAAATGCATGTGAATGTTTCTTGTTCATAAAAGATTCATGCAGGATTAAAAGATGGCTGGTTCTGCAATGCATCTTTTGAATGCTTGCAATCACTTGCACTGGAAACTGCATTTTCTCCCCACTACTGTACAGGACCCAATTTATAGCACTATTAATGCTGTAGAAAACTCACAATTATCTATTTTAGCCCCATCTGCTGACTGAAAATATACAGCAAGCTTCTGAAAGCACTGTTTATATTAATGTAGAGCCCTTGAGGCTATTGTAAGGGTAGGTAACAGATGCCATTCAAATATTTTTGCATTTCAGCTGCTATCTGCATCATCTGCAATGGTTAATGGCAGAAGATTGTAAATTAAAACTCTAAACATCTGGACAATATCAAGCTGTGAATTGTTCAGCTATAGAATCAGGACCACACACTAAGTTCCAATTAAGCAGATTTATCACTCATTCTTACACAAGAATCTAGTCAACTAATGGTCAGGACTTAATTGGTACTAGATAAGAATTAATGGAATTCAAGAGGGCTGGACTTAGACTACTGTGGGAACGTAACAATTCCAGGCTGATTCCTCTTTTGACTCCACCCCCAGGCTCAACCTGTCCTTCTACTACATCTATTTCTAAGTTGCAACTGCCTTAAATAATGATGTATATAATATAAGGAAAAGAAGAGGCCTCTGGTCTTTGGCTATTGCTGTTTGATACCATGGTGGACCTTAATCATTCACAACTGATGCATATTACTGTTCAAATTGGAATACTCGGATCAAAGTGAAAGTCCATTTGCACAATAAAAGCATGATGGGGGAACAAGTAAAAATCTTAAAGTATTTGCTTTCAGGTCTGCTAGTTAATAAAACAGCATAATGTTAGCTTTTCTATAACCGATATCGGGTGGTTTGTTTTGTTAGATCTTATAGAGTATACTTGGATCTGGCTTAATACCTTTACCCAGGTAGCTGTTTAAACAGATACCATCTTTTAAATCTCATGAAGCAGTTTCTACAATGCCCTGTGTAATTATTATGAAGAATGAAGGTGATCTTTCCTCTGCCTTAACGGTTTTTCCCATGATAATTGAAAAAGGTAGAATGTTAAGAGGTTTAGCATAACCTGGCATCTTATTAAGCAAGCAAAGGAGAACCAATCAGTCATGAAACATGGTGTAATTTTGCTACTTTATGAACTGCAGAAAATGGCAACACTTGGTTGATCTTTTTAAAAATCTTTATTTTGGTTATAGGTAAAGGTAAAGGTTCCCCCGCACATGCGTGCTAGTCGTTTCCGACTCTAGGGGCCAGTGCTCATCTCTGTTTCAAAGCCGAAGAGCCAGCGCTTGTCCGAGGACGTCTCCGTGGTCATGTGGCCGGCATGACTAGATGCCAAAGGCGCACGGAACGCTGTTACCTTCCCACCGTAGTGGTCCCTATTTTTCTACTTGCATTTTTATGTGCTTTCAAACTGCTAGGTTGGCAGAAGCTGGGACGAGTAACAGGCGCTCACTCTGTTATGCGGCACTCGGGATTTGACCCGCCAAACTGTCGACCTTCTGATCGACAAGCTCAGTGTCCTAACCCACTGAGCCTCCGCATCCTTCATTTTGGTTATAGAAGAGCATAAAATGACATCAGTAAGAATTACCAGTATTTCAGTGAAACCTATAATTTTTTTTAAAAGCTAGTGTTACTAACACAATATCATTTTATAATATAATTTTAAAATACCAGGATCTAAATATACATGTACTTAATATTAAGACTATAAATTAAATGGCCAGAAATATAATGTACAATATAAGATAGAATAATGGTAAAATAATTACATTATCAAAGAAACAAATGCATGGAAACCATTCTAAATCTAATTATTAATCTAATCTATTCAACTATCACCATGAATGCAAGTATTAAGGGCAGCAGCATTCAGAGCTTTTAATTGTGGATTTTCTCTTATTCCTTCCTCTATTACTATAGTGACCTTCAGGATCAATGCTTCTGCACTGAACGTTGGAAAAAGTTGTCCACCACTTGTCCCAAAGGTGTTTTTTCAAGAGGCAACTGGGCTTTGATTTTCTTTGAAGACATTTCGTTTCTCATCCAAGAAGCTTCTTTAGTTCTGATTGAATGGTAAAGAATGGAAGGATTTATATTCCTTGCAGTCATAATAGTAATAATAATAATAATAAATAAGTTGGAAGGGACCTTGGAGGTCATCTAGTCCAACCCCCTGCTCAGGCAGGAAACATTATACCATTTCAGGCAAATGGCTGTCCAGTCTCTTCTTAAAAACCTACAGTGTTGGAGCATTCACCGCCTCTGGAGGCAGGTTGTTCCACTGGTTAATTGTTCTAACTGTCAGGAAGTTTCTCCTTAGTTCTAGGTTGCGTCTCTCCTTGACTAGTTTCCATCCGTTGCTTCTTGTCCTGCTTTCAGGTGCTTTGGAGAATAGCTTGACTCCCTCTTCTTTGGGGCAGCCCCTGGGATATTGGAACATCTGTTTGTTAACACTTCATCTGAAAGTCGTTGAAACCACTTGGAGTTTTATCTATGCCCTCAGGTCACCTGAATAGTGCAAATGGGTGTGGAACCTTCTCGGAACTGCTGAAATGACTATGTTGTAAACAGGAGATTGGTGGTGTTGACCAGATGACTGCAAGGAATATAAATCCTTCCATTCTCCACCATTCAGTCAGAACTGAAGAAGCTTCTTGGATGAGAAGCAAAATGTATTCAAGGAAAAAAACTAAAAAAGTCCATTTGCCTCTTGAAAAAGCACCTTTGGGGCAATCATGAGCAAGAATCTCCATAGAGATTGTCCACCACTTCTTTCTCCATAAAGAAACATTCACAGAGAAACATTCTCATGGCACCTGAAGATAGGACAAGAAGCAATGGGTGGAAGCTTGTCAGAAGAAGATCCAACCTAAGGAGGAATTTCCTGACATTGAGAATTATTAAGCAGTGAACAGCTTGCCTACTAAAGTTGTGAATCTCCATCACTGGAGGTTTTCAAGAAAAGATTGGATAATCATTTGCCTAAGATAGTTTCCTAGAAGTCAAACAGCAGGGCTCCACATCTTTCTCCTCTGGCAAACCATCTAAGACAGTGGTCCCCAACCTTTTGGGCACCAGGGACCATTACTGTGGAGACGTTTTTCCATGGACTGGAGAGTGCATGGCTTTGTGTGCTGCCTGCATCACACAGATGGGGCTTTGCTTGTTTGTGTGGACCGGTTGTTGGCATGCTGTGGCCCAGTACTGGTCCATGGACCGAGGGTTGGGGACCCCTGATCTAAGAAACGTTTTCATGAGGATGAATTGCAGAATTTCAGTAATGTCTTCAGCAGTTTCATCTTGTTTTCAGTGGAGAATGTTGAAGTAATGTTTCATACTTGTGTTCCATCAGCCCATTGGTGACAAACCTCTATACTGAAAACTAGGACATTCTTGTCTGCACTTCTTATATACTTCATCACCACAGAGGAACACAACATTTTTCATTGCCATTTCATGGAATGAGAACTGATTAGGAAACCATGCAAGAACAAAATATTCTGTCTTTATCTTAGTCCTTACACTACCCAAATGGTGCAGTTTGCCTACTGAGAGATTCTCTGTTATGAAAGAAGATCTAGCTGGTCACCTGAGATCTTAAATTGGCACATTGGATGCTGTGATATCATGTTGTAGTTCTCACTGATCTTGTCCTACTGCCTAAAAATCATTTTATTTTATTGTTAAAAATATATCATTGCTAATCCTATGCTGAGAGGCAAGTTATTACATCAGATCATATTTGAATGATGTGTTTTAAACTGAATTTTTAAATGCATGATGTTCCAATCAATAAAGATTGATCCATTCATTCCTCAATGGAAGAATGGATGGTAAAGCTTAGGAATAGATTAACGTTGCTTTCTAAGCAGGCAGGAAATGGAGAGCTCATGGTGTTCTATTTCTTTGCACCAAGGTTTTTTTCCTCTTGTTACAGATTATGACACAGATCTGAAGGAAACTTGAATTTTGTACACTCTATTTTGCTACAATTGTCAGAGGAGCCTTGGAGGAAGAAATCTATTAGTACTGACTGTTGTACTGAACTCATAATTTCCCCCCCCCCCCAAAGATTTCTAGTTTTTTAAAAATATATATATATAAATATAGGTTCTGGATTTTCCATTATATCCTTACAGAGTTCCACAGAAACTATTGCATTTGTGTTCCCCAAGATTCCTTAAAAGAAAGTTTAACAATGCTTTTATTATTAAAATTTGGATTTATGATTGAACATGAGCATACATTTTCGTGGCATTAGGGCTTGTAGAAAGAATTCTGTAGCACTCTTCTGTAGCTCTTCCTTAAGGTAAAAGCTGTATGATATGATATTTGACTTTTAATCCCATTAATCAAGATCGCAAGAAGTGTTAGTACCTCCCTGTACTGCACTAGTGAGGCCACACTTGGAATACTGCATCCAGTTCTGGTCACCACAATGCAAGAAAGGGGCTTAGCTCTAGAAAGAGTGGCAGAGAAGAGCAACAAAGTTGAATCCATCTGTTGTGTATGTTCTTTGAAAGTCATTTCTATCTCCTGCACTCACTGAAGAACGACAATTGTGTAACAAAGGGAGTAACACAGCAACTAGCTTCACACATAATACTGGACTATGGGGTATTGAATAAACCACAATTGATTGAGTTTGCACATTGACTAAGCTGCATTGTAAACTTTTATCTGTGACAATAGCCATGATCATTTAACATGCAGAGCCATAAACAACTGGCATGTTGGCTGATTACGAGATTAGTGCATCACTTATCTCCGCTCCTGCCTTCTTGCATCTCCATCGAGAGAGAAATTATGACGCTAATATTCACCCCTGCCCTTTCAAGACCAACCTACACTCCAACGTAAGTTGCATTACAACGGGAGCTTGTAATGTTAAATTTTTAGAAGACACAGAGTTCTATATTACAATATTTCACAGATCATTCTGATAAGGTGTAGGCTTTAAGAGGATACAACTCTTGGACATCTCCACAAAAGGAACAATTTCTTTCTTTTCCTGTGCATTGGACATAAACCATGGATTTTGAACACCAACTAGATCAATACTCCCATTGCTCAATGCCATTTCAAAAAGGCAGAATGCAACTGTGCCACCCTTGTTCAATAGCCACCCAATCCCTTGCTGAATTCCTTTGGAGAGAGAATGTTTCAACTCTTGCTATAAGGAGATTTTTTTTGTAAATGTTTCTCCGGCATCAACTTCCTTGCAAGAACAAGGCCATTTCTCTTTCTTTCTGAAAACCTTCAAATACTTAAGACTGTTGCTACTGTATTGAGGGGTTGTACATTCGCATCTATTGTGTTTTAGAAGCAGTCATCTTTGGCATTATTCCTCACAATAGACTAGTTCACCTTCTGGAGAAGGATTATTATTTGTACAGCCTCCCAACAACTTCTCTAGAGGTTGCCGCCAAATTATAATACTTAGTGGAACAGAACAGAATAATACTTAGTGGAACAGAACAGAATTGTTAATACATGGAGTCAAGTAAAGGTAAAGGTTTTCCCAGAGCCAGCATTGTCCGAGGACATTTCTATGAACATGTGGTCAGCATGAGATGGAACGCTGTTACCTTTCCATCCAAGTGGTACCTATTTATCTACTCACATTTACATGCTTTCAAACTGCTAGGTGGGCAGGAGCTGGGGCACGTAATGAGAGCTCACTCTATCATGCAGCATGCAGATCTTGAACCTGGGCTGTCAGCTTTCCAGCTGACAAGCTCAGTGTCCTTAACCACTGAGCCACCTTGCCCTCCTATGCAGAGAGTAAGCAAACTTAAATCATGATTCAGCTCTAAGGATCAAAAGCCATCCCTCCAGTCTCCATCAAATTCTTTACCCTGGCTCTGGTTATTCTTTGTGTGGTGACTCCTGACAAGACTGGTCCTTTGGTCAGCAAAAAGCAAGTTTTATCAGCTCTTGAGGGTGAAAGATAAGCCATGTTCTGTTTGTGAGCTTATAGGTTGCCCAGAACTTATGGTATTTCAGATATTGGTGGCTTAACAGGCAAATCTTAAGTAATGGCTGCTCCATTTTGCAAAGTTATGAAAACCAGTAATCTACTGTCTGATTGTCTTACTAGCATCCATAATAAGCAGATCTTAGGAGGAAAGAGGCACACAGCTGTATACAGCCTCCATAGTAAACACAAAACACAAGAATCGATGGTGCTAATGTATTCTGCATTTTGCCTTTATTTAAAATTATTGGCAGAAAGCCAAGGTAATTCAGATGTCGAGAGGCTGCGGATTTGCTAAACCTCAAGAAGGATTTAGCTTCATGATTTCTACTGACTTCAAGAGCTCATTGAAAATGGATCTACAGTGTCAGCCATGAATAAATCCATAATGCGGACTCCCTTCATTTAACACTGCTAAAGACCGTCAAAATTAGAACAGCTTGGCAGATATGGCCTACTGAGATAAATAAAGCTAGTTCCTGAAAAAAAAATTGGAACAACTTGGCTTGATGAGTCTTTTGTCCGGAGAGATGGACAGTGGAATGGATAAAAAGAAAGCCAATTCAGTAATGTGGTATTCTGTTCAATTGGGGTTTCATTTGGGTGTCTGTTGGGGATTTCAGGAGATCTGTAAGCTTAGGTGAAGAAAAAAATACATTTTTTTCAGTAACCACTAAATGAAATTTAGATCTCCTTGTTATGATTTGAGTGAGCTGCTAAAGAAGCACATATCATCACATGCTAGTTATTTTTTTATATCTCGATGACCATATTTAAGAATTATGGGTTTCTTTCGTAATACAATCTATGTGTATTTCATTTTATGCTTTTCACACAGGTTTTTTGAGAAGAGATCTGGAAGTTTCAACAGGCTCTTGCAGGGGGTCTATGGCCCAAAAAATATTTTGAGCATCTCTGGCTTAAATGGTCAATTCAAACAGGTTAAATAAAGGACAACAGAACCCATCTGAGAGCATTAACTTCCTTGATATGGGGACCCAAAGATCTGGTGCTGGACTCCAGATGAAGTAAACTGAATTAGGGACCCCAGAGATAAAGATGGAATTGAATGGGAACAGTGGGGCACCATTTCATGTATACCTCTTGGCAGTGGTGGGATTCAAACATGTGAACAACCGGTTCTCTGTGTGGATGCCGCTTCTGGAAGTCCATTTTGGGCTTGGGCAACAAAAAATTAGCTACCGGTTCTGCCAAAGTGGTGCAAACCAGCTGAATCCCACCACTGCCTCTTGGTGTTAATGACATTTCCCCCTCTTTCTTTGGATAGGTACAATGACTAAAGTAATACCCATGCCCATTTTGGACAACAACACTATAATATTTTGCACAAATTTAAGCACCAATCTGTTCTGCATTCGAAGGGGCATGCAGCAAGCATGTTCTTGTCCAAATGACTGACCACTAACTAGGAAACACATTTTTTTAAAAAATGCAATGATTAGCATAAGCTTCTGGAAGTCCTCTCATAGATTTTTATAGCCAGTGCTGGAGGCCAACAGTTACCTTGAACTTAAAATCCAGCCCTAAGCATTCCACTCAGTAGAAATGCTGGGCAGAGGCTCAAGTAATAGGTAATGGATGGAAGAGAAACTGGGTGTAAGCACTGAGAGGGGGAAAAAAGTATAGATTATTCCAATCTGATATCCTAAATTATAACTGAGGATGTTAGATTGGAAAATTAAGCACACCAATGCTGAGGTAGCTCAGTCATCCAGGAGAGACAACAGATAATCAGTGAAAGAGCAGAGAATCAGAACTGGTATGGGAGATAAAGCGAGTGAAGAACAATACAATAAATCTGATAATTGCAAAAATCAAGGGCAAGGACAAAATCAAGTCATGCTACCCACAAATTGTCCATTACGTAGGATAGGAATACTTGCAAGGGTATTGTTGAATATTGTTGTAGAATAAGGTTTGTTCTTGAAACACAGCAGCCGCTGAAATTCTTTTGATGATTGTTTCCTAACCTTGTACAGATTAATTAACCAACGTTCTTGAGTATGGTTTAAGATGGGTCATACTATTTGACTGGGTGATTTTTGACAACTGGGAAGAGATCAACCAAAGGGAAAAAGGAGTCTGAAAAAAGTTTAAATTTCTCGGATCAAAGACTGAGGAGTCTTTAGTGAATACAAAGAAAATGGTTGATTCTAATGTTGGAGTGTCAGGTTAAAGCAGGGGTGTCAAACTCCCAACGTCACGTGACGTGTCGCAACATATCATGACTTTTTTCCATTGCCGGCAATGAGGTGGGCGCAGTTTTGGCATGACACATCGGCAGTTTGACACCCCTGGGTTAAAGGGAACTGGGTAGCAGGTAAACTGCCTCTAACAATTGGTGATGTGCCCAGAATACTGTCTTAAAAAGAATTGTAAAAAAACCCAGAGGAATTAGCATCCCGAAACAAAGATTGGGAGGATGTCAGATGCGTAGAGGGAGATAACAGTATTTGAGGGTTTTATCTTAGGACAGAAAGGCAAGCAGGTGATAATTTAAGGTGCTGGTACTTACCTTTAAAGCCCTACATGGCCTAGGCCCGGGATATTTGCAGGACCGTCTTCTGCCGGGGATGACTTCCCATCACCCAGTACGCTCACACAGAGAGGGCCTCCTCAGGGTGCCGTCGGCTAGACAGTGTCGGCTGGCGACCCCCAGGGGGAGGGCCTTCTCTATGGGAGCGCCAGCCCTGTGGAACCAACTCCCCCTTGAGCTCCAGATGGCCCCGGATCTCCGGTCCTTTCGCCGCGACCTCAAAACTTTCCTTTTTCATCAGGCTGACCTGGATTGACGACGGGTTTTTAAAAATGTTTTAATTTTTAATTGTTTAGTTAATTTATTTTGGGGCTGTTTATTTAATTTCTCTTAACTTTTGTATTGTTGTTTTTATCGTTGTTAGCCGCCCTGAGTCCTTCGGGAGATAGGGCGACATATAAGTCGCCAAAATAAATAAATAAATATATTTCATACTAAACCAATGAAACTAAATAAAGCTCTAGCTTGTCCTGTAGACATGGTATTGCTGAGACTGATGTGAGCTTAAAAATACAAAGGTCTGCGTCCTTGGACTATGTCCATTGTCCTTTATCAGGGTTGGTGAGGATTGCTTCTCTCTCCAACATATATCAGAATTGCAAGAGTCATGGAAAAGGAGAGGAAGAAGACAAGAGCGGAATGTTTGAGACCATTTGCACAGGGAGAAGAGCTAAAACACCTGCTCTTCTGACCCTTGACAAACTCTTCAGCATTAGTTGAGAAGTCTATTACTCCCCTTATTTATTTTTCCAGTTGATAAATCCCATGTTATTGCAGTCATATCCACTTTTCAGTGTCACACTCTGGATTTTATTCTGGATTCAGTTTCACATTCTAAAGTAATTAGTGACCTGAGAGACAGGAGCTGCTTTTTTAAAAAAAATCAGGGAAGAAACCATAGTGCCTCTTCAACACTCTTTTTGCAGCATCCAGAAAGAAAACCCCAGTCATTAGCTAATTGTTGAGGTGAGATTGCAAGGTGCAAATTGGCATTAGCTTTGATAGACAGTCTTGGGTTTACTTTATTGCTCCCTCCCTAATGCATGTTTGTGCTAACATATGTTTAAATGCTAATGTATGTTTAAGTACAAACTGCTGCTAATCAGTGATTTGTATACAGAAAGCCCCAAGTTTAAAGTCCAGATAAGGGGTGGGGAGAGTGGGGTGGGGGAGAGGAAGACTTAAACCCCAGAAAGCCAATTAATATTAAACAATACAATTTGATGGTCCAAGGGGGTGACTGTATAGAAGGACATTTTACGTTCCTGTAGCATCCAATGTTTTAATAAAGTGATATAAATATCTTATCTTTATAAGATTTGACCATCCTCTGCCAAAATCGGAGACATTTTTAATATCATCCCTTGTTGGCAGGATGAAAATAAACTGAAGAAGCTTCTTGGATGAGAAGCAAGTCATTTTTCCAAGAAAACTCCCCAGAAAAGTCCAATTGCCTTTCAGAAAAAAAATCGCCTTTGGGAAGGAAATGATAGTGCTAGGAAAGAATATTTCTTGAAAGAAGTACAAACGGCTGACTACTATAAGGATGTGTTTCTGCCCAGGTTGGGCATGTCAGGAGAAACACAGATTGAATGCAGCGCAAACAGGATACTTCAGAAGTGTCTGTTGTAAAACAAGAGGGTCAGGAATGAATAGGTAGTTTGAATATGGAAGTGGGTGATTAATATGAAAGAAGTATGCTGTTGTGGTTTGATCCTGCGAAGAGAATGAAAGAGGCTTGGATTGCAAAACAAATATGCCAAGAAGAGTGAATGGGTCAAGGGGATGAGGAAGATTGAACAAACAGTGTTTGAACAGAGTTGATGAGATCCCTAAAAAGGGGAATGTGAGAATGTAATGAACAAGAGTTAATGTGTGAAGTAGTGTATGGATGTGGTGGAAACAAACGAAGGAAAGCATAGGGAGCTATAACCATTTTTTACCTGTGTTTCTTTTCGTTACACTGTTAGTTTGTTTTTCCTGCTCCTCATCCCTCTTTTGCCATGTTTTGCATAATGTGCCTTAACTCAGAAGGGAATCACATGAAGGGTGTGTACGTTGCTTTAATCATAATTTGCCATGTTAATCTTGTTCATACATTTACATCAGAGGTCTTCAGACTTGGCCCTTTTATGATTTGTGGACTTCAACTCCCAGAATTCCTCAGCCAGTATGCCTGGCTGAGGAATTCTGGGATTTGAAATCCACAAGTCATAAAAAGGCCAAGTTTGAAGACCCCTGATTTACATTGTACCTTTTACTAACTTCAGTTGACAGGACACAGTAAGGACAAATTAAACAGACCATATTTGTTTGTGTAATTTATCTATGGCCTCAATTCTTGCAGACTCTGTAGGTAATTTACCGGTTCTGAAATATATACAGCAGGTCAATAACAAAACTATAGCAAGTTGCATCAAGTAATAAAATTAAATGAATACATAAATAGGTGCATTGTTGTTTAGCACCCTTCTTCTCATGTCTCTTCCTACTTTCACAGCCCCTTTTGGTTCTACATTTATGAGACAAGCCCCTGAATAACAGAGAAATGTGCAGAGATAATGATTAAAACAAAACAATCTGTAGGACTTATAAAACTGTCAGAAAATGCTGGATTTCTAAGAGGAGAAGACAATAACTATTTGAAGCACCATGCTTTGTGCTCTGCCTAGTGGCTGTGTGGTGGCAGTTAATTAACAAACCCAGTTCTTAGATATGTGTTGACATTAATCATTGTTGCCTATGCACAGGCAGAGATGTTATTCGCATAAAAGGTGCTTTGAAAGTTTATATTAAGTTGCAGTGGCTGCTTGCATTAATTTTCCTGTTTTCCCAAATGCAGTTGAAAGCGGGAGAATTTGGTTTATGGAAAAGCCAGATGCATATATAACCCTGGGAAAACATGGACATTTTGGAGTGGAGTTGTGAAGTAACTAGACAGTACAGGTGGTCCTCAACTTACAACAGTTCACTTAGAGACCCTTCAAATTTACAGTGGCACTGAAAAAGTGACTTATGACCATTTTTCACACTTAGGACCATTGCACATGGTCACATGATCAAAATTCAGATGCTTGATAACTGACTCATTTTAGGATGGTTGCAGTGTCCCTTTTGCGACCTTTTTGTAAGCAAAGTCAATTGGGGAAACCAAGTTCATATAACAACTGTATTATTAACTTAACAATTGCAGTGATTCACTTAACAACTGTGGCAAGAAAGGTCATAAAATGGGACAAAAATCCCTTAACAAACATTTCACTTAGCAACAGAAATGTTGGGCTCAGCTATGGCCGTAAGTCGAGGACTACCTGTACAGTGGCACAAAGTATGCCGAAGAAGAAGCAATTGTTTTTAGAACAGGAAGCAATGATAAACCTTGACAAGATCATGAAGGATAAGGATATTTTTATGCCAGAAAAGATCAGAGCAGTCAAAATAATGTTTTTCCCCCCACAGTGGTAATCTGCAACTGTTGAACCTGGACAGTGAGAAAAAGAAGATAAATGCTTTTGAATCATAGATTTGGAGACAGTTACTTAGAGTGCCATGAACTGGAAAATAGCCACTCAATCCATTCTGGATCAAATAAAGATTAATTGTTCCCTGGAGATGATCCACAACCTGCAGCTCATACACTTTGGGCATATGATATAAACAGCTGATGGACTAGCAAAAAAATGGCTACGCTTGACAAGACTGAAGGAAGGAGGAGGAGAGGAAGACAATGGGTAAGATGGATGGGCTGGAGGAACTTACCTGGAAGAGCTATTGATTATCAATAAGTCAGGCTGAGTTAGTGCCTACATTGTCTATACCAGGGGTAGGCAACCTCGGCTCTTTTATGATTCGTGGACTTCAACTCCCAGAATTCCTGAGCCAGCATGGCTCAGCTTGGAAACTCTCCCTTTTCCCTCAGCCTGGCTGGTTCAGGAATTCTGGGAGTTGAAGTCCACAAGTCATAAAGCGGCCTAGGCCTAGGCCAGGGGTAGGCAACCTCGGCTCTTTTATGATTTGTGGACTTCAACTCCCAGAATTCCTGAGCCAGCATGGCTCAGCTTGGAAACTCTCCCTTTCCCCTCAGCGTGGCTGGCTCAGGAATTCTGGGAGTTGAAGTCCACGAGTCATAAAAGAGCCAAGGTTGCCTATCCCTGGTCTATACAGTCAGCAGGCATCAGGTTTAATCTGGTGGCATCTTGCTAAGAGGGTAAGCAGAGGCTGTAGCTTGAATGATTAATAAATAGTTAAAAAAAGATAAACAAGCCAGACACTTTTATTTTAAGAGCGTTGTGGCACCTCCTTCAGCTGCAGCCACTTTTTGGATGATGCCTAGGTTGCTAATTTTTCTCAAAGCGTTCTGCACATTTGCAGGCATTAATTTGAAGTGTCACCTTTTAAAAATGGTTCCTGCAGTTTGACAGTGCTGTCCCTATTGTGCTAATATGTGTGGGAGAAAAGCCTGCCACATTTACTTTCAAACTGGAAGGGTTTTTTTGTTTTAAACAAAAGAATGTAGAAACCAGGATGAATGAATTAACAGTGCTCGCCAAGGTTTATTCACATGACACAATGGGGCATGGGCCAGCCAATCCCCCTTTAGCCTAGCACGTTCTGAGAACTTATCCTGAATGTTTCTGCTGGACAATCACACTCAGCCCCAACCTACTTCACCCGGTTGTGATGGGGAAAATTAAAGGAGAGAGTTCAACGTAGGCGGCCCTGAGATCCTAGAAGAAGATGGAAAATAAATAAGTTAATCATGAGTGAACACAACCTATGTGTAACAGATAGTTTTCAATGTGCAACCACAATTGGCACTGCAATTTCCATTGGTGGTGGTGAAGTGTGAGTCGTACCCGATTTTACGACCTTTTTTGCCACAGTTGTTAAGTGAATCACTGCAGTTGTTCAGTGAATTACATAACTGCTAAGCGAATCCAGCTTCCCCCATTGACACTGCTTGTCGGAAGTTTGCAAATGGCAATCACCCTAGCAATTGCAACTGGCATAAACATGATAGTTGCCAACTGCCCAATTTTTTAAAATAGTATTTTATTAATTTTCTTTTATTACAATTCATTAGTGCTTAATGAACAATGTGTTGTCTGGATTGATTTGTTTTGCTTAGTAATACAAGTTAAGTTCTTACTCTCCCATTTCTCCAGCTATTGATAAAATAAGTTCCATGTTTGAAAATATTCTGTGTCTTCTTTTTCTTTCATTCTCAATGTACGTCTATCTATTTCAGCACAGTCCTGTAGTTTCTTGATTATCTCTTCATCCAATGGTGTTTTTTCATTTTACCAGTGCTGAGCCAACTGCCCAAATTTTGATCACATGACTGGGGGGGGGGAAGGGAGGGAATGCCACAGCATTCTTTAGGTGAGTTCCTGGGAACTATTTGGGGAAAAAAAGAGGAAAAGTAGAGCTGGAACTGGGTAGAGTGAAATTATCTAGGTGGAACTGAAAACAGAATTATGTGCCATCAAGCCAATATCAACCCCAGCAATCACATAGACAAACTTTCTCCTAGATCAGACATCTCAAACTTGTGACATCACATGACGTTGTGCAACGTATCGGAGCTTTTTCTTCATTGTCAGCAATGGGGTGGGTGTGGTTTCCTTGTGATGCATCTGGCAGTTTGATACCCCTGTCCTAGATAATCTGTCCCCAGTCTGGGCCTTCAGGTCTTTTAATGACACAGTCATTGCCCTGTGATCAAGGTCATCCTCTTGTTGCTGGTTGGTGTCTCCATTTTTCCCCATCAACACTAGACCAGCAATCAAGTAAGCAATACTCCAATCAAGGAACTATCAATGGAGACAAACAAGCTAACAGTAAATCTAATCAAGGAAGCACCAAGGCCACTCCCACCAACACCTACAGACAAGTTATTAGACTATAAAATGAGAGCAAACCCCATGCTCCCTTCTAGCACTGATGATGTTACCTAGTTGGGTAATGAAAAGTCTGAAAGGAAACAACCAAGCTCAGGCAACCAAGGATCCCGTATTTCCTTCCATCTTTGCCAGCATTGTGAACTTTTTAAGGAATCTGAGTCTTTCCACAAGGTTTAAACAGGAACCCTTATATTAAGGTAGATTATACACTGTAAATTTTTTTGATAAATTACAAGTGATATTAGGATTAAAATAAAATGTAAGCTGATTAAATTTCCAAGCAAACTTGCGCCATGAAATAATGCATATTATTTTGAATTTTTTCCACAATCGCAAGGTTCCCCTTCTGCAAAGTGGCATACAGATCCATCTCTGAATATTTCTCACTATTTAAAAGACCAGTGGTTTAGAGCATGTTGATATATTTTTGTAAAGAAGCTTTCATTCTGATTTTCATTGGGTGCTTCTCTCCGTCTCTGCCCCCACTCCCCCCCTGCTTTCCCAGGTGCTGGGAAGAGAATCATGGGAATTAATTAAGAAAAATAATTTGCAGAAGTGCTAAAGCATTAAAATAACCAGCAGAGGGCAGTAGAGTTCTAGACTTCACATTTTATTGTTACAACACTAACTGGGAAAATGTTGAAAAGCAAAGTCTTGGGAATCTTTTCTTCAATTTATCAGCCTTCAAATTTCCAAACGTATGACAGTGTCAAACTGTAGCATTTTATAAATCTGATTTTCACCCCACCCCTACCCCATCACCAAAATGCTTGCCGACAGATTCCCCCCCCCCCCGACAAAATGTTTCTGAACCCACTTGGTGGGGTTTGATTTAGGCAGTGTATACATGCAGAGATTTTCAGTCAGGAAAAACAAAAAAAATGTATATCTGTAGCGTGTGATCTAAAATGACAGCTAAATTGTTTTATGTCCTTTGAGTATGATTTATCGTAATGGAATCCTCGATTCTCTGTGTTTGGGGTCTTGGCTACCGTGTCTTGGCTACCGTGCAAATGGCAAGGAAGATGTTGGTGTAGGAAAACAATCTTGCATGTTCTGAAGGTTGAGAAAGAGGACCGGTTTATATGTAGAACATAAAAAAGACAATAGATGCTCAGAACATCTAAGGGGAAGAAGGTTTTCTTCCTCCCCATGGCCATCTAGAGCAGACATGTCAAACACAAGGCCTGGGGGCCGGATCCGGCCCGCAAAGTGGTTTCATGTGGCCCGCAAAGCCATCCTGGAAACAGTGAGGGAACGGTCCCCACTGCCTTGGCCCTGGCCCAGAGACCCTCCTTCTGCCAGAGACCCTCAGATCTGTCCCACTCCTGCCCAAGCCCTCATAGGCACCCTTGATGCGAACGGTGTAGAGCTGGCCATGCCCACCCAGTAGGCCACACCCACTCCAGCCACGCCCAAACAGTAGGCCATGCCCACCCAGGCCACACCCACCCGGCCCCTTAAAGGCAACGGCAATGCTGATGCGGCCCTCAATGAAATTGAGTTTGACACCCCTGCTCTAGAGTGATTGAAGTAGTCACAAGGTCAACAGTTAGGAGATTATTAAGTTGCACAAACTGTCCATTCTGGCTGATGGGCTGCCCGCTTTTTCCGCGTTCATTCACTGTCTGCATTCAAATGGGAACTGCTTATTTTTCAATCATCCTTTGTATTATGATTTCAGATTACAGACAGGTTCAGGACACAAAAGGCCTTTTCGCCGGTCTGCAGCAAGGGAATTCTTTTCTGATTTCTTCACCCGTGTATACTCCCCCCATACCCTTTGATAGCTGTAAGGCTTTCTGAGCTGGATCATGTTCCTCGTTTTAATTACAGCTTTCTGGAGTGTGCTTATTTGATCATCCTCTGATACCTGGAGAGTTTTTATATGCTGAGGCTGCTTTTAAGTGAGATCAAATATGACTGCTGGTCATTTGGTTCCTGGCTGATTGAATGTATGATTTATATTAGCGTTGGGGGAAAAAAACCAGCAGCAAGGATAAGTTAAGAATTCAACTGCAGTGAACCTGGTGGAATATGGGTAGAGGTTTTGCAATGCACGGCCTGAAAAGTTGGTAGAAGAATAGAAGATACTATAGGCTGTCTTGTTCTAATAGCTAAGCTGGATATTGTTGTGCAAACAGGCCTGATGCAAAATTTGGACAACAGAGAAAACACAAAGTTTGCAGTTGAAACTTGACATCTGCAGATACACCCAATCTTTTTTCTTCCTAAATCAGGGATCTTCAAACTCGGCCCTTTTATGACTTGTGGACTTCAGTTCCAGCGTGCCTGGCTGAGGAATTCTGGGAGTTGAAGTCCACAAGTCATAAAAGGGCTAAGTTGAAGACCCCTGTCCTAAATCATCATAAGATTATAATACATGTAGCCTTGTTTGCTATGAACAATTAAAGATTTGAGACCTCCATTCTTACCTGAATGAGTCATTTGGATGCTGAGGACCAACTACTGCACTTTAGTGTGCAAGCAGACTTAGTTCTACCAAACTACGGTTAGTACTGTGGATTTGCTGGAGAAGATTCCACTGACTGGGATCACACAATAAGATAAGCCATTGTGGAGTTTCTTTAGCTTTGGTTGATCATAATATGAGAATCTGCCAGGTCTGTTTGAGTAGAATAGAGCTGGAAGGGACCTTGGACGTCTTCTAGTCCAGCTCTCAGCTCAAGCAGGAGAACATATACCATCTCAGACAGGTGAATGTCTAGTCTCTTCTTAAAAATCTCCAGTGATAGAGTGCCCACAATTTCTGGGGCTAAGTTGTTCCACTGGTTGATTGTCCTCACTGTCAGGAAGTATTTCCTTAGTTCCAGGTTGCTTCTCTCTTTGATCAGTTTCCAACCATTGTTTCTCGTCCTTCCCTCTGGTGCTTTCATGAACAACCTGGCCCCATCTGCCTTGTGGCAGCCCCTCAGATACTGAAATACTGCTATCTGAGGGGCTGCCATAAGGCAGAGGGGCCAGGTCATTTACCAAAGCACCAGAATAATGAATAATATTATGATTCTGCTCCACCTGGAAAGCTTAGTGATTAATGGTAGTATTAGATTAAAAACTTCTGCTTGGCTTCCAGTTCAGCTTCCCTCCAAGTACAGATAGATATTTTGGGTAGTCTGCAGCTCTCCTCTTGGCTCTTGCACATGATTGTTGGACATGTGTAATTATCACGTAGTGATGGCACTCTTACAACATAAATACGATTCCTCAAGAAGATAAGCAGAAACACACTGGCTTTGGAATGGAACAACTTTCCGCAGCCAACTTTCCCTAGCCATCCCACAGCCAACTTGCTGCAGCCACCTTGCCACGGCTAACTTTCTGCAGGAGAGTTCCACGTGGGATAACTCAACACGATGTTATCCACCAGTGTTTCTTTGACATTATTTCCACTGACAAAAATGGAAACAATGTAGTATGATGGTGGATAACATTGATCACATTGAGATAACCCACATGGATTGTCCTGTGGCCAGTTCTCCTGTGGCAAGATGGCCATAGTGAAATGGCCACGGCTGCACCACGTTGGCCATGGTGAGATGGCCAAAGCTAGTTGGCCACGGCAATTAACCCCTGGTGTTTAGCAAAACTGTGAGAGAGGCTCAACCATTGCCTTTTGCTTTCTTTTCTTCTGGACCCAGTTTATTATTTATTTTACTTTCTAGATATACTACTGTTCTACCTGAAGGAGCTCAGGAAATCAACAAAACATATTTTTTCCAGTAAAATAAACAATAGCATTCGGCCATACTGCAAAATACACACATATAGATGTTCCTATGGCTTCGTCCCTTATTGTCTTTGCATCAAGAGCTCTCTGTTCCAGGGGGCTTCATTCATGTAGTTATTCACTATTGCTCTGAACCTTGCTGGAATTCAGTAGAAAGTACCCAGCAATATGGGCGATATATTATTGTAAGAATACCAATGACCTGATTATTTGACAGATTTGATCATCCGCTCACACTGACATGCACACTTGGGGTTCTCCATTCTAACCTCTGACAGAGAAAATAGTTCTGTTGTGTAAAAAGAATTGGCTGCTTTCTTTTTTTTTTTGAAATGTACCAGCTTGGCCGAAACTTGCATATCACCTGGAGAGTGTAGCAAATCTATGCAATCATACTTGGTTTTTCGCTCTCTGAAACCGCATACATTGCTGGTTTTTCTTTTGTTTCATTTTAGCCAGGGAGGTTTATGCAAGGGGGTTTGCTGGTTTTCACTGCATTGTGCTTACCTGGCAAGGAAGCCTCACAGAGAAATTTTGTACCTGGAAGCTCGGATCTGGGGAAAAAAGGGAGGGACAATTCAGTGCTGCGGTGGGACACAGATATAGCTTTCTGGAACATGGGTGATCTTTGTGAAGCCTGCTACAAATTTAACTCGCTTTGATAGTCCAATGGGAGCAAAACATGTTGCAGAATATATATTTTTTTCAGCATGTATAATCTGAATGTTTAATGTAATGCTGAAGATGGTATATACATGCACGCAAGTGTCTTTGAGGATCATCTTCATTTTACTATTTTTTTAAGGAACTATAACATTTTCTCTACAGCTTCTTCATAGCTCTTAATTGCACTGGAGTAAAACAATCTAATACCGTGTAAAGAATGCAGAATGCAGTTAGATTCACAGCCTTGCTTAAAAACTGAAATGTATATTGAGATTAAGCCAATTGGGAGAATCAGCTCTAAGATAGAGAAAGCATTTCATAATGTCAACACACATCCTTATTTTCTTTGTGGAGCGGGGATGGGAGAAATAGTTAGGTTCTGTAGTATATCAAGGCAATTGACACTATTTGTTGTTGTTAGCTGCGAAATCGTGTCCGACCCATCGCAACCCTATGGACAACGTTCCTCCAGGCCTTCCTGTCCTCTACCATCTTCTGGAGTCCATTTAAGCTCACGCCTACTGCTTCAGTGACTCCATCCAGCCACCTCATTCTCTGTCATCCCCTTCTTCTCTTGCCCTCAATCTTTCCCAGCATTAGGCTCTTCTCCAGTGAGTCCTTCCTTCTCATTAGGTGGCCAAAGTATTTGAGTTTTAGCTTCGGGATCTGGCCTTCTAAAGAACAGTCAGGTTTGATCTCCTCTAGGACTGACCGGTTTGATCGCCTTGCAGTCCAAGGGACTCGCAGGAGTCTTCTCCAGCACCGTAGCTCAAAGGCCTCAATTCTGGTCCGACTTTCAATGCCATACATTGCAACTGGGAAGACCATAGCCTTGACTATACGCACTTTTGTTGACAGGGTGATGATGATTGACACTATGGGGTCTCTATATTTTAAATCCAGAATTTTCCAGAGTTGAGAAACTGTAACCTCTTTATCACGGTGTGGGATATCTGGCAATTATCTGCAAAAAGATTCTCCTGGAGCATTACTGAAGATTTTTGCTTAATTTTAAGAAACAAAAAAGCAAGCAGACAAAGAAGGAAAATAGATAGAAACTGATAAGACATCAAGTAGCATGTAGAGAATGAGATCTTAAGGGACTACTCAACATGGTAAGGTTTGTTATAATGATACACCTCCAAAAAAGAAAAGAAAAGGAAAGAAATAAAGGAAAGGAAAGCATACTCAGAGAGCATCAGCTTGAGCTACAAATATTCTCTGCTATCAGGACTACCCAACATTTTGGAATTTGATGTCTTTCAAGGAGGGCAGTTTTCATTAAGAAAACATAAACCAAGTACCAGCAGCTTGGTGAAGATACCCTGTTTTCCCCAAAATAAGACCATGTTTTATATTAATTTTTGCTCCAAAAGATGCATCAGGGCTTGCTTTCAGGTTAGGTCTTATTTTGGGGGAAATATGGTACTAAATGTGTCCATCTGGCTTACAATCTTAACTGGGGCTTATTTTTGGGGTAGGGCTTATATTACGAGCATCCTGAAAAATCAGGACCTATTTTCTGGTTGGGTCTTATTTTCAGGGTAATATGGTACATACGGAATGAGGATTGACTGTAAGAATAGTTTTTATTCTCTTGAAATCTGCATCCATCCTTTCTCCGTCTACTGACAGTAGATTTTAAAGCACTCTATCCAATTTGTAAGGGACGCGGTGGCTCAGTGGGTTAGGACGCTGAGCTTGTCGATCAGAAGGTCGGCAGTTTGGCGGGTCGAATCCCGAGTGCCGTGTAACAGAGTGAGCGCCTGTTACTCGTCCCAGCTTCTGCCAACCTAGCAGTTCGAAAGCACGTAAAAATGCAAGTAGAAAAATAGGGACCACTATGGTGGGAAGGTAACAGCGTTCCATGCGCCTTTGGCGTCTAGTCATGCTGGCCACATGACCACGGAGACGTCCTTGGACAAGTGCTGGCTCTTCGGCTTTGAAACGGAGATGAGCACCGGCCCCTAGAGTTGGAAACGACTAGCACGCATGTGCGGGGGAACCTTTACCTTTACCTTTTTATCCAATTTGTAAGCAGAGACATTTGGTACTGGATTTTCCCAGAGAGAGAAAGAAAATACTTTAGCCCCCAGGATATTTGTGGCCATCATTCCCCTCTGGCTTTCATTTCTTCTTCAACTCAGTGGCCACCCCCCCCTTTTTGTCTTCCTTTAATGGTAGGAAGGGAAAGGATTCTCATCTCCCAGCACAGAAAACAGCAGGAGCTAAGCTCCTGATCTGGGTTGATGCTGTCCATTTTTGTCTTTTATTGCTTCTTTGACTGACCTTGCCCTGGACCTGTAATTTCTGTCAAAAAAAGTACAAGTTATTGGACTGAATAAATATTTAAACTATCCTAATATTAATTGCAGTGGATGATGGCAAATTAACACAGAGCAGAAGGAGGACTAAAATCAGGGCAGTCCTCCTCAATATGGTGTCTTCCAGATGTGTTGGACGACTTCCTGTAATTCTGAACCAACCAGCTATTGGACATGGGAGTAGAAGTCCTACTGAGTTGGAACTATTTGGTGGGAGAAGCTGAACAAGACTAGAGCAATATTTCTCAATCTTGGGAACTTTAAGATGTGTGAACTTCAGTTCCCAGAATTCCCTGGTCAGCCAAGATTGAGAACACCTGGGCTAAAGTGTCTGCATTCTCTTCTCTGTTGCTCAATTAATATATTATGTCTACTTTTTATCTGTAGGGAATGGATTGGCTCCTTATTTTATGTAAAGAAGGTTAGATAAGCACTGAGGTCCCGAAGAATTGGTTGTGGAGAAAATAGCTGTTGCCCAGCGCTCATTCAGGCTGTGACAATTGCAGCTAAAGATGCACAGTCTTTGTGAACAGTGGCATAGAGCATAATGATAGGTCATTGTCCTTTATTACTTTACAGTAGTTGTTTTATAGGTATACATATGCAGTAGGGGTTTTTTTTTATAGCAATGAAGTCCAACCAGGAGTAAAGAGAAATAAACCTAGCTGGCATCCGAACTGTTGCTATTAACGTGTAAGCCATTTGGAGGAACACATTTCAAACAGATGATAATTGCTTAAAAGAAATAACAAATAATATAAAACCTGCCAGGAAGACTGATGTGTGTACTTATACACACTACAGACTAGAGTAAGCCCATAACTACTCTGAAGAGTCTATAAGTATAAGGTGAGAGAAATAATAATAATAATTCATTAAATTTAGATGCTGCTCATCTCCCAGTGACTCTGGGTGATTTACAAATTATTCAAACATTACAAACAAGAAAACAGAAATAAATAGGAAACATGGCAAAGACGCCAAGGAAAACAGTGCACACAATTGAAAGGGGAGCTTCAGTTACTCTTGCCAAAGACCTGCGGGAATAGCCAGGTGTTTGGGGGCCTTTGAAAGACCAATAGTTATTAGATTCAACTGTTTGAATCTATTCATGTCTGGTAAATTAGAAAATATATGTGGTAGTCACTTTGAATATGGACACCCAGGAAATGTGTCATATGAGTAAACAAGCAGTTGAAAAAAAAATTATATTATGCATCCAAGAATTTCCAGTCTTCTAGAGGGCAATTTGGAAAGTGCACAGATTTAAAACATCCTGATACTATATAATATATATATGTAATTATTAAGATGGATAGAAGTGCCTGGTTTGTTAGACTACAGCCGCCATCTTCCCTAAAAGAAGCCACCTTGCTAGTTATATTCCTCATCTCACTTTGGTGAGGTAATTAACATTTCTTGAAAGCAATGAAAAACATCGGTTTTTGTCATAAGTCTGCTTTCTTTAAATTGGCCCCTCAAAGCTTTCCTTTGTGGGATTTTGATTAAGCTTTAATTAAGGAATTAATTAATTTTAGGATTTTTCCTCTAAGACTTTTAAATATTCAATTCCCTCGTGCCATTTTAAGACTATGCCGGTTGTTTTAATACACTTCAAGCTTGTTGCCTAAATCTTACGTGGCATACATCTGATTATTATTATTATTATTATGATTTGTCACACAGTGAGATGTGGATTTGGCTTTTTTTTTATCCACCTACTGCATTTCTGTTTATTTGTTTTGTGTGGCTGCCCATCTCGTTTAAGCGACTGTGGATGGCTCATAACAATATTTTTAGCACTACCTGCTGATGAGAACGTAAACCTATCAAAAATGGAAAAAGAAGAAAATAATGTTGAACAGACAGGCCTTAATTGAATGTCAGACCTACTTTGTAACTACGTCTATCTAGATGCCATAAAAATGAACTGAACGCAATGAATGACTTTGTGTACTGGGGTGGGGACATTGTTGTGTTAATGTCAGAGTTGATTGCTATCATCAAGGCAGGTGGTTTTATTTCCCTTGGAAGTTTGTTGGAAAATTAAAAGGGAAGAGAGCATCAACAGGCATCTCAGTAGTATGGACAATGGTCTTGGGACAATAAAGAGCATCTTCTCCTGGACTAAGGGTGGGAAGAAAAGATAGTGGAGAGCTTGACAGAATATTCATCTTCATCTATATTTTTTAGAGGCAAGCTCAGAAATCATGACTGGAAACCAAATACAGCAGCAAGATACAGGTAGTCTATGACCACAACTGAACCCCAAATTTCAGTTGCTAAGCGAGACAGTTGCTAAGTGAAATTTGCCCCATTTTATGACCCTTCTTGACACAATTGTTAAGCGAATCTCTGTAGTTGTTAACTTACTAGCAGGGTGGTTAAGTGAATCTGGTTTCCCCATTGATTGAAGGTTTCAAAAGATGATCACATGACCCCGGGGACAGTGCAACCGTCCTATGAGTCAGTTGCCTGATCTGAATTTTGATCACATGATCTTGGGGATGCTGCATCTGGTCATAAGTGTCAAAAATGGTCATAAGCCACTTTTTCCAATGCCGTTGTAACTTCAAACGGTCGCTAAATGAACTGTTGTAACTCAAGGACTACTTGTATGGCAGTAAGTCTTTGGTGACTGTGCTAAGCGGGGATGGGCAGCTTCAAAGTTGTTCCTTTCTTCTGGCTCTCGAACTGTCAGTCACGTTGACTATATAGAGGGATTAATCTCTAGAATCTTTCAGAGCCTTGGGCAATTCACATAGAGCACACATGTCAAATTCACGATGTCACGTGACGTCGTGCAACATATCGGGACTTTTTGCCATTGCCGGCAATGGGGTGGGTGCGGCTTCTGGATGACGCGTCCGGCCCGCAAGCCGGCAGTTTGACACCCCTGACATAGAGAGACAGACCTAGGTAAACACACAGGGTTACTAAATAGTTGAACAGGCAAAGAAGGACAAATGGAAAGGAGAACATAACTGTTTAACTCTCTTGGTGAACTTGACAAAAGGTATAGTGACAAATAGCAAAAAAAAAAAAAAAGGTAGAACACAGAAACACAGGACTGGAAGGGACCTCAGAGATCTTCTAGTCCAGCCTCCTGATCAAGGCAGAGGACTGAGTAATTCCCAGCTTCCGACACACCAATTGATTTTATGGTCATTACAAAGCCCCCCTAGAAAGTCATTAGGAAGTGCTTATGCTTACAGTAAATGAAGTTACTTTTTCCAGAATCAGAAAAACTGCCTTTTCAATTGCAATATCTATTTTTTTTCATAAATGTTCATTTTTCAAGAACATGTGCTAGCAATAATATTGTATTATGCGCTGGACATGAGGACAAAAAGGAGATCATGTTTTTCTTTTGCTGGATGTCTGCTAACACTATGCACACAAAAGGAAAGCATTTTGAATTGGGGTGAATACGGAAACAATAGAGTAAGACTTAAAGCAGGCTTGACATCGCTTTAAATAAAGGGGGAAAAAAAAGAATTCTTCCTTCTCTCAAATATTGCCTGACCTGGATTCTAAAGCCCTAAGTCTCTCCAAAGAATGGATGCTGACCAGAAGATTATGCAACTCTGCAAAAGAGGACATTCACTCCTGGTCAATCTACCTGCAAAAGCAGAGGTAATGGGGGCACGGAGATGGAAGATAAGTCAGGCATGAGTTCTTAAAGTTATAAAATTGATCACAACCAATTTAATTGAAATAGCATGACAGAATGGCTAGCTAGATAGGAGTTGGAGAAACCCCAAATTTGGCTGGTTTTTTTTTTCAGAAGCAGAAGCTTTTTCTTCCCCCCCCACCGCCCCCAAATCTGATTCTACCTATTTTGGCTGGGGGGAATGTTTCTGTCACCTTCCAAGTCACAGCAAGATACTTGTTGCTAACAGTTCTAATCCCTGACATTTCTTCCTTTGAGATTCATGCTTATTAATTCCCCTTCACAATATTAAAAATGTTAATTCAGTGTTTGCTAAGTTTCCTGTTTCCTGCTGAGAATACAAGCCATGTCATTTTTGTGAATTGTTATTGTATTGATTCCTCAGAAATGAACCTTCCAGAACAGTAATGAACAATAGAAATGGAAGCTCTGGCAGTTATTTTTCAGAAAAGTCACGTTCTGCCGGACTGGTTTCTTTGAAACCAACCGTTTTTCAGAGCTATTTCCAACCGTTGCTTTGCTTTTTGTCTCTGGGGATTTAGAAGTTCCTGGAATCCTTTACGAAACTCAGTTTCTCTGGCAATCAACCATAATCACTTCTCAGGGTCAACCTCTTCTTTTTCAACATGTTATTAAGATGTAGAATAAAACACAAAAAACAAAGCAAATAGTAGGACACAATGGGGAGGAAAAAGGGAGAAGAAAGGGAGGAAAAAAAAAGAGAGATTGACTTCCGACTTCCCCTGTTGCAATAGCATAAAGCATTAACGTCGAACCTCAACGTTTTACTTTTTCACAATAGTAAAAACTAGCCCTTTCTGTAACAACGAATCAGTCTAATCAGTGAAACCCAAAATCAAAGTTTCATTCTTTTCCACCTCAAGCACAAAGTCCAGAAGCGGTCTCCATGTAGAAACGAAGGTACTTGTACTCTTTTCTTTAATCAAAACAGTCAATTTTGCCATCTCTGCCAACTCCATCAGCTTCTGTAGCCATTTCAGGGTCAACCTCTTCTATATGTTATCAAGTACAGTATATGGTCAAAAGGATCTATTCAGTGGCAATGGACCTACAGTATACATGGAATTTCTTGCCCCACAAACTCCTCTTAAGCTGTTAAACAGGTGATTTCTTCTGAGCAAGAGCAATAGAAAACATTTTCAGAAAAACAACTCCCTCCCAGTATCATTAGCTGGGTGTTGGGTGGAGAAATTGGGGTGCAATGTGGATTCAATGTTGTTATTTTTTAATAGTTTGGAAGTAAGCAATCCACTTCTTCTCTACTTATTATAGATGGCTCAGAATTTCAATTTACAGTGAGCCAAACTTCCTTAGAAGTGACTTTTTAAAGAACTGTCTCCTTACTCCAGTAGAGGTGGAGAATTTGCTTTAATTCCCAAACATTAACAAGTGAAACCCTAATTTCACTCCTCACAAATAGTAAGGAAGACTGGGGAAGAACTGTTTTCTTGAAGTTTAATCTAAAAACAGAAAAGTTTGTAAAAGAGTATTTAAGCTGTTTATATCGGTTAGGATGGGAAGATCAGATCAACATTGGCTTCTTTGATATTCAGGATTCTGGTCTGTTAGATATAAGTTGCATTCATTCTTATTAAAGTTTTGTACAGCTATGTAATAGGGAAAGCTATGTTCCCCATTATATGAAACTCCTAATGTGAGTTACTTCCCCAAAGCCTGTTTTTTTTTAAAAAAAATCCGCACACAAATATTCTCAATACTCCAATTTCAACTTTCTCTGATATATGTTCCTTATTAAAATGTGATGTTTTGTCATGCAACTTTTAGAAACATTCATTGTGTTTCAGATACAAATCACACAAATAGTTTGTTTTGGATAGAGTTTGGGCCAGTGAAAGGTAAACAGTTAGTGTTGTTGTTCCTTTTGATAAATCTTGCAAATCCACTGAGATTTCTTTGATTCCAACAAATATAAAAACCAATCCTCTTAGATTAACCATACCCAAGGGTAATCATGTTGGTTTGAATATACAGATCTAAAGGACTGAGAACTTTGGACAATGAATATGGCGTGGAGGCCTATTGGAAGGAACATAACTTGATACAAGCAAGAGTAAACTATTTTTTCCAGCTCCTCTTATTCTTCAACCCCTTTTGACATAAACTTTGTCCCCTGCATTTAAATACCTTTCTTCTATTTTTAGTCAAGTTAAAGAAAGTCCCTTCATCTATGTTGGGAGAGAAGTCCAAAATGTGATAATAACTTTGGACTGACTGAGTTGCATAGAATTGCCTAATACAGAGGGAGAAAAATCACTCAAGCTTTCTTGTTGCTGTTGACTGATTTCTTAGTGCAAGAGACTTCCTCTCCTTCACTCAACTGCAGACCTCTGCAATATATTTGCAGACACTCATTATTCAGATTCCAAGTGTCCAAGATCTCAATGGCAAAGGACAACAGGGTTGAAATGCTATTGGTTTGTCCTTTGGGGAGAGGGAAGGGAATAAAAGATGCACCAGTGAAGGTCATACCCTGCCAACAAAAAGAAAATTAATAGTTTAACATTCAGCTTTCCCCCTTAATAAGTTGTGCTCTGTAGCATTCCTTGAGAGGCATGTCATGCTATGATTATTCGGGCGTTGATTAATAGAACTTGTGGAAAGGATCCTTATTTGATTAATGCCTGACTGCTAGAGGTCTGATCCTGCGGTACATCTTCTTTTTTTGGAAATCAATAGAAATCTTGATTGTACAGGGAATATGGGATCCAGTTCATAATGAACATAGATTATGTGCTATACCTCATTTTACCTTGGTGTGCACATATATATAAATGAGGAGAGCAAAGAGATGTGAGGTCTTATTAAGCCAGGGAGGAAATAGTGGCAGACTACTTTGGTAATGGGATTATTTCACAAGGTTGGTGAGTCTTGACTGATTAGTGTCTGGTTGAAACTGGGATTCATTCTTTCTTAGCCACTGAAAATATTAGACATGAGTGATGCCTATTAACTCCATGCCTTGCCCTTTCTTAAAGGTTTCCTTTCCTTGAAGAAGCAGAGATCCAGAATTCTCTCTTATTCTCAGACTCTTGCTAATTTTTTTTTTAAAAATGTTAGCGTCTTTGAACTTACTGTACCACTGAAGACAAAAGACTTATTATCTGTGATACTTTCCTGTCATTATTTTGAAGCCTTCCTCACTGGTCACAATTTCCCTTCTGGGTGAATGTATTCTATGGGGTCCTTCATTGAGCTGAAGTAAATTGTGGGAAGCAAAGGGGGCTTTTGGGGAGGACCCAGCCAAGAGTGACTACAACAGATGGGGAAACACTTGGGCTGAGATTAAAAATAAGATTTATACTTGATGCCTATCAGGATTGCCAAATGCACAGAAGCAACCTGTTTAGAAATACACCTCCTTCTATATCGAAGACACAAACAGTCCAATAGGTCCAATCGCTCATTTTTAATCTTTACATTATGCAGCACCAATAATTCCATCCTATTTTGGTAAAAATGCAAAGGTATTGAAATACTTCCTTTCTGGTTTATTGAAAAGATGAGTCTCTTCCTTGCTTGTATGAAACAGTAAGTGGCACCATGTTGGCATCCTTAGGTAGCATTAAAAAAAAAGAAAAAAAGAGCCAGGGATGGGCCAGACAAAGTTCATCCTTGACTTGGGTCATTATCAAGACATCCCTGAATATGATTAGGGGGTTAAACAAATCTCAGAGGGAGCCTTGGCAAACCATTTCCAAATATTGCTGCCAAGAAGAGTACATGGACTTGACTGTGTCATATCCAGTCATTTATGACTCCTGGTGTCTACATAGAGTATCTCCTTCATGCATGGACTTTGAACCTGAGCTTGGTGCAGTGGTTAAAACATCATAAAGGAGGAGACTGTAAATTCTGGTCCCACTTTGGGGAAGAAGCCAGTTAGGTGACCTTGGGTCAGTCACTTCCTCACCTGCCTGTCTGATTCTTTCAAGGCATTTCCCCCTTTTCATTTGAAATTGTGGACTGTTAGTCTACCTTGTTAGCAAATATTGCCTCTTGGAGCTCAGAGGAGAAGCTACAGGAGACTAGCTTGGTTTTGATTTATTCTATCAACTTTCAGATGATATAACTTTTTTTTCATGCTCCTGGCCTTATTCCCCTCCTTGTAGAGAGACATCTCACATGTGTGTATACTTTTATCAAAATTAAATCTGAATGCAGAGGTATTTCCTTCAGCATTTGTGTCAGGTGGAATCAAACAGACCTAGGGTTTGCCTTTAGATTTTGTAGTAAAATGAGCCAGCAGGCTTATGTTTTTTTCCCTGGCATAACGACCATGAGTTTTCTGGAAGATCAATATCTCAAAGTGTATTATTAACCCGAAGAATAGTATATTATGTTCCTTCCCTTATGTAGCCTCTTCCTTTTTGTCTCCTCCTGCTTCTTTAATTGATTTTTGGACAGAATATACTGGAGGCTGTGCTTAATTCAAAAGACAATAGGAATGGGCATCTGAAAGGGAGTAGTAGTGGCAAAAATATCAAGATGGTAGCTGTGTCCATAAGACTGAAGCTCCATCCTTTTTTTTATATGTGCCATGCATGCGATATATGTAAAAAGGGATGGGTTTCAAATGTGTGATTACAGCTCTTATATCCACTTTTTTTATTCCCCCTCACCCCCATGGACATTCTCGGAAATAGAATAAAAGTACAGATAGTCCTTGACTTACAACATTTTGTTTAGTGACTGTTTAAAGTTACAATAGCACTGAAAAAAGTGGATTAGACTGTTTTTCACGCTTACGACCATTGCAGAATCTCCATGGACACATGATCAAAATTCAGACTCTTGGCAACTGACTCGTATTTATGACGGTTGCAGTGTCCCAGGGTCATGGGTTCCCCTTTTGTGATCTTCTGACAAGCAAAGTCAATGGCGAAGCCAGATTCACTTAACAACCGTGTTACTAACTTAACAGCTAGAGTGATTCACTTAACAACTGTGGCAGGAAAGGTTGTAAAATAGAGCAAAAGTCACTTAGCAACTGTCTCACTTAGCAACAGAAATTTTGGGCTCAATTGTGGTTGTAAGTCAAGGATTATCTATAAGAGCACTTTAAATCCTCATAAAGTCTCCTGGTTTGCAGCATCAAAATGGAGAATTCTTGTGTCATAACTTATTTTGGATTCTTGAGTATTCCTATGGGTTCCCAGGAAAGAAATAACATTTGTCAACCATCTTTGAGCCTTAGTTCTTTTGTCTGGAGAAACAGTTAATGCAATATTTTAATGGTCCCCACAGCTAGCTTTAGAAGAGACCCACAGGACGTATTTTTGTAGGGGTCTTTTGTATGTTCAGTACACTGTGAAGCAACCCTGCAGATTAAAGACATTTAGAAGAATTTAATACGGCTTTAATGCTTTGATCATTATTAAGCGGTTCCTTTGAATTTATTTTCAAAATCTATAACTAGAAATCCATCAGCGTCCTACAGTGCAATGTGGAGGTATCTGACGTCTAGATAAAAGATTATTTTTGAATTACTTCATAGTGTTACACGCAGTTGAATTTTGCTTTAAATTTGCGCTCCTGGCTGTGTG
The DNA here is from genome assembly GCF_964194415.1 of Vipera berus. NCBI lineage: Eukaryota > Metazoa > Chordata > Lepidosauria > Squamata > Viperidae > Vipera > Vipera berus. Next base: position 10,790,608 of record NC_138213.1, read on the forward strand.
GTTGGGAATGTATTCTGAAACTAAGTTGTAATCATTATTTCTAATTGTTTTAAACTGGAATTTTTACAGTGGCCACAAACTTTCTCCTTTCTTTACAAGGATCTTGCTACCCCCTGTTGGTTTGTTAATATATTATTAAATTTTGAGTTTTGACAGATTTTCAAATTGGTTGACTCTGAAGCAAAACTTGAAGAATGAAATTAATTCCTAACTAGAAGAAATAATAATAGTAATAACACAAGTGCTGGTGTATCTGAAGGCATATCTGCACTTATTATTTAAGCCATTCCTCTCCTCCCCCCATGTTGCTTTGGTTCTAAATTGGCTTAAGAAAAACCTCTCTGGTTTGAAATGCTTTATTGTAAGGTATTGGGACTTCAGGAGATTAGCAGGCTGAGCTGGAAGGTGGGGTTAAATGTGTAATCAGTTTGGAGTCACTATGTTTCAACAGGAGATCCAAGTCCATCCCCCTATGAATTCCACTGACCCTTATCTAGTGCCAATTTAGCTTTGACTGTTAGGTGACCTGATTCTTGTGTAGCATGAATCTTCTTTCTGTTTGGATTGTATAGAGATCCATGGTCTCAGAGTGTGGCTTTGTTATTCCTGCACACTCAGAGGGCAAATGACTACCTGTGAATCCTTGGGTTGTAGCTCTTGGAACCTCTTCCAAAGCAGAGAAAGTTATTAAGGAAGAGTGGGTGCCGTATTCAGTATATTAGATTTATTTTAAGTTATCATAAATGAAATATATATTGTCTTTTGTGTGTGTCGCCCCTTCTCTGGCAGGAGACTCAACAGACTAGCCCCAAAGAAATCATGTAATATTTTGCTTATAGGAATTGGCTGCTGACTCTTTGCTGTGTGAGTGATTTAGTAGAGGCTTATGCAATAATTGGTTGTAGTGGTTGGCTTGGAATAAATCATTTTAATGTGGTCCAGTTATGATAAACAATTGAGCTTAGATTCACTGGAATGTATCACTTCTTTACATGCTGAGTCTCCAAGGAACTGAGATGACAACAATCATTTCAATTTCATAATAAAGCCCAGTACTACACAATCCAGCTATTTCCTTTCTTTAATTTCCCAATATATACTCATTCCTTCCTGCAAAATGATATCACCAATTCCTGCAGAGGAAAACACTATATGGATTGTATATTACAAAATAAGCCCTATATAATGGTCCACCCAAATACAGGTTATTAGAATCTCAGTCTTTCTGAAGCTTTTCAAATACCAGATCCTCATAACCAGCCTCCCTGGTGTATCTCATGGCATATTTTTTCCATTGCTGTACAGGTCTTACTCTATTGCAGATGCTGATGGGCATTGGTGATGATCATAATCTCTATATATTTACACTGTGTAATTTTCACTTTACTGGTAGCTATCACAGTCCAGAAGCAAGTCTTAAAAGGTGTCATACAAATCTCTTTCATTAGTGCTTTGGAAAAAAAAGGAAATAATTGAAAGCATGATTGTATAAAAAACCAATTTGCAAAATAATTGGATAATATGGAATGGTAAGAAACTGCACAGTGAAACTACATTGTGGCTGTTATTCTTGTTGTTGATGATAGTGATGTATATTAAATTTACGTGCCATCTGATTCCCAGGTTATTATAACTGCCTACCTTGTCCAGTTCCAAAATTAATAATGAGAAGGAATAGGGAACTTTGAAATTTCTCAGCCCCACAATTAATCCTGGAAGGCAAATTGAACAAGACATGGATAAACCTTCTGCTTTAATTGGCATAATTAATTCTGAGTTTGCGTGATGCCTATAAATAACATATTATACATACATTATGTAGACTTGTGTCCTCCAGCCAAAATATAAGGATGAGAACATGTTGGTCATGTTGGCTAGGAATGAGAAGAACTGGATTTCAGTGCACCAGATTTGGAAAGACTGAAATAAATTTTTAAACATCAAGTTGGGAAGGAAATTTTTCCTGCATTGTTTCTACTGGTCTCATTCAATTTAATGGAAGAGAATTTGTTCCTAAGTTTTCTTCTGAAGGATCAATGTGACAATCTTGTTCTGAATTAATATAATGAGGTTATGCATGCTTTATATTGAATACTGGTCCTACAGTTGTAGCCTCCTTGCCCTCCATTCATTCACCAAATGTATTAAAATGTGAATCCTCCCCTGGACCTTTCCAACTATGGACAGTCAGGGAAGCTTGAGAAAATGGAAGGACACACCACAGGAAACCAACAGCTTGAGCAGTTACACCTTCATCCTCTTCTAATGAACAAGACAAGAATAAGAAAATAACTGAATAGCAGAGTTGGGGAGGACATTAGAAGTCTTCAACCCCCTTCTCAAGCAGAAGACCTTCTACCATTTCAGACAAATGGTTGCCCATCTCTTCTTGAATACCTCCAATGATGGAACACCCACAACATCTGCAGGCAAGCTGTTCCACTGGTTGTTTGTTCTGTCAGAAAATTCCTCCTTATTTCTAGGACAGTCTGATTTCTGAGAAACCAAGTAGAGAAACAGAAACTTATTTTTGATTGGAGAATAAAGCCTCTGAGAAATCACAAGAACCTAGAACCGATGGCCATAATCCTGGGTGCAATCCTGTCATTAGGTGAGGACTGTCTATAAAACAAACTCTCTGATTAACGGAGGAGAGGGGCTGTTTTATCCCTCCTTCTCAGGTAGTACCAAAAGTCTGGCTCTCAGGAAAAATTGAAATGCCTGCTCACTCCAGGGGATGTGTTCCCTCTTCTGCAAAACTACACACACACACACACACACACACACACCAGAAATGGGGGTTCTAAGAAGCTGAGAAGCAGCAAAGGCTTTGGAGCCTCAACGTTTGCTGGGTTAAGTGAAAAGTGATTGCAGCGGTTGCTGCTTCTTAGACCAAAAGCTGAATTTGAAGGTCATGTCTCTCTCACTGTCTGTCCCCCTCCCACCCCCCCCCCCACCATTCTCATCAGTCAGCCCAAAGAAATAAATATCTGTTAGGAAAAAAACCCAGGCCTTTGCTTTGTCTGCAGCTCTGAGCTGCACATTTTTTATTGAAATTGATTCTGAAAGTCTTCCGAATTGGGAAGCTCGGTGGCCTGGCTGAGGAAGATTGCAATTTAAATTGAGATGTCAGAAAGCCAGTGAGTGCTATTGGGGGCAGTTTCTTTATGTGATAATGGCTACTGGTTAATTCCTGGAAAGCAAAACTTCTTAGACCTTACAAACCAAAATAACAACCAGGCCCCGGTATGATCAGCCTTGACATTTTAATTTGGTACTTGTTAAAAGTCTATTTTCTCGACCTCGTCTAGGTTGAATTGGAAGTGAATTGGAACATCCCGACATGAAGTTGCTGAAAATAGTTTATGACATGGTCAAAATGTGCATCTTAAGAAAGATGAATGAAAATGCAATTTTCTCTTTGTTGCTGCAACTAGCCAGCCTATTTATATGTTTCATTTCCCCCCCCCCATTTACTCCAATGAGACCTTTCCTGTTAATCTGCGCTCTGGATTATGATATTTTATTGTCCTCAGCAGATTATCGCCAGTGGTTTCTTAACTGGGAATGTGACTAAAAATGCAAACTCTTGTGACTGAAAAGGAATATTTCTTTGTGGCTGGCAATTTAGGGATATAAGAATGTCAGTATCACAAGCCTGAAGGTTCATTTAGGACTTTCTAACTGAATACCCAGTCTCATGCAGAAAGATTTAACACATCTCCAAACAGGTATCTCTAATGGCTGATCATTAGTACAGGTTGTCCTCGACTTATGACCACAATTGAGTCCAAAATTATCTGTTGCTAATAAGACATTTGTTAAGTGAATCTTGCCCCATTTTGTGACCTTTCTTGCCACAATTGTTAAGTGAATCATTGCAGTTTTTAAGTTAGTAGCCTGGTTGCTAAGTGAATCTGGCTTATCCACTGACTTTGCTTGCCAGAAGGCTGCAAAAAAGTGATCACGTGACTCCAGGAACACTGCAACCATCGCAAGTACGAGTCAGTTACCAAGTGTCTGAATTTCGATCACATGACCATGGGGATGCTGCAACATTCATCAGTGTGAAAAACGGTCACTTTTTTCAATACTGTTGTAACTTGGAACTAAACAAAATACTGTAAGGCAAGGATTACCTGTACAGAATATCCCACCATCATCAAGATCATCAAGATCAGGCTTTGTGGTCAAAACATTCTTACCATCAAGATGTTTTGGTTGAAATTATTTAAGTCCATTCAGATCTAGAACCACCCCTGAAAGTAACAATTTCTTCATGTCCTCTGATATGGCAACTCTTTTAATTATTTAGGAATGGTGTCATATCAGCACTGGTCTTCTGTTATTTAAAATAATAATACCCATTTCCATCAGACTTTTTAAAATGTAAAACCTGTTGGGGATGGAACAAAATAAGAGCCTTGGTGGAGCAGTGGGCTAATGCCTCCTTAGGTAACACCAGCTGCCTGCAATTAGTGCAGGTTCGCATCCCACCAGGCTCAAGGTTGACTCAGCCTTCCATCCTTCCGAGGTAGGTAAAATGAGGACCCAGATTGTTGGGGGCAATTAAGCTGACTTTGTAATAATGCCGCTTGGGGGTGTGTGTGAAAGCCCTAATAAGCAGGCATATACATAGAATGAAGGCTACTGCTAAGCTTGTAAGCCGCCCTGAGTTTCGGAGAAGGGCGGGATATAAATGGAATTAAAATAAAATAAAAAATAAAATAAAATTCTCCAAGATTCTAGGCTTTTGAGTGGCCTGTTCTTGAAATAGAGGCAATGTATTAGGAGTTTCTTCACTCCTTGAAAAACCCTCTGTCTTACACCAATTATTGTCTATATGCGTTTGGAGCATGGATACAGCCTAAGACTGTATTATAGAGGGGTCAAAGAGGCCATCTATATTAAGACTAAACAGCCCTCTCTCAGCAGAGGAAGAGGGGATACAACACCATTCATCCCCTGTTGACAACACAGTCCTTTCAGTAGTTCCAGGAAGGTTCCACACCCATTTGCACTATTCAGGTAACCCCGAGGGCACAGATAAACCTCCAAGTATCCTCAATGATTCTCAGAGAGAGTGCTAACAACCAGATGACTGCAAGGAGTATAAATCCTTCCATTCTCCACCATTCAATCAGAACTGAAGAAGCTTCTTGGATGAAAAGTGAAATGTCTTTATGTAAAAACAAAGATAGTCCGGTTGCCTTTTGAAAAAGCATCTTTGGGACTCTGTATTATAGACGTTCACTAGAAATTGAGTGGATTTCTAGAAATTTTACTCCCAGATTCCCTGGAGAATCAAAATCTAATAATCGAACTAGAATGGAGTCTGTTGAACACAACATTAGCCGAGGATCAAGCAAAATCATCACTTCAGAAGGACAATCTAAGAAAAGCAAATTTCAGGCTTGCAGAGATATCTTTTGAGAAATTACAGTTGTACTTCTAAGCTGAAAATAAATGAATATACCCACCACATACTGAGAGATACTCCTGCTAAATCTGCAATTGATAGATCTGAATCTATCTCTCCCAGAAAATACAGAACTATCAAAGCTGCAGCCACTTTGTACCAGACTGTAAGTTCTAGTGTTTCATCTGTAGATTACATCTTGTTTCACTTTTGCAGTTACTTAAGGAAGTCATATCCTCCTGTTTTCAGTTTATATGAGCTCTGTGAGAGATATCTTAATCTTTGAAACCAGAGTAACAGAAAGGGATTCATTATTTTTTTCTTTTTCTTTAAGTAATAATACTTTGTATCTGATTGCCTTTGCTTCCTTTTTTTTTACTTCTATTTTCTCCTTTCCCATTCTCCTCCCTTCAGCACTCCTGCAGGGCAGGTATAATAACACACCCCAACAGCTGAGCCAACATATACATGAGACAATGGGGAAGTTGAAGGCATCTCACATGTCCCAGGATAATGTTGGAGGATCCAATCTGAGTCAGTCACTGGGACCAGAGGTTTAGTCTTCTGAGCTTTGGGACTCATGCTGGAGCCCATCCTCAGGGAACTTTTAGCATATTCTAGCATACCAGATTGGATCCTGCAACATTATCCTGGGACATGTATATTTCCCGTCAACATCTAATATGTATATTTGCCTTCAACATCTAACATCTATTGCTGCAGGTTTTACAGGGGCATCAGATCAATATACATCCTCTCTCTGGTTAGAGAGGTCAGATCATTTCTATGTCAACCTTCTTCTCCAGCCACGACTCATGCAGTAGCCAAATTGTGTGCCACTGCAATGATAATAACACCAGCTGATAGTAACACCAGCTGCCTGCAATTAGTGCAGGTTCGAGTCCCACCAGGCTCAAGGTTGACTCAGCCTTCTATCCTTCCAAGGTAGGTAAAATGAGGACCCAGATTGTTGGGGGCAATAATCTGACTTTGTAATAATGCCGCTTGGGGGGGGCGAAAGCCCTAATAAGCAGGCATATACATAGAATGAAGGCTATTGCTAAGCACATTGATTTGTGCTTCTTAGATTGTAAGCCGCCCTGAGTCTTCGGAGAAGGGCGGGATATAAATGGTATTAATAATAATAATAATAATAATAATAATAATAATAATAATAATAATAATAATAATAAGGCAAAACTAGTTAAAGAACTAAAGACCTCTAATTTTTTATCAACATTTTGCTGAGTTATTTTCAATAATTTTCAGAGGATATATATATTTTAATGTGATGGCAACGTGGTGGCTCAGCAATTAAGACACTGGGCTTGTTGGCTGGAAAGCCGGCAGCCCAAGTTCAAGACCCAAGTGCCACATGATGGGATAGCTCCCATCCTCGCCCCAGCTCCTGCCAAACTAGCAATTTGAAAGCTTGCAAATCTGAGTAGATAAATAGGTACCACTTCAGTTGGAAGGTAACAGTGGTCTGTGACATCGTGCTGGCAATATGACCCTGGAAATGTCTTTGGACAGTGCTGGCTCAATGGCCTTGAAACGGAGATGAGCAGTGCCCTCTATAGTCAGCAATGACTAGTGCAGGGGTAGGCAACCTCGGCTCTTTTATGACTCATGGACTTCAACTCCCAGAATTCCTGACTCAGCTATGCTGACTCAGGAATTCTGGGAGTTGAAGTCCATGAGTCATAAAAGAGCCGAGGTTGCTTACCCCTGCACTAGTGGAATAAAAATCTGCAAGGACTCTTTTTAAATATATTTTGATGTAAAATTTTATGAGATTTATTAGTGTTAGGTAAATAAACATGCTATTATTGTAATAGGGGTTCAGAATATACCATATTGGATTTATTTTATAGTTGTCAATATATAATGGCACCCATTTTTGTCCTGTAGATCCTCACCGTAATTGTTGTCTTTTATTCCCTTTTTATTATTTTACGTTGCTGGTCATCAACTGAATAAATATATATGTTCCTCTCCCATTCTCCTTTGAAAGCCAGCTTTTGTAATTTTATACCATGTGTTAATGCAAGTTGCCTTTTACTGTTTGATTTGTATGGGGAAAGGAGACAATAGAGAAAAAAAAAAGATAAATGACTTTTCTCCTAGCTGCTGTTGACATGTGAAAAGCATTTAGTCAGAGGCCATTTTGCTCTGCCATCTATCGCTCATTGGCAGCCAGCAAAGTCAACTTTCTTGAAATATGCATTGTGTAGCATCCAAAAAGGAGGAGTTTCTGTGACTGATGGGAGAAACTGGAGTGTATCTGTTATCAGTCACTCAGATATCTTTGCTCTGCATTAAAATCAATAGTTCTTTACAGTAAACATGCACCACAATGGGTGATTTAACATCCGATGCTGTTACGTAGATGTTTTACCAGCATTTTTTTTTTAAAAAATAGAGATGCTAATGGCAAAATAATCTAGTTACCTGTAAGCTGGTCAGTACTGAAATGTCCCTTTTAGAGCATTTTTGGATGGTTTGGCCAATCTGCCGTTTCAGGCTATTTAGCAGATCTTTTTGCAATATAGCATAAATTCAGCCATAAAAACTAATGGACTGGAAGACATCAAGACTTTTAAAGGCTTATGGCCAACACCATCCATTTTGTGCCATGAAAAAGGCGATCAGCCTAGGATTTGTCATTTTTTTAAAAAAAGCACAAGCTGAAAATTATGTAAAAAAAGAAAGCCTTGCTGAATCCCCCCTCCCCCCCTGCCTCTCTCTTCCTGGCAATTGCCATCTGTCTTGAACCAAGAATGCATTGAGTTTTTATTGAAATGCAATACTTGTATGCAAAGTCCTGTGAAGCAAAAACATGTGTATATGTCAGGATGGGTGGTGCACAAATCTCGCTCTGGAGAGGCCCAGCTGCTGAAAGAGCCTCAAGTGCACTTTCCTTGGATGGAAGAGAAAAATCTCCAGGAAAAGATGAAAATAAACCCAAAATGAATAGATTGGGGGGGGCAGGTCTTTTGCAAATTCCTGTAGATATGATCTGTAAATATTGTGGGATCTCAGTTCCTCCCTTCTTCTTTCTGACTGCAGATGCTGAACATTAAGGCCTTATCTCTGCTTTGAAATTCCATCTTCTGGCCTTGCCTTTATTCTGAGTGCCAAGAGAAATGCTACATGCAGATGAGTTGAAATATTAGTCCAACAGCTTCCCCCCCCTTTTAATTTCAAACAGCTTTGAGGCTGGAAAGCAGGTATTGATTGTGTTTGCGTGTTTAACTCTTCCTCGGATGCTTGTTTTTCCACTCCGAGTCAGCTACCACAAATCAGATGGCCCTGGGGGGGGGGCTTTAACTGTGTGTTATTCTAAGAAGAAACCCCACGTATTTCTAGAGAGAATAGCAGTTGGTGGGTTGATGAAGAATAGAACTCTAGGCAAAACAGAAAAAAAGCTGCAGGACCATCAACATAGAATTTGGGAGCAGAAAGCTGGTTCTTCAATGCATAATGAGCGGGAACACCTCAAAACTGAAGAGCTCAGTGGACAATTTTTTAAATACAAAGAAATATGCATTACCATCTTATAGGATTACTAAAACCAGGCTATAAAATTTCCCGGTAGCTCAGTTGGATAAAATAATTAGAGACTGTTTATTTCCTATTGTTCCTACTTCCAATATTCCTTGATCATCTAGCTACAGATTAATTTCACACAAAACGTACTCTATAGGCTACAAAGATGGCACTCAACAATACCTTAATTACTGTGCTGGACTATATTAGCTTGATTTTCAATAGCTCTTCTGGAGGCATTTTTCAGCTAAGTCCTTTATATTAGGTGGCAGCCTGCAAATCAGTTGGGTCTCCAACTTTCCAGAAAGAATACATCACAAGAGTCAGTCAGTCAGTCAGTCAGTCAGTCAGTCAGTCAGTCTGTCTGTCTGTCTGTCTGTCTGTCTGTCTGTCTGTCTGTCTGGCTGTCTATCTATCTATCTATCTATCTATCTATCTATCTATCTATCTATCTATCTATCTATCTATCTATCTATCTATCTATCTATCTATCTATCTATCTATCTATCTATCTATCTATCTATCTATCTATCTATCTATCTATCTATCTATCTAGAACTAAGGAGAAACTTCCTGACAGTTAGAACAATTAACCAGTGGAACAATCTTCCTCCAGAAGCTGTGAATGCTCCAACACTGGAAGTTTTTAAGAAAAGACTGGACAGCCATTTGTCCAAAATGATATACTGTAGGGTTTCCTGCCTGAGCAGGGGGTTGGACTAGATGACCTCCAAGGTACCTTCTAACTTTATTATTATTATTATTATTATTATTATTATTATTATTATTATTATTATTATTATTATTATTATTACTATTATTATTATTATTATTATATCATCTATGTATCTGTCATCTATTTATCTATAATACAGGTAGTCTCTGACTTACATCAGTTCATTTAGTGACTGTTTGAAGTTACAATGGCACTGAAAAAAATGATGTATGACCATTTTTCACACTTATGACCATCATCCCCATGGTCATGTGATTTACATTCGGATGCCTGACAACAGGTTCATATTTATGACGGTTGCAGCATCCCGGGGGGTCATGTGATCATCTTTTGCAACGTTCTGACAAGCAAAGTCAGTGGGGAAGCCAGATTCATTTAACAATTTGTAACTAATTTGTTAAGTGATTCACTTAACAAATGTGGCAAGAAACGTTGTAAAATGGGGCACTTAACAGATTTCTCACTTAGCAACTTAAATTCTGGGCTCAATGGTGGTCGTAAGTCAAGGACTACCTGTAAATGAATCTGGGCTATTGAAGTGTCTCCCGATACAATATTGGATAGGGGAAAACTGTCTTAGTGACTAGTGTGCTAAAGTGATGGGTTCCCCACTAAAGACGGCATCTGATTGCAGCTGGCTGATGCCAAAAAAGGGTAAATAAGGGGGACTATAGGTGGTACTTCATCAGGAGACCACCAAGATTAGGAAGATGCAGGAAGATCCTGGAAAACAGTGCTAAAACATGTCGTTTTCCTGGCCTCCGATATGAAAGTATTTTGATGTTTTTTTTTTGTCCCTTTCAGCTTCAGCAGCGCTTTAACATTTGAAAGGATCTACCACCCTGTTAATGGAGAAATGAAGTGATAATGGTAAGGAGGGAGGATTCAGAGCGAAGATGAGATTAAGGCTGTGTGGGTAAATGATGCTTTTGATTGCAACTCCATTCCCTTTATGGATGGACAGCAATAAGTTATATCGTCGGGCAATGTGGCCATTTTCTCAGAGCAGAAAAATAAATAGTGGTAGATAAAGAAATGCAGGAAAGAGGCTGCTCATAATACGTAAGAAAGCCGGCACATCCACTGTGAATGTCCAATTATTATCTATCATAAAGAAAAATCACATTTCAGATTTACTACTTTCGCCTGGTTCCTTACCTTGGCGCATGTGTTCTGCAGGATATTAAAAAAAAAAATAACAATCCCAAACTATGCTGCCCGAGTGAGTTGTAACTGGCAAAACAATTACATCTCTGTCTTGTTTTTTTTTATTAAGAACACATTGATTTTAAGGTTGCTCAGACAAGGATATGGTGTAGAGATTGGTGGTCATCTTGTTTTTTAATGTCTTGGGGGGAAAAAACACTACTTAAAGTACTAACAATTTAGTGGCTGGGTGAAAGTACAGGCTGAGGGAAGGCCTGCAGGCTTTTCATGTTTATTTGGGAGGAGAAAAGCCCCATTGAGTTCCTTGGCATTACTTCCAAGTAGAACGGCAGGTTTTGTGGCTTGAGAGCAAGAACTATGGCAGCTTGCAGTGCCTCTGATCTCTCTTCAGAGTCCTGGGGAAATTGCCTGTACCAGCAGACTAAGAATTATCTCCTACGGTTCCATGATTTCCTCGGGGTTTCCTCAGAGTGAGAGAAAAAAGCAAAACCAAATGAGTTGAAATTGCAGGAAAGCAGATTCTGGGCTAAATTAACTGGAGAAACGTCTTAACAGTCAAAGCTATTTGAGTACGAGATAGATTGCCTGGAGAAGGTGTTATTGGAGGCATTTGAGTGATGGATGGCGTATTGTGAGGTTATTGAACGAAGGATTTGATAGATGACCTCAAAAGTTCTTTCTACATTTAACATTCAGAAGTTCTTTTAGTGATCAGAGTTAAAGAATATCAAGAGCCCTGAAGACACAGGTTGGACCCAGAGCATTTGGAGAAAGTACTGCCAATCCTCAACTTATGACCACTATTTAGCCCAAAACCTTTGTTGCTAAGTGAGACAATTGTTAAATGAATGTTGGTCCCATTTGATAACCTTTATTGCCACAGTTGTTAAGTGAACTACTGCGGCTGTTAAGTGAGGAAAATGTTGTTAAGTGAATCTGGCTTCCCCTTTGACTTTGCTGACATGACCCTGGGACACAGTAACCCTCATAAATATGAGTCAGTAGCCAAGTGTCCAATTTTGATCACATAGCCCCATGGAGATGCTGCTACAGTATGGTCATAAGTATGAAAAATGGTCATGGCCCTTTTTTCAGTGTTGTAACTTCAAATGGTCACTAAATAACAATAGTACTATGAGAAGGAAGGACTCACTGGCGAAGAGCCTAATGCTGGGAAAAATTGAGGGCAAGAGAAGAAGGGGATGACAGAGAACGAGGTGGCTGGATGGAGTCACTGAAGCAGTAGGCGTGAGCCTAAAGGGACTCCAGAAGATGGTAGAGGACAGGAAGGCCTGGAGGAACGTTGTCCATGGGGTCGCGAAGGGTCAGACATAACTTCGCAGCTAACAACAAAAAATAGTGTTTTACAGCACTCTCTGAGCAGTTTACAATATTAGCATATTTGCCCCCAATGATCTGAGTCCTCATTTTACCGACCTCAGAAATGGGTGGCTGAGTCAACCTTGAGCCGGGCAGGATCAAACTCCAGGCTGTGGACACAGATAACCTGCAATAAGAGCCTTGGTGGAGCAGTGGGCTAATGCCTGCAATTAGTGCAGGTTCGCGTCCCACCAGGCTCAAGGTTGACTCAGCCTTCCATCCTTCCGAGGTAGGTAAAATGAGGACCCAGATTGTTGGGGGCAATTAAGCTGACTTTGTAATAATGCTGCTTGGGGGGTGTATGAAAGCCCTAATAAGCAGGGCTTAGAATGAAGGCTACTGCTAAGCTTGTAAGCCGCCCTGAGTCTTCGGAGAAGGGCGGGATATAAATGGAATTAAATAAATATTGCATTCCAATCACTGCCCCTCTAGGCCTCTTACAACCTGGAAGGTTATAAGTGGAGGATTACCTGTAAGCAAATTATGGAATTGTGTATGATGATGCTTGTATATTTCTTTCCTTACTTTTGGCTCTACCTGAGATCTCTACTTCCTTCTTATTTAATCCAGTTGGCAAACAGCATGCTTCAGAAGGTCATTAGGAGAAAGTGGGATTGCTATCAATGCTACACAAGTAGCTGTTTCCTTATTGTTAATGACATGGAGGATGTGGATGTTTGCACACATGGTTCCCTGATCTCTTTTCCAGCACTAGATGCAATCTTGATGCTGAAAGAGCTGCCTTACCATGATCAGAAGGTCTGCTTAACCTCAAAAAAAGTATCCAAATGAAAGCAGCTACCTCTTCCACCTCTTCTCTTTAATTTCGCCCCCCCCTCTAATAAAGTAGAGTTTTGGGTGGGCTAGAAGAAAGTTACTGGGGTTGATCGAGCATGAGGAAAAACTTTCTACAGCAGTTGCTTATGGAGAAGCTAAGATACGAAGACTTCAACTTCAACACAAACGGTCTTTCAAAATTTGGTTGGACAACTTCTTTGAATCTCTCCCAGGGCAATGAGAATTTCTCTAGTTTCCTCGGAACCTGGTAATTTCTCAAGGGATAATTCTAGTCATGCCAGTATAGCTAAAATGCCTCATGAGAGAAATTCCTTCTTTGTGGTTTTCTCTTGGAATTAACTGGAAGGTGAGAAGCCAAGAAGGCTCTAGAATTCTGAAGAAAAGGTTCTATCAGGAAAGAAATGACCTTCCCTCTCGCTCATTGACTTCCTCATCATTATAAAAACATCACACTCAGTTCATGGGGATTATATTAATGTTTTATTCTATTTTGAAAGGAATCTTGAAACAAATTCTCTTTCACTGAATTGAATGAGAACTTTTAGCAAAGCAATGCAGGAGAATAAAACTGCCCAGGATTAATTACAGCTCTTATCGTTCCGTGTTCCTTTCTGTAGGAAATTTGTTTTTTTCTTCTTTGTACAAATGAGTCAGATAAGTGTAAAATCATCTTGGTATTTATTCTGCTACCTTAGATCTCTACCACGGTCCTTTGCAGAATTTAGCATGCAGACAATGGAGTCTGACAATGGGTTGATGTCTCCTGCTACATATTAAAATGCCAATGGAAGGCTTCCTTCCTTCCTTCCTACAGAATACAGAATAACAGAGTTGGGAGGGACTTTTGATGTCTTCTAGTCCAAACCCATATAGCATTTTAGACAAATAGTTGTCCGATCTCTTCTTAAAAACTTCCAGGGTTGGAGCATTCACAACTTCTGGAGGCACGTTGTTCCACTAATTAACTGTTCTAATTGTCAGGAAATTTCTCCTTAGTTCTAGGTTTTCCCCCCCTTGATTAGTTTCCATCCATTGCTTCTTGTCCTGCCCTCAGGTGCTTTGGAGAATAGCTTGACTTCCTCTTCTTTGTGGCCCTTCCTTCCTTCCTTCCTTCCTTCCTTCCTTCCTTCCTTCCTTCCTTCCTTCCTTCCTTGTATATTACTTAGAGGGATGCTGAATTGCTGCCCCATTCTTTTGCTTTTGCTTTGCTTATTTTTATTATTACCTGGAACAGAGTAATAATAAAATATTGTCAGAAATCTATACATGATAAAATATTCTTGAATGGCAGGTGATGACTTTAGGTTGTGAAGCCTCCCTAGTCGGTCTGGGGGAAGAACTTTGCAACACAATTTGTTGTATGGTCTTGTGTGCTCTCTCTTTCTCTGGTGCATGCTTGATGTTCTGTTTGTAGTCTGTGGCTCTTGTGCTGCAGAATAGCATCTTTGCAAGTAGCAATGTAATCTTCTGTGTAGGAACATGATGTTTGACATTCCATCAACTGTAAATAAAAAAATAATAATTCAGCAGGGAAAGCCAGCATAAGGAGAGAGGTTTTTTTAAAAAGTCTTTATTACCCTTTTTCTTTATCTCTACTGCTAACATAAAAAAAGGGAAATAAAGATTTCTGCTTTTAAAAACCAGCTCTCTATATACAGGTTATCCCTACTGAGTTTTGTTTTTATCTCGGTAGACTCTTAGCTGCATACTCTTGTAGAATGTATTGAATTTGAGGTTGGTGGGAATCTTCTATCAATATCCATCCCTCTTCTTTCAAGTTGACTCAAATATGCATCATTACTTGTAGGGCAAGAAGGGATTTTTTGCAGGGGGGATTATAATATTTAATCCTATGTACAGTTTATATATTTCCCCCTCTTTGTTAACAGGAGCTCTTCAAAGATGGACAGGCCAATTTGTTCAGAAGGCTTTGTGTATCTCAAGCCAGGATGTTATTGAAAACAAACTAGGACTCCATAAATGATTACAGGCTGGAAAGCTTCCACAGGAGGAAATATTTTAATATTTGGGAGCTTTTTAACTTAAATGTAGGCAAAGAATTGTGTCTTGGACATAATGGACATAATCTTGGAAATAGTCTTGGAGATTGGCCCTCTCCACCTGGTACTTAGAAAAAGAATAGTAAAAGATTCTTTTAATTACAAACATAAGGCACAGGAAACTGGCATGCAGCAAAGCACTGGCCTCAAGCATAGCCTAAATTTCCCACAATGCTATTGACTAAAGAGAGGAGATTCTTAGGGGAAAAAAACCCTGAATAGACCTAGTTGAAAATATATCAAAATATAGCACAATATATGTTGTGCTCAAACAAAAAAGACAGTTGGCTACTGGCTGTTAAGGAGGAGTTTCTCACTATTGATTTTGTATGGATAAACATCCCAACTGGATGCCCTTCAAATATTCTTCCATAATTCTCAGCCAGCAATACTGGGAATTGTAGTCCAACATATCTGAAAGAATTAGATAACAGAAGGAAGGTGAATTTGTGTGCAGTGTAAACATGCATCCCATTCTCTCTCATACACATATTGTGCTTGTCCAAACTACTCTTTTTATATTCTAATTTTTACATTGGTGACTTGGAAATGTATTCTAGGATAATATTATACACACTGTGGGTGGTCAAACATTAAAGATTAAGGAGCACCGACCTGTAGCAACCTGGTGCATCTTGTTGAAGAAATCTGTTTGGGTGCCCAGGAAATACGGTCATTGGAAATTTGCATAATAGTTACTCAGTTTGGGTACACAATCTATTTATTAGCCAGATTTTCTTGTTAGGGGAAAAAAAAGCCACACACACAAATGGAGGGAGGTTCTGAGTTGGCTCTCATTATGTAACAGGATAAAGCTTTTCCTTTTAATACAGTTTGTATGGAAGAAAGCAACACCACCCTTAGACATTTGTTTGGATTGTGTAGCCCAGAATTTTCTTTGGAAAGCATAATTACAGAAAGGGAATCCACTGTTTGGGTCAGGAAGTGGGTGGGTAAAGGGAGGGCACCACACAATTGATGTGTAGGTGTAATGCACCCTTAATGATACTTCAGTGGTTCTCGGTGTGAGGCCTTCTTGTTTACCTTCAACATGCTAGTTTATCCTGTAAATCATTTGTTTCTGGTTTTGCGCTTTAAGCAGCATGGGTATTTTAATTTTCTTTCTAATTTGAAGACACTCTGAAGTTTTCATGAGAATGAAAATGAGAATGAGGAAGGAGAATAGTGGTGGAGCTTTGATAATAATAATAATAATAATAATAATAATAATAATAATAATAATAATAATAATAATAATAATAATAATAATAATAATAATAATAATAATAATAATAATAATAATAATAAAGTTGGAAGGGACCTTGGAGGTCATCTAGTCCAACCCCCTGCTCAGGCAGGAAACCTTATACCATTTCAGGCAAATGGCTGTCCAGTCTCTTCTTAAAAACTTCCAGTGTTGGAGCATTCACCACTTCTGGAGGCAGGTTGTTCCACTGGTTAATTGTTCTAACTGTCAGGAAGTTTCTCCTTAGTTCTAGGTTGCTTCTCTCCTTGACTAGTTTCCATCCGTTGCTTCTTGTCCTGCTTTCAGGTGCTTTGGAGAATAGCTTGACTCCCTCTTCTTTGGGGCAGCCCCTGAGATATTGGAACACTGCTGTCATGTCCCCCCTCGCCCTTCTCTTTGTTAAACTAGACATACCCAATTCCAGCAACTGTTCCCTATATGTTTTAGCCTCCAGTCCCCTAATCATCTTTGTTGCTCTTCTCTGTACCCTTTCTAGAGTCTCGACATCTTTTTTACATCGTGGTGACCAAAACTGGATGCAGTATTCCAGGTGTGGCCTTACCAAGGCATTGTAAGTGTCCCTTTGTTTTTTGAATTCAGGAAAGCAAAACTTCTAAAGGTCAGAATGAGAGGTGACTAGTAGTTGGGTCTGTCCCGTGGTGTTAATCCCATTGAAAAAGGGGGTGGCTCCTCTACCCTTCAAGAACTTGGTGGTGCCCTTTCTCCTCAAGCGGCCATCTTTGGACGGGGCTGTTGGTGCCATCGCTGCAAGGCGAGGCAGGTGTTGGGAAAAAAAACAAGGCATCCCCCGAAGATGAACTCTGGAATCGTTACATTGAGTAAGGTGTTTCATGTCAAATGCAATTTAGAAAATAATAACTGTACCAAAATTTTAAAATAAAGAATAACTTATGATCACCAGTCTTTGGGAAAGCCTTAAGCCTTAAGCACAGACAACAACTCACTGTATGCCATTTTTTTTCTCTTCGGAAAACAACATTTCAGTAAAAAAAACAAACAAAAGAGATACAATTTGACAGCAAATTAGTCTGGCACATAAAGGGAAGAGATTGCATTCTTTCTTTGTGGTTGTGTTGTTCTTTTCTGATGTTCATTGCTGCAGTATTAAATTGATTGGTTCAATAGAACCAATTAATTAAACGTTCTAGCCATAATAAATACACTTATTCATTAACCATATCAAGGCGATCCTCTCACCAGTTGAGCAGGCAAACAATAGACTGCTGAATGAAGTTAAGAAATAACAAGTCCAAATTCAAGCCCACCTTCGGGTATGGAAGTTCAGTAGGTGATTGACTCAAGCTACCCTGCGTGAGAGAATCAACTCGGAACATGGAATATTGTATATGAAGTGCCAAACTCATGAAGAAAAGTTCAGGAGGTGCATCTCATGAATAAAAAAAGCAGCTATTAAAACAGTGCACCTTCTAAAATGATGACGGTGACTCAATTGAATATCTAAAAATAATAGTGCCCTTCTAGTCCAGAGTTTAAATTAAATTAAATTACTAAATTAAATTACATTAGAGATTAATCTAAAAGGTGGGTGCAAAAGAGCAAGGAAGAGAGTTATCTCCTATAGTTATGTCCTATAGAATCATGTGAACTATTAGTACTGCTTCATAAAGCCTTAGTATGGCCACATTGCATCCAGTTTTGGTCACCATAATATAAAAAAGATGTTGAGACTCTGAAAAGGGTACAGAGAAGAGCAATAAAGATGATTAGGGGGCTAGAGGCTAAAATGTACAAAGAACAGTTGCAGGAATTGTGTATGTGAAAAGAAAGACTAGGGGAGATATGATAGAAGTGTTCCATTATTTCAGGGACTGCCACAAAGAAGAGGGGGGGGGTCAACTTGTTTTCCAAAGCACCAGAAGGAAAGACAAGAAACAATGGATGGAAACTTCCTAGAACTAAGGAGAAATTTCCTGACAGTGAGAACAATTAATCGGTGGAACAAACTGCCTTCAGAAGTTGGAAGTGCATTATTAGAAGCTTTTAAGAAGAGATTGGACAGCCATTTGTCTGAAATTTTACAGGGTCTCCTGCTTGAGCAGAGGGTTGGACTAGAAGACCTCTGTTGTGATTCAGGGTCAGCCTGTGGGTTCGGCAGTTGGGTCGGATGACTCAGAGGAGGAGGAGGAGGGGGGTGTTGAAGAGCTTGCTGAGGGGGTTGGACAGCTTGATGAGAGCCCTCAGCCAGGCCCCTCTCACCTGGTCACGACGCAGACCCAGCTGTGTGAGCCTGACAGCGTGGATGAAGATGACCCACAGCTGGCCCTGTTCAAGGACGCCCGACGCAGGAGGCAGTCAATCAGGAGTAAACAGAGGAAGGCAATGGGGCTCCTCGGAAGGAGGCAGAGAGAAGCCACACCTTGAACTGTTTAAAAGGGGAATGCGTGGGAGGGCTGGTTTGCTGAAGGCAACCGCTTGAATAGCTCCTGTTTCATGGTTCGTGTCTTGTTCTATTTGTTTTTGTATCATTAAATTTGGCAGGCGTAATTCCAGCCTCTTGCCTTCTCGTAAAAGGGGTTGTCCCTGCCTTTTCTGCAGGGCCGGTAGCAGGCTGGTACAGAACAACCTCCAGGTCCCTCCCAAGTCTACTATTCTGTATTTGGTAAATCCTAAGTTTGTAGGCTAAACTGGGAAGTAACCACTCCCCCTCCAAAAAAACAAGAAAAAAGTCGAAGTCAAAGCATTTATCTATTGTTACTCAGAAAGCTACACAGATGTGTGTTTAAAGTCACCAGGAAAGAAGCCCAACCAGAGTCTTTTCCTTTTAATACTGATGCATATTGCAAAATACAATTTCAATTTACACGGGTCCTTTTTTTTAAAAAAAAAAGAAAGAAAATAAAACAGCATTGAATATTCTCATAGGTCAAGACAGTAGGCAATCTACATCTACAGGAGCAATATATATGGTTGGTTTGGGATGATCTGTTCTTAAACTTTGGGATGAGAGATGCTGAGAAGACATGAAGATTAGATGGCAATTTTCTTCATTGCCGAGATGAACAGATGGTGGAAAATTTACAGAAAGTTAGGTTTTATTGGAAAATATGGTCTTGCTTTGAAGCCCTGACACCTGGTCTGTATCCCACTGTGAGAAAAACATCCCAGCTTTACACTAATGGACTGAACAATAGTCAAAAAGAGAACATCTTTTATTGCACAGAGAAGTCAGGAGAACTATGATTTTTCAGACTTCCTGCTGTCATTCTATTTACTGTAGTCTGTTGGTGCCTAAATGGAGATCACTTGAGGCGATACATTAAGACTTGAAAGGAACAATATATTTTACAATTAGGTTAGCAGTAGTTTTGCATCCCTGATGATAATTACAAATCAATTATGCTATTTTTTTTAATGAGAACTCTTGCAGGGTTTTGCTAAGTCAATTGTCCCTCTGTGTGATGGAAACTCTCCAAGGCCAGGGATTAAGAATACAGTTAGTAATGAGAATGTTTAATCCCCTCAGCGATTCTTTTCCAAAAAGATTAAATTAAGACCAGTTGGAGAAAATGTGGTTGCCAAATATGGCCAGTTTAAGGTAGTTTTGGGGAGTGGATGGGAATGAATGCTATTGAATCTGTTGTTTATACTGTAAGAGATAGAATATTATATTGTAATGAAGCACCTTTGAGGTAAGCAAAGTTATGGATATGGTTATTGACTGCAATCTG
The DNA here is from genome assembly GCF_964194415.1 of Vipera berus. Taxonomy (NCBI): domain Eukaryota; kingdom Metazoa; phylum Chordata; class Lepidosauria; order Squamata; family Viperidae; genus Vipera; species Vipera berus. The sequence goes on from NC_138213.1 coordinate 10,810,673, forward strand.
CAAAAGCAGATTGAATTTGAGAAACAAAAACCTAATAAAAACAGCCAACCAAGTACTGGGTCTCCTTTACTTGGTTGGGTGTATTGTTGGAAAGGACTAGGGTAAAATTTGATTGGATCAGAACTAAATGAGAAAAGAACATTGATCATTGACCAGTTGCGACCCTATTTGGACCGAGATGCCCTACGCACGGTCACTCATGCGCTCGTGACCTCCCGGTTAGACTAATGCAATGCTCTCTACATGGGGCTGCCCTTGAGGACCACTCGGAGGCTTCAGCTGGTGCAGAATGCAGCCGCGCGAGTAGTAATGGGAGTTTCCCGATACTCGCATGTAACACCTCTTCTCTGTGAGCTGCATTGGCTTCCAGTTCCCCTCTGGTTGAGATTCAAGGTGCTGGTGATGACCTATAAAGCCCTAAATGGCATGGGTCCAGATTATCTCAGGGAGCACCTGCTGCCAGCATCAGCCTCCCATCGTCCTGTGCGCTCCCACAGGGAGGGCCTCCTTAGGGTTCCGCCGGTTAGGGAATGCCGGCGGGTGATTCCAAGGGGGAGGGCGTTCTCTGTGGGCGCACCTGCCCTATGGAATGAACTGCCGGTAGAACTTCGGACTGCCCCGGACCTTCGCTTGTTTCTCCGGGACCTGAAAACTTGGTTATTTGATCTTTCTGGCCTGGACTGAGGGGGTTTTAATTTAATTTTAAATTTTAAATTTTAATTTGTTTTAATTGTGGGCTAGTCTTAATTTAATTCTCTTTTAATTGTATTTATTTGTATTGTTTTAATTCGCCCTGTAAATTGCCCTGAGTCCTTCGGGAATAGGGCGGTATATAAAATCAATTAAATAAATAAATAAATAAATAAATAAATAAATAAATAAATAAATAAATAAATAAATAAATAAACTGAGGTGTTTACCTTTGCAGGTATCGCTGAAGGCGGGAGAGACTTTCATACAATTTTAAAAGGACCTTCAAGTTCAAGTTTAGGAATAAATATGAATGTAATTCCTATACATCTATTATTCTTATTCAAGTATTTCATCAATTCAATGACTCATCTTATTTCAATAATGCTTGTGTCTTATTTGTACATCTGAGAGCAATTTTTGTCACAGCTACAGCAGGATTAAGGATTAAGCTTTCTCTACCCACTGTGATTCTGATAGTTTTCAGTTAAGGTGAGGATCTTAGCAGAGGACCCTGATTTTGAAGTGGACTATAGAAATTTGCATTTGAAGTGGCACCAACGATTGTATTGTCCACAATGGACAATGGTATATTGCCTGCTATTTCTACCAGTAAACTCAACTCCTCAACTCCTGAGATCAGTGGATGACTTTAGGCCAGTTATGATCTCTCAGGCTTTACTGGATTTTAGCAAATAAAAAATAGCAATAGCATTTAGGATTATATACCACCCCATAGTGATTTACAGCACTCTCTGGGTGGTTTACAAGGTAGAAGCCTTATTTGCATATTGTCCCCAACAATCGGAGTCCCCATTTGCCATCTGAAAGATGGAAGGCTGAATCAACTTTGAACCCTGCCAGGATCGAACTCCAGGCTGTGGGCAGACCTTGCCTGCTATAATGTACTTTAACCACTGTGCCATCAGGGCTGTTTATATTAACCATTTTGGACACTCAGAGACACTCAATACAATAAATCATAAGAAAGTCATAGGACTCTCTGGAGCTTCCCTAAGTCTGTTTTTTTTTTTACAGAACTATGAATTATTTGATCTTAAATTGAAGTAAGAACTTTGAGTTTGCTTTGAATGTCTGAACCCAGGAGCACTGCTGAGACTCCCAGAAGAGGGGCCTAGTCATTTTTAAGTCTTCAATTTGAGGAGACAGATGCTTGTTTTTGGTTGTCCATCGATATCCTCTCGTTATGCCAGAAGAAAGCAGAAAATAAAACACAAATGAATAGAAGCAGGCAGATGCTTCCCATTTTGTTCAGAAGTCTTAAACACACATAGATGCACATAACTGGAAAATACTTGACAATAAATCAGCCAAAACAGGGAAAATATCAACTCATATTTTGACAGTTAAGGTGTTCCACAGTAGATTTGCTGGCACTCCAATTGATGATATGACTTGCTGATACTGCAGCTTTGTGGCACTCCTTATCAGCTTTGACAGCTTTTATAGTGCCTCTAAATTGAAGTGTGGAAGTCTGCACCAGTTGTTAGAAAAAGAGATCAGGCTAGGCAATTGCTGTACAGCATGTTGTCAAGTTTTTGTTTCAGGCAAGCTTAAATACTATATTATTGTCTGTCTTATTGACACCAAATGAAGCAGGGAGGGATCCAGCTTGGCAGCAAAAAAGCAGATTTATTGGGCTGTGGATGCCCCAAAATCAGTGTAATTCCACAAATCTTTCTTCCAGAGGATAAACAAGACCAACTTCCAACTACATGAATGAATTACTAGAAGGAAAGAATGACCGCAAGGATTAGTGAGTTTGTTTGGTTGCTTAGCCCAGGGGTCATTCTGGCACTTTGTCAGAAATGGATTCTTTTAATTTAAAACCTCGAGCTCAAAAGTGGGCCTTGTTCCCTTTTGCTTCAGGATGCCTTTGTAGAAAATGCAGGATGAAGCTATTTATGCCAACTGAACTGTGCAGGATTAATCTTGGGGCAGATTCACCTGGAAAGCACAAGAAAAGAATGGATCGTTTCAACCAGTGGTGGGATTCAGCCAATTTGCACCAGTTCAGCAGAACTAGTAGCTAATTTTAAATTGCCCAGGCCCAGAATGGATTTCCGGAAGCGGCATCCACAAAGAAAATCGATTGTTCACATATTTGAATCCCACCACTGGTTTCAACTCAGTGGTTGTGGGCAGCTAGTAGTGCAGAAGTATTTTGCTTATCACAGGCCAGGCTTTTTAAAGAAGTAGACAAAGTGGTAAGCGATTAAATTTATTCTGTGATGGATTGAATTTTTTTAATGAAAGCGCAATGCTGCCTTTTTAAAGCACGTTGCTTTGAGATGTGTGAGCTTGGGCTTTGTTTAGGATAGTTGGGTAAAATCGTGGTCAAAGTGATGGATCAGGACCGAGAAGATGGCAACTTAGGCTTTCTTGAGTCTCGACATTTATTGAGTGACTTGAGGCCAGTCATTAGCTCTCACCGGAGTTTGGGTTGTTGATGTGGGGAACAGTTTCAGAAGGCACACTTAAGGCTAGTTTCACTGGTGTAAGAGAAACAATTTATTTTACAGTGTAGAATAATTTTGAGTTTTCGTCACAAGATGGTGTTGAGGCTATCTTAAGGTTTTGAATGGAAGATGATTGACCTACTCTACACAAGTTTTCCATACCAAGGACAGGACAAAACAAAGTACAGTATAACTCTTTAACAATTAAACTAAATGCTGGCTTACTTCTATATGACATATTCAACCATTACATGGGACTATACAGTTCTATATATCTAAAGAAAAAAGGTTCCCTAACACTATCTCCTTGTCAAACTTCTGTGGTACCAATGCACATCTTGAGCTCCTAGAGAAAAGGTGGAATATAAATCTTGGTCAAAATATCAACAGTACTCACAACCAAATTCCACTGCAGTTAATGAGACTGAAGTTGGTCACCATAGCTAATGGTTTCATTGATTTCAGTGGTCTCTTTACTTCTGTAGGCGCAATATAGTCTGAGTGCAATCTTATACAGTTTATATAAAAAAAGCAACAACTATTTTTGCAATGCAGCATTTTGTTTCTCTAAAACAGAACCTAAGGGAGATGGTACTGTTATTTGCTTCTTTAGGTTTGTGATGCCTAGATTGTAAGCTCTCGCCCTAAAAAACTGAACCAAACCAATAACAAATTAATTTCCTTATTAACTTGAAAGGAAACAATGCACTAACATTCCAAATAAGGAACAATTCTTTCCGAAGCAGAATCATTGGAGACCCTTGCCAAGGATCATTTAGTGACCTGATTCTGAAAGAGATCTTGATCTATCAGGGAGTATAAAAAAAAACATGAACTTTGAAATGCGATTAACAGCTAGTGGCTGATGGAAGTTGGCTAGGAAATCTACCGGGCAAAAAAATAGGTGAATGCTCAAAGAAATATAAAAGAGACATGATGGATGCTTGGCCTACGAGTTTGGTTTAGCTGCCATAGTCCATTGTGTTTGTTACATTTAAAAGCATTTAAGCTGAATACCAATAGCCTCAGTTAAATGCAGGAGAAATCTCATGGGGTTTCATATTCTTTTGCTGCTTGGCATTTCAATTTGGGGCAGGGTCTATGTCAATGAGCTCTAGAAAACAAAACAAAACAAAATCCGTGGAATGCTGACGAGACTTAAATAGCCCATTTCTGGAACGGAGACACGCAAGCTGCTAAGTGAAGTGTGCTTTGTGATTTATATATTTCTTGGATTTATTTATTGCCTTTCTATTCTGGCAGGCACAAAATGTGGTTAACATTAGCCTAAAATCAAGAACGAAAAGCCTGGTGCAGTGGGATCAAGTATACTTTTTAGTATTTATTTGTTAGATTTTTAGGGGCTGTGAGATGGCCTAGAGATGGAGGTCTTGGCTCAAAATCAGGAGACTGTGACTTCGATCCTAGGTTGCGGAAGATATTTCTCTCTCTGGGCACAATGAGTAATTATCTGCTGTGAACTTTGTGTAGACTATAAAATAACTATAAAATAATTATAAGTCACTTTTTCAGTGCTGTTGTAACTTCAAATGGTTACTAAATGAATGCTTGTAAGTTGAGGACTATCTGTATTGGGTTCTTAGCTCAACTGCCTTAATTATAAACTTAGCAGTTCTGTTTACAATATTGTGATGACTCATTTGGACGATTCCCCAGAACCCTCTGTAGATGTCAGCTTGGGGGATGGGGGGATAAAGCAGTTCCTGGCATGTCAGAAGCTGGGTTGATTGATGGCTCCAAACAGCCATCTGGAAGGAATTGGGCTGAGGCTCCAGCTGGGGAAAGCATACAGTTGTAGCCGGTCAGTGAAGAGGAGGAATTGCCTTTTGCACCTGGTCCAAGAACACATAGGGAAAGAGAAAGGCAGGAGCAGAGAAGGCCAGCCAGACTACTCAAGAGGAGAAAGCCACGCCCTTCTTGATGAGCTGCACTGGAAGCTGGCTATTTAGCACAGCAGACAGAGGGATACAATCCTGGGAACAAAGTGTTTGTTTTCTAGCTGTGTGTTTTCTGGTTGTTGTGATTCCTGCCCCACTCTGGATTGACATTGTGTTTGAAATTGAATTGTGCATTGGAAACTCTGGACTTTGCTTGCCTTGTGAGCTCTTTTGTGTGTGAATTTATGTTTGCCTGGTGGATTTAAGTTTGTCTGGAAGATTTATTTTCTTTTATTTTACTTTCAAGTGCTTTGTAGACTCTTTGGCTATTGTTCTGTGGACTACCATTGGTCTGTTCGTGGCTGGATTTAATTGGGACAGTTCTGGGTTATGGGGAAGGGAATTGCTGGGGAATATTAATAAACTTATTAAACCACAGTTATTTGTGTTTGTGTGAATGAACGGGACAGCAGAAATATATAGATTAAAGCCCAGGAGGAAATAAGACAACCTGTGATTCAGATTCCATTGGGCTTTCCAATAGGGATGATGAATATCTAGGCCTAAGGGGGACATATACAGTAATTGGCAGTCCAACAAAAAAGGAGCAATATTTTTGATGGCTGGGGTATTGCAAATGCTAGTCCTCCAACAATATGGCAAGAGGTAGAAGTGCCCATATTTGATCATGGAATCCAACAGCTAAAATCTTGCTCTAGACTTCATAATGAATTTTTCTAATATATAATTAAAATAATGAAAAACCCCACAACTTCTAGTGAAATGCTTTCATTTTTGATTCAGGGGACATCACGGAGTTATCCTGCTGTCTAGCACCAATTTAGAAGAGGAGAATTCCAATAATTACTCTTCTTTGCCTGGAATTTGGTCTATTTGATGATTAGTTATTTGTGTGTTCTAGAACTCATTTCACGGTCAAACATCTAAGTCACAACTTAGCTGTCTGTTCTTATACTTGCCAAATGCAAATTTCTGCTCCCAAATAAGCCACAATACAGTATTAACACAATTGGGGAAGGTGGCTTCTGAAATCCATAGTTCAGATTAAAAGGGTCCTGTGGTTGAATGGGAAGGCAATCTGGTTCACCTGTTTAAAATACAGCCTCCTTTCCCATCCCTCTCCTTTAGATAATGAACAGCATGAATGGAGTCCCAACGAGCCTCCTATTCATGCCCATTTGTTGCTAGATGAATGAAAATTGAACCAAATGGGTACCATGCAGTTCCGTTTCCATTTGTCTTAGAATGAATGCACACTTTAGAATCAAGCCAGCTCTGCTTTGAAAGAAAAGCAGGAAGAGAAAACATGATATAAAACAGCAAGCTCTGTGCAACTTTTTATGTCATTGAGAAATGGCTTGTTGCTCAATATCAATAAGAATCAGTCATTAGATAACAAGCAGGTGAAGAACAGACTTGGCCAACTGTATCATTCCATAAATTTGTTATTCAATATACTTTATTGTATGTTTCACCTTGGAAATTTTCCTGCAGCCAGGGTTTTTGATTCATAGTGGAGGCAAATCACAGGAAATTTCATTATGAATTAAAAGTCGGTGTGGTAAAGATTCACCATCGCTGGTATTACAGCTTTGCCCCTCTGTTATAATGGAAGATTGGGGCTATGTTTCTGTTAGAGATAGACACAAAACCCTATGGCCATACAGTAATGAGTTATGTAAAAGTGGTACAGTATTACAATGTTCAAAATCTCTGAAACATGAACATTGATGATAAGGAATGTTATGGTCCAATTTCCTTGTAAATGACATACTGGAGTAGATGTAGTCATAAACCTTCTCACTTTATGGAAGATGTCAGATTGGTGGGCAGGCTGATTCTGTTCTCTTGGAATTCACACTGAATTGAAATCAGCTTCTATTGGTGGATGTGTAGGCACTAAATTGTTGTAATTTCTCCTTTAAAAAAGAGGGAGAATGTGAATAGAAAGCTCCTTACTATTAATTTTCAATTCCCCATGGATAGTTCATTTTTTTTTTTGTACTTGGTTTGGCTTGTATCTGTCACTGCCTAAGATTCAGGGTTATTTCTTTTGTGCTTTCAACAAATAACACTGTTTTCCCCGTCCTGTGCAGTCAATCAAGGCTGTAATTGTGTTAAGACAGCATTGCTGAAATGTGTTTACAGTTTACTGTCCACCCATCCAGAAAAAAAAAACTCTGCATGGCAAAATGTCTGTTGAAGTCTAAATGGCTCCTTGCCAACCCTAATGATATAAGGAGTAGAACGGTTACATGCTGGTCACTATTAAAACTGTCAGTATTTAAAGACAATTACAGCACAATGTTCTCACAAATAATTGCTCATGGCCTACTGAGAAGATGGAACATTAGATTGGCAAATGTCAATTTTTACTTGCAGATGTACGCCAGTGCCAAATAAGGTGGGTTTTTTTGTTCCTTTCCTAATAAGGAGGCTTTCATGTCCTTCTTTTTTACACAACAGAAGGAAATAATGGTCATACTCTAATGCAGCCTCTCATCTGCTACCCCTATGAAAGCGGAGAGAACCCTCTGATGACTTTTTATAAAAAGGAACACATGTTAAGAATTGAAAGGAGGTCTTAAAGATGTGGTGGTTGAATGGTTGACTTCTTCAGTTCCAATGAGAACATCAAAAAAATAAATAAATTCCTGAAATGTGGGTCTGCTCGTTGTGGATATTAAGCAGTGTCACCAAAGGGTAAATGTTTAAGACAGAACCAAAACACTCTAGTCATTGCCCTGTAGTATGACTAATGACTAAGTTTCCATAGTTCAAAGCTTTCCTTAAGAACTACTGTATTCCTGGTTTTATCTGATCTCAATTTAGCATGGCTTTTAAACCTAGCAAGTCGCTATGCAAATAGTAACCTGAAAATATTCCATTGATTAGTCGATTTACAACAAATTATCCCATTATTTACCAAAATGAAAATTCTTGCATCTTCTGTGATTTGCTCTTCCAGTTTGGGAGCTGCGTAGGGAAGAGGTCAAAACTGTTAAAGCTCATGAACACAGGACTAAACACCCAACGCTATTGATCAAGTGATCTCTTGTGTTTTTATTGATCAATGACTGAAATAATGTTCTATCTATCTAGAGAATGATTTTGTTTGTTAGAAAAGTATCCAGTGTTAACTTTGAGGGCAGGAATGGGGTAGACAATAGAGGTGATGAATGCTTTTTCTTTGCTTTTGATGAAAATGAAATCTGAACATGTGGCTTTTTAAAAAAAAATGTGTTAAAAATTCAAAAGTATGTGTGACTGCATGTGTGGGATATCTCTAATCAAAGTCAGCAGTTGCTGGTTTGAGGATGCTGATTGGGAGTTTGTTAGTTTGTTACCATAGTAAACTTCTTACTTTAGAACCAATTAAATGGAAACACCCCCCCCCCTCGGTATCTGAATCAGCCAATAGCTCCACTGACTTCAGTCTCTGAACTAAAATGCTTTGGTTTACTTAAATGTGGTTGGGTGAAATTTGCCAAGTGACACTAAAGTAGATGATACCTCTCTTCCTAAGTGATATAAAACAGTTAGAAAATGGGTAGGCTGGCTGAGATTCAATAACCTTGAATAGCAGTTTAATACTTCCGAGCTCTAAAAATGATATTTTCTTCTTTGCAGTGAATGAACCTCAGCACTTGTGGTCTTGACAAAGCCCTACCCTTCAAAGAAACTGTAAAACACTTGTAGATTTAGACAGTTATATATTTCAATTGCTTGCATAGAAATGATATATCTGTTCAGCTGTGTTTCCTTTGTTTCTAAACCTGACATTATTAAAAAAAGGGGGTGAGCACTCAGGGTGCATTTTAAAAATGAATACTTAGCACAAAACAAAAGAATGTAATGGTAGCTTTTAAATACCATTAAATTTAACTCAGAATATTACAAAGGAAAAAAAAGAAAGTATATAGGCACAATCATCACTAATGTTCACAGTGACCTGCAAAGCAGGTGTCAAAGTTTAGAACATATTATTTTGCATTATAAACTGCAATGAAGGGTTTTGCTGTGAAGAGAGTTGCTTTAAGACCACGGCATTTATTTAACAACTGCTACAAAAGTTGAAAAAATGGTTTGATCATGTGAGTTGATTTGATTTGTGATTGTCACAATTTATGTCTGGGATGGGCAGGCTCCATTATGGTTATAAATCAGGGACTAGCTGTATTCAGAAAGAAAGCTGTTATGCTTCACCGGTTTCTAGTGTTGCATTTATTTGCAGTTATGTCTTTGGTTACACAAAAATCCCACTAAACTGGAAGACAATTATGATTTGTGACTGGACTTCCTCAGCATAGCATATATATTATGAGTAAGTAAGTATTCCTGGTTACCTTATTGTGATGCATTCAGCATCACGGAACGGTTGCTGGAATTGGGTATGTGTAGTTTAATGAAGAGAAGGGTGAGGGGTGACATGATAGCAGTGTTCCAATATCTCAGGGGCTACCACAAAGAAGAGGGAGTCAAGCTATTCTCCAAAGAACCCGAAGGCAGGACAAGAAGCAACGGATAGAAACTAGTCAAGGAGAGAAGCAACCTAGAACTAAGAAGAAACTTCCTGACAGTTAGAACAACTAACCAGTGGAACAACCTGCCTCCAGAAGCTGTGAAAGCTCCAACGCTGGAAGTTTTTAAGAAGAGACTGGAGAGCCATTTGCCTGAAATGGTATAGGGTTTCCTGCCTGAGCAGTGGGTTGGACTAGATGACCTCCAAGGTCCCTTCCAACTTTATATTATTATTATTATTATTACATGCTCTTCAAATTCCCCATATGTCTCCAGCCCAAAATGTTTACCTCTGTAAGATGATACAGCCTCATCACCTTAAGTTTCAAATGCGTAGATGAGTAATCATTTTATTTAAACTATAATGGATTAATTTATAACAGGGCATATTCTAGCATGATGACTATATTCCTGTTTGACACCAAGTGAAAAGGCATACATATATACATATTTAACTGCTTATGAGTCATCGTGTACTTTCAGTCTAAAAAGAGAGTTGCATGGGTGTTGACATTGGGGGAGGACATTGTGTTTGTGTATGTCAGCCAAAAACCCGGAGGAGTCTGGGTGCACTAACAAATTTTATTAAAAGATATAACATTTCATGAACTACAGCTCGCTTCATCAGATGCACGGAGGGACTAAACTGACATAGGTTTAAATTGGGATAAGATGGGGGAAGGCAGGATCTGATTTGTCTACTTATCTCATGACGTGTGTATATATGTATGTTAATTCAGCATCCTGAATACCTGATTTTTAATTCTGTCACTTAAGTGTCTCCATCAAATGGTTCAGAACAAATGGCACTTGTAATGTCTAGCTTGATTATAAAACAGGTACTCCCAACTGGGCATCCTCTGGCAATGGTGATGTCACCATTGAATCCTTTTAACCCAGAAGTGCTTCGGCACTCCTGACATGAATGTAATAATAGTGGTCCAGGGATTCAGGATAGGGACCAAGGGACTTGACAACAGAACATTGATTGTGTAAAATACACTGGTTATGTTAGTTTGAGTAATGGAAGATCTGCAAGAAAACAACAAGTTCAGAGAGCACCAAGGACCCCTCACTTCAATCCGAGCTTCATATATTCTCCTTTATTGTGAAGAGTGAATTGATGCTGCTGTCACATCCCCATTAACTTGCTTACTGAAATGGTACCCATTTATCTACTCTCAGTCACCCACTTTTGAACTGCTAGGTTGGCAGGAGCTGGAGCATATGGCAGGAGCTCACTCCACCTGCGGCAGCAACCGGCTCTCGAATGTGAACCTGCTGATTGTCAGCTCAATGTCTTAATCTCATGAGCCATTGGGCTCCGATTCCCTGAAGACCAATAGTTTGCTGTGTTGAGGATCAGATTCATAAATTAATGAACAGGGACAATGAAAATATCTGAATGATGTATTCTGCATGTAAGAATGCTGGTCTGTCTGTGCCTTTGAGGATCCTGCCATTGTAGAGCAAACAATCAATTTGTTCATGTAGTGTTGATCTAGGGCAGGCATGTCAAACTGCTGGCCCACGGGTCAGATGTGTCACGCCGAAATCATGCCCACCTCATTGCCAGCAATGGGGAAAAAGTCCCAATACATTGTGCGACGTCATGTGACGTTGCGAGTTTGACATGCCTGATCTAGGGTGAGCACTTAAGTACTATTGTTCTTAGATGATGGGTTATCTTGGCAAAATTAGAAATCTGAAGAAGTCTTGTCAATAATCAACAATGATCCCTATTATTCCAGTAGAGGTGAAAACAGTAGACAAGAAGCACAAGTAGTTTGAAACACACTGGTGTATCTAGAAGGGAAAGAGAGAGAAAGAGTCCATTGAGAAAAATATCCATTGTATCTTAAGGAGATTTTGAAAACTACTTGTATGATGCTGCTTTAGGTTTCACAATATCAGCCTGAATGGAAGGTTATTGTGTGTTCATGTATTAGAGGATCAGAGGAGCCTAATTGAAAGCATAAGTAGACCTATGCATACAACTATGATAAGATGCAATCTTATAACAACAAGGATCGTTCTATGTATCTCACTTTTCTGCAAGTTTACTTTCTTTTGGGGTATATATATTTATAGGGTTGAGAGTCTACACTGCACAGTGCCAATCAAAGTTTGCTGAGAGAATAAAACCTATTGGCTTATTATTTATTTATTTATTTATTTATTTATTTGTTTTTTATAAACCGCCCTTCTCCCGAGGGACTCGGGGCGGTGTACAGAATAAGGTAGGCATACAGAATGAACAATAGTGAACAAAACAATAGTAAAATACAAACTGGGACCCCAATTAGAGCTATCAGGCCAGGCCGGACTGCTGGAACAGGTAAGTTTTTAATTCGCGCCGGAAGGTGCGGAGGTCGGGGGCCATCCGGATTTCGGTTGGTAAGCTGTTCCAGAGGGCTGGCGCACCCACTGAGAATGCCCTCCCCCTGGGGGCCACCAGCCGACATTCCTTGAGCGGTGGCACCCTGAGGAGGCCCTCTCTGTGGGAGCGCACAGGACGGTGGGGTGCTGACATTGGCAGAAGGTGCTCCCGTAGGTAGTCCGGACCCATGCCATGTAGGGCTTTGTATGTCATTGTTAGCACCTTGAACTTCACACGGAAGGCAACTGGAAGCCAGTGCAGCGCACGGAGGAGAGGTGTGATATGGGAGTATCGGGAGGCTCCCAAGAGTGTCCGTGCCGCTGCACTTTGCACCAGTTGAAGCTTCCGAGTGGATCTCAAGGGCAGCCCCATGTAGAGAGCGTTACAATAGTCTAGGCGAGAGGTCACAAGAGCATGGGTGACTGTATGTAAGGCATCCAGGTCCAGATAAGGCCGTAATTGGCGAACTAGTCGAACCCGGGAGAAGGCCCCCTTGGTCACAGCTCCTATGTGATCTTCCAGGGAGAGCTGCGAGTCAAGGAGGACACCCAGGTTGCGGGCCCTATCAACAGGGGGTAGTAACTTGTCTCCGATGTTAAGGGATGGGATGTTCTGAGTATCCTGGCTTGCCGGTACGTACAGCCATTCAGTCTTGTCCGGGTTCAGTTGAAGCCTGTTCCTCCCCATCCATTCCCGGACCGCTTTCAGGCAGCGGGACATCACGTCGAGGGCATCACTGATGTTGTTTGGAGTTGAGATGAAAAGCTGGGTGTCATCAGCATACTGATGGTACCCTACTCCAAAGCTGCGAATGATCTCGCCCAGCGGTTTCATGTAGATGTTGAACAGGAGAGGCGAGAGGACCGACCCCTGAGGGACTCCGCAAGCGAGAGGCCTCGGGGTCGACCTCTGTCCCCCTGCCAACACCGACTGCGAGCGACCCTGGAGAAAGGAGGAGAACCAACGCAGAACCGTGCCTCCCACTCCCAGTCCCCTGAGGCGTCGCAGTAAGATACCATGGTCGATGGTATCGAAAGCCGCCGAGAGGTCTAATAAGACTAGGACAGAGGAATGGCCCCTGTCCCGGGCTCTCCAGAGATCATTTATCAGAGCGACCAATGCCGTCTCCGTGCTGTAGCCCGGCCTGAAGCCCGATTGGTACGGGTCTAGATAAACCGCTTCATCCAGGATCTGAGGGAGTTGGTGCGCCACCACGCTCTCAACAACCTTCGCAAGGAAGCGAAGATTGGAGACTGGACGAAAGTTATTCAATGAGGATGGGTCCAAGGTGGGCTTCTTGAGGAGAGGTCTCACCACCGCCTCCTTCAAGGCGGTGGGGAAGTGACCCTCACTCAGAGAAGCGGAGATGACCGCCAGGAACCAGCCTCGTGTCCCCTCTCGAGCTGCATATGCCAGCCAGGAAGGGCACGGGTCCAGTAAGCATGTGGAGGAGCTCAACCTCCTCATAATCCTGTCCACTTCCTTAGGAGTCACAGGATCAAATTCCTCCCAGATGACGTCGACAAGACTGTCCATGCCTTGTTCTTCCAGCTCAGCCCAGTTGGAGTCCAGGCCGGTTCGGATCCGAGCAATTTTATCCAGCAGATATTGACCGAATTCCTCGGCTCGACCCTGCAAGGGTTCCTCCCTCACCTCTTGGTTCAGTAGGGAGCGAGTCACCCTGAACAAGGCAGCCGGGCGATTATCTGCGGACGCGATGAGGGTGGAAAAGTAGTTGGATTTTGCCACCCTTATCGCAGCGAGATAAGACCTGGTGAGGATTCTTAATCGCAATCGGTCGGATTCGGATCGACTGGATCTCCAACGGCTCTCTAGGCCCCGTCTCCGACGCTTCATCTCCCGGAGCTCCGCGGTGAACCATGGGGCTCGCTGGGATCTGCGTCGGGTCAGAGGCCGCAAGGGTACAACTCGGTCCAGAGCCTCCGTGGCTGCCTTTTCCCAGGCTTCCACTAAGGCATCCGCCGAGCTGTGAGCAGGGAGTGCATGTGCGTCCCCAAGCGCTGCCTGGAACCTATCAGGGTCCATTAGGCGCCTAGGGCGGTACCATCTGGTTGGCACCGCGCACCCACGGCGGGGGGTGGCAAAGGGGAAGTCTAGCCGCACGAGGTGATGATCGGTCCATGACAGGGGCATAACAGTCGTGGCACCCCCACCGATATCATCGCACCACCGTCCAGACAAGAACACCAAGTCTGGGGTGTGGCCTCTCTCATGAGTCGGTCCAGAAATTATTTGCGACAGGTCCATGGCCGCCATGGAAGCCATGAACTCCCGAGCCAGATCGGACGATCCTCCCAGGGACGGTAGGTTAAAGTCGCCCAAGACCATGAGTCTTGGGAATTCAACCACCAACCCTGAGAGGACATCGAGTAGCTCGGGCAGGGCTGCCGCTGCACGATTAGGTGGTAGGTATGCCAGCAGCAGGCCCAACTGCGCCCCCGGGCCGTATCTCAGTAGGAGAGACTCACACCCGACCATCTGAGGGACGGTGATCTCTCGCGGGCTAAGGGATTCCCTGATGATAACTGCCACTCCCCCGCCCCTCCCATGGGTCCGAGGCTGGTGCAGCACCTGGAAGCCTGGCGGGCAGAGGTCAACCAGAGGGACACCACCCTCTTGGCCCAGCCAGGTTTCCGTGATGCAAGCCAGGTCCGCGTGCTCGCTCTCCACTAGGTCATGAACAAGGTGTGCCTTGTTAGCTACGGACCTGGCATTCAGGTAGACCAGCCTTAGCATAGGAGGCTGCACACCTTCGCTCCCGGGTCCTCCGGGGAAGTACAGAGGGTCGGAGCATCTCACCGCTTGTACAGAGCGGAGATGACACTCCCGGTGACGATACGGCCCTCTGTTTGTGCACCTTCTGCCGTTCCCCACCATCCTGGGAATAGGATGTTCGTCAGTACGCCATTGGTTATTGTCGGCGACTGGTCCTCGTTTCTCACCATCGCGAATGGTCGTAGGCCTGGCCTGCGTTATGGTACCCGGAAGGCCTGCCTTCCCCGAGCAGCCATACTCTTTTCCCGCCCCCCTCCCTAACCCGACAAAAAACTTAACAAGAAACTTAACCAGGGGCCTCTTGTTGGTCTTGTGATGGAGGCCCCTGACCCTGCCTGGCCATCTCTCAGAGGCCCAATGGTCGGGCCCGTCATCAAGGTTTGATGTATTGAAGGCAGGACGAACCCAGGCGAACTTATTATGAAGTACGTCTGAGATGCCAGCCACTGATCTTTATAATATAGCCTTCCAGATATGTTTGATTACACCTCCCATTATCCCCAGCTAGTATGACCCCCTGGCCAGGAATCATCTTGTTATGGAAAAGCAAGGAGCTTTGCTTGACATAAGAGAAAGAAAATCTGAAATTCTCATTAGGGCCACAGATGTATTATGCTGACTCAGAAGTCCCCAAATGGCATTAGGGCTATGGGATTCTGCATAACTGTTGATCAAACTAATGCCAAATAATATTAGGAAAAGAAAAGCTATCTAATACTGAAACTGGAGAGAACACTTAGTTGCACTGTTAAGCTGCTTTGTCGGGAAGAGGTTGCTGCCATTAGAGTGTTTTCTATTAAAGAACTCTCCGGCTCCAAGTTGCTCTAAGCTTTTGTCTTCAGATTGCAGCGTTAGAAACACAAAGCTGGTTTTTACTCAGCTTTGCATCTCTGACAAGCAGTGATGAAAATTTTGAGCTGAACGACCACAGTTTGGTTTCTAGTTGGTACATATTTGAAGAATTCTTCAAAATGGTCCAATCCGAATTCTACCTAAAGGAGGAATCAATCGAGAACCAGCCTGTATGACTTGGCCTCTTTTCTTTAAAAAAAGGAAAAGAAAGGACTGAGGAAAAAAGAAATAAACTCAAAGTATATCTGGAAAGACAGGGTGGCTCAGTGACTTAATGACATTGGATTTATCAGCCGGAGAAAGTTGGGTCCTTCCACTCCAGCAGTTTGAACTTAGCACTGTGTGACAGAGTCAGCTCCATCACTCACCTCAGCTTCTGCCTACCTAACAGTTCAAAAGCATGCAAATGCAAGTAGATAAATTGATACCACTCCAGTGGGACTAATGTGGAGGCAAGAAACCAACCAGCTCCGGAGATGCCCAGCTGTGAGAAGAAAAAGAAGGCAAGGACAAGAAGCAATGGATGGAAACTAATCAAGGAGAGAAGCAACCTGGAACTAAGGAGAAATTTCCTGAGAGTGAGAACAATTAATCAGTGGAACAGTTTGTCTTCAGAAGTTGGAGGTTTTAAAGAAGAGTTTGGACAACCATTTGTCTGACATGGTATAGGGTTAGAGTAAGACTAGAAGACCTCCAAGATCCCTTCCAACTCTGTTATTCTGACTTTTCTGCAGAACGCTCTTAGCTTCTTTGTGTGTGAAACTAGTTCGTCCTTTATGGTGCACTCTGGATAGCATACAATGAACTAATAATCTTAGGCAGCCAAACTACTAATCTGTAATAAGATTGTAAACTCCTGGCTTAATGTACCATCACTATACACTAAATAAATAGAAAACCTTGAGCTGCCTGTATGCATGACCCTATCACAGTCGTTACAAACCTTAAAGGTAAAGGTTCCCCCGCACATGTGTGCTAGTCGTTTCCGACTCTAGGGGCCGGTGCTCATCTCCGTTTCAAAGCTGAAGAGCCAGCGCTTGTCCGAGGACATCTCCGTGGTCATGTGGCCGGCATGACTAGACGCCAAAGGTGCATGGAACGCTGTTACCTTCCCACCGGAGTGGTCCCTGTTTTTCTACTTGCATTTTTATGTGCTTTCGAACTGCTAGGTTGGCAGAAGCTGGGAAGAGTAACAGGCGCTCACTCTGTTACGCGGCACTCGGGATTCAACCCGCCAAACTGCCGACCTTCTGATCGACAAGCTCAGCATCCTAACCCACTGAGTCACCGCGTCCCTAACCTTACAAACCTTATTTTCTCTCAAAGTGTGGTCTCCTCTCATTAAACATCTGGTCACTTTTATTTTGTACTAGGATTTTTTTTTGAATATGCCTAGAAGCCCAACTTATTTCTGTGCATGAAGGAAAGTCTAAAACAAGTCACGGAGATTTTTTTTTTTGTAAGGGATCCTGCCTGGAGATCTGCCTCAATATCAGTCTAAAAACTAATCTCCTTTCCTCCCTCTGAGTGGGTTAATACAAACAGTGCAGAAGGCCTGGAACAAAGGGGGTGATTATCTCACATTTCTCCCCCATTGTCTTTTTTTTTTTTTAAAGGAACGAGTCATTTCTTTCTAATACTGGTCTTACCCAGCAATTCATGTGGGATGCAGGAAAGAAGGTGGCATTTTTTCCCCCTTTGAGGAATGAGAAGCTGTAGCTTAGAGTTTTGCCACCTCCCACCCACCCTTTATTTCCTCCACATAAGGGCTGAGCTGTAGTTTAGCTCACTGTGGTTTTGGTTGAGTAATGTAGAATACTGGAGCATTCTTTCAAACAAAGGAGCACTATGCTGACATTTTATTTTTTTGGAAAAGAGAGTTCTTAAGTCTCCCCTGGACTCCGCCGGCACTCTCTTGATTACAGGGGGCAAGTGGACATTGCTTTCCTCCAGCTAGACATGAGAAGTTCTTGTATTATCTGGACAGCAAGATGGGAGTGTTTCAAAAATTTTCTTTCTTTTCTAAAGATTACTTGTGGGTTTTGGGTTGTTTTTGTTTTGGCAGAACATGTTGGTGTTTTCATCTGCAATGTCTCTAAGCAAATCCTTCTGAGCCCTTTTATTTTTTCTTTTGATGGCCATTATTATTTCAATCTCACCCTGTGTTTAAGGGTGGTTTTTTTTCCTTTTTCCTAACTTGGAAAATCTGCTAATGACATGGAGGAAAGTACAGGGTAATGTTGTCATTTTTTGGCAGCCCTCACTCCTTGAAACTTTAAACACCAGAGAAGTCGCATTGGGTACATGCTGTGTAGTAGGAAAAGAATGCTTTTGTTGATAAATGGAGTGGAGCGAAGGGGTTTTGGTTAAATGCAGACAACTTTAGTTTTAGGGATTTTTTGCTCTTTCTTTTTGAGTTGTTCTCCATTGAAAAACCCCAGTATTTTAGAGGAAGCCATATTAGATGACCCCTAGGGAAAAAAAATCAAATGTCTTAGACCATTGTTTTATTCGCAGACATTGTGGTCATGGAATTATCCTCTTGACTCAATGTGCTAACAGTCAACCATTTCAGATGCAGCTAGCTTTAATAAGCCAGTCTTTCCTAATTTGATTTGCTCTATAAACATATGCAGCAATCATATGTTTAGGAGAATATTTGTAAAGGAGAATATTTGTAGCTCAAGAATGAAATTAGGGGTTCTTGGTACTTGGTACTCTCTGAGCTTGGTTGTTTACTTGCAGATGTTTCATTACTCAAACCAGGTAACATTGTCAGTGCTGGATGGAGTAATTCTTGGCAACATGACCTCCAGTCGGTTCTAATTTGTAATTCTGGAGTCTGTCTTGTAGATTCTCAGTCATCCAGGTCATGGTTGTCCCAAAGATGCTTTTTCAAGAGGCAATTGGACTTTCTTGTTTTTCTTTGAAGACGTTTCGCTTCTCATCCACAAAGCTTCTTCAGCTCTGACTGGATGGTGTGGAGTGGAAGTTCAACTAGTCAGAACTGAAGAAATATCTTGGGTGCAAAGCGAAACGTCTTCAAAGAAAAACTAGAAAGTCCAGTTGCCTCTTGAAAAAAACACCTTTGGGACAATTCTGGAAACTACATCCCAACTTGAGTCCCATTCAGCTACTATTGAAATAAAAAGTGCAGATTGGAGATAGAAACAAAAACTGGCTCTTCCCACCTTCTGTAGTATGCCACAGATTTCTTATAAAGAATAACAGGTTCCACTAAGTCACAGATGAATATCTCAAGGATTTAGAACAATAAGTGATCCCCATTCTCCTGTTTTGTGAAAATTGGAAGCACATTTTCTATCACTCTATGTTGGGAGACAAATGGAAACTGTAGCATTAACCTATGTCTAAAACAGGGGTCCTGAAACTTGGCCACTTTAAGACTTGTGGACTTCAACTCCCAGAATTCCCCAGCCAGCCATGCTGACTGGGGAATTCTGGGAGCTGAAGTCCACAAATCTTAAAGTGGCCAAGTTTCAGGACCCCTGGTCTAAAAGAATTAAGACAGTTCTCAGCCATTCTCTCCAACAAAAGCCCATCACGCCATATAAGATTGTATGCCTTGCTTTGCATTATCAGCACACCATCCCTATTTGGACTATCACTTCACTCAAGTAGTACAGTTCAGAGCAATCAAAACCAACTTCTTAGCCAATTTGTAATTTTAACTGGGCTCTGAAATGCCATGCTTATTACCTATTTCTCTTTTCAGATTTTGGTAGGAAACAGAGTCAATTTGGGAACATGACCAGTAATTGGCACATATTTATCTATTTTGGAAAATTGTACGCAAGATCTTACATCATAAACTAGGGAATGTCTTTGACCATTTAAAATGAGAGAAGCAGAGCCAGCAGGGTTCCTGTTTTACTTTGCTCTTTCATAGATAATTTCACCTTGCATAAATCTTAGCTGTCTTCATGAAAATGCCAGGCAGATTGGCCAAACACGAAGCATTATTTCTTTTAGCACCTTGGGATTTGTTTCCAGCCTGTTTTATGCAATTGCTATTTTGGTAGATTAGCAATTGCCTAAATCAGAAGAATTTTACTGGCATTATTTTGGGATTTGTTTTAAGTTAAGGCCCATTGGTTTCATGGCTATAATGAAATATTGTTCTCTTATGCTCACAAAAAGATGAGCATTGGGGTAAAAAACTAATAAACGGGCTCATAGTTTTGTAAGAGGCATCCATGGTTTGGGGAGAAATGTGTCCCAATTTTGGACAATGGACATTGATTTTAGAGACAGAATTTTGCCTAAACATAACCATGACACCAAACTAATCCACAGGATGATCAAATCAGAGGAAAGTTGACCAAAATAGTTATCTGGATGTCCCAAAGGTGCTTTTCAAAAGGCAACTGGACTTTGTTCTTTTCCTTTGAAAATGTTTCGCTTCTTATCCAAGAAGCTTCTCCAGTTCTGACTGAGTAATGGGGAATGGAAGGATTTATATCCTTTGCAGTTATCTGGTCATTAGCGCGCTTTCTGAGGGTCATTGAGGCCGCTGTATCTGTGCCCTCGGTCACCTGAATAGTGTAAACGGACATGGAACCTTCTATAGTAAAGTTAAAGTTAAAGGTTCCCCCACACATGCGTGCTAGTCATTTCCAACTCTAGGGGCTGGTGCTCATCTCTGTTTCAAAGCTGAAGAACCAGCGTTTGTCCGAGGACGTCTCCGTGGTCATGTGGCCGGCATGACTAGACGCCAAAGGCGCACAGAACGCTGTTACCTTCCCACTGTAGTGGTCCCTATTTTTCTACTTGCATTTTACATGCTTTCAAACTGCTAGGTTGGCAGAAGCTGGGATGAGTAACAGGCACTCACTCTGGTACGCGGCACTTGGGATTCGACCCGCCAAACTGCCGACTTTCTGATCGACAAGCTCAGCATCCTAACCCACTGAGCCACCACATCCCTGGAACCTTCTATAGATAAATATAAATATATATCCTTCCACACCTCACCATTTAGTCAGAACTGAAAAGCTTATTGAATGAGAAGCAAAATGTTTTCGAATGTTTTCAAAGAAAAATGCCCAGCTGCCTTTGGAAAAGCACCTTTGGGATAACCACAACCTGGATGATTGAAAATCTCCATGGACATTTAGTCATCTGAATGCAGTTCCCTGCCCCTGCAAGTTTCCTTAAAAGTTGCAATCCAGGTCAGTGGACATACCAGTTTTCTTCTATTTTTGCCATTATATATATTTTTTCCAGTGGGAGCAATGCACAGCTGACGTAAACATTTTCCACCTACATTTTCATATTTTGGAAAAAGGCTCTAGATACTGATCAGTTCAGAACGACCCAGGGCCTGCAGCAATGGACTCTCTCCATATACTGTACTAGCGTATCATATTTCATACTTTGTTCCCTCACTCGCGCAATTGTAGTAATTCGTGAGATTGTAAGATTTTGTTCCCTTTCTAAAAAAATCTATGAGAGTATGGAAGAGAGAAATGATATTCTGTGTGATATGGGAGCACATTTTACAGGAAGCCAGATAAAATGACAGTGTGCGCTTGTAGAGAAGAAAGGATTGCACATTCAAAGAAAAGAGCCATTCTTCTTGAGTTATGCCTTGGTTACCTAAAGAGCTTTTATCTTGTAATTCACTTTTATTAAATCAGATCATTTTCTCTAAATCACAGCCACCTTTGCTAATACAAAGGTATAATTGTCAAATGCACAAAGAGCATAGTGGGAATTAGTGGATGTGAGACAAGACCTTCCAAAGTGTACATTTGTTCAGAGTCCCTCCAATCCAACGAAGGCTTCTAAAACATACCTGAATGGAGAACAACTTTAGAAAGATTTATTTTGTGCATGTGGAGGGGGCAAACACAAGGAGTTTCTTTAGGGGAGAACAGTAGGCTGCATTCAGTGCACAAAAAGCTTTTTTTAGTCATTGAAAATTGAAGTCTGGGCGAAGAAGACAAAAAAGAAGTAGGTTCAAGATTGACTCAGTTGCAAGCTTTCCTTTGGAATAATTTCTAACGCCTTCATAAAATAACGTATTTTTGAATGTAGTGATCTACAATGGGTGCTCAGTGGACAGGTGAACTTTGAAAATTCCTAACCAGGAACCTGTTAATCATGTTGGCTGGGATGTCTGGACCCTGTGGTCCCAATGCATGTGGAATATACTAATGGGAAGAAGCAAAGAAATATATGTGCATAGAGAGAGAGAGAGCTTTAGAAATATGAGATAGATTCATATCTTGATAGAGGCTTAGACTGAGTTCTATCGTGCTATTTCCAAGATGGAAAGCATTGATCTCAACAGGTGAGGCTATCTTTGGACAGAGAGTGTGCATCCATACATGTAATCTCAACAGTTAGTGAAGTTTAGGACAAAGTGGCCGTCTTAACACAGATAAAAGGTAAAGTAGCCATGGGTGGTTTCAGACTTGTCCATGTAGAGGTGGGACATGGTGTGACAACAATAGGGACTCAAGTTTGCTTTCAGGCTGCAGTTTGTGGTCTAATCTAGTCTACAGCCTTGAAATTCCCTGGTAATTGGGCCCAAATTTGCTTTGCTTCCCAGTTCAGACAGTTCTTCTATAACAGACATGTCAAACACAAGGCCCAGGAGCCGGAGCCGGCCCGTGAAGTGGTTTCATGCGGCCTGCGAAGCCATCCTGGAAACAGTGAGGGAACGGCCCCCACTGCCTTGGCCCTGGCCCAGAGACCCTTCTCCTGCCAGAGACCCCCAGATCTGTCCTGCCCAGGCCCCCATAGGCACCCTTGATGCGAACGATGTAGAGCTGGCCATGCCCACCCAGTAGGCCACACCCACTCTAGCCACGCCCACCCAGTAGGCCACACCCACCCAGGCCACGCCCACCTGGCCCCCTGAGGGCAACCGCAATGCTGATGTGGCCCTCAATGAAATTGAGTTTGACACCCCTGCTCTATAATTAAAATAAATTCTTCCAAAATTCAAATACAGATTAACAGAGTCGGAAGGGACCTTGGAAATCTTCTAGTCCAATCCCCTGCTCAGGCAGGAATACCTACATCGTTTTGGACAAATGATTGCCCAGTCTTTTTTTTTGAAAACCTCTAGTGTTGGAGACCCACAACTTCTGGAGGAAAGTTATTATACTGATTAATTGTTCTTACTGTCAAGAAATTCCTGCTTAATTCTAGATCATATAAGCTTCCACCCATTACCAGTACTGTATAAAGCGGTGCTTTAAAATAAATTTTAAAAAATTAAACAGAGAGAACAAAGTGTTATTGCTGACATTGATAGAATTGCAGCAAATCTTTTGTTCTGGTGGAGTTTAGACCTCAATCCCAAACAGTCTGTTGTTGTTGTTAGTTGCGAAGTCGTGTCCGACCCATCGCGACCCTATGGACAATGTTCCTCCAGGCTTTCCTGTCCTCTACCATCTTCTGGAGTCCATCTAAGCTCACGCCTACTGCTTCAGTGACTCCATCCAGCCACCTCATTCTCTGTCGTCCCCTTCTTCTATTGCCCTCAACCTTTCCCAGCATTAGGCTCTTCTCCAGTGAGTCCTTCCTTCTCATTAGGTGGCCAAAGTATTTGAGTTTTAGCTTCAGGATCTGGCCTTCTAAAGAGCAGTCAGGGTTGATCTCCTCTAGGACTGACCGGTTTGATCGCCTTGCAGTCCAAGGGACTCGCAGGAGTCTTCTCCAGCACCCTAGTTCAAAGGCCTCAATTCTTTGGCGCTCAGCCTTTCTTATGGTCCAGCTTTCACTGCCATACATTGCAACTGGGAAGACCATTGCCTTGACTATACACACTTTTGTTGACAGGGTGATGTCTCTGCTTTTTAGTGTGCTGTCTAGATTTGCCATTACTTTCCTCCCCAGGAGCAAGCGTCTTTTAATTTCTTGACTACAGTCCCCATCTGCAGTGATCTTGGAGCCCAGGAAAATAAAATCTGTCACTACCTCCAAACAGTCTAGGAAACTATAAATGTGCTGAGTGGCCACAGAATGCAACATGTCTTTGGTGGCAGAAAAGCATGGAGTAGCTCCGGTAATACAAGACACAGCAAGCCTGAAACCCTAAATGTCTTTAACTTAGAGATGTTACTTTTGATCATTATTGGTTGTATTGCTATTGATGGATTTTACTTTGTTCTTGGTTTCCATTTTGGATTTTAGGTTGTCTGTTAACCACCAAAGCAAACTATTGATAAATGCAACAGTAATCAATAGTTTATTGGGGAGAGAGAGAGATGGACTGATTGTATATACGGCTTGGAAGAGAAAAGATCCTCTTGCGAAAAGTCTTCTTAAAAAAAACAGTTTTATGATGGAGGTGTCACCTAGCACACTTACTTAAACTGTCATGCCTTAAGTGCCTGGGAGGCTTTCTTCCCACACTTTCTGTCAGGTATAAAGTTATTGATAAATGATGATCTGGCCTTCCTTACTCCCTCTCTTCTCATTGTAAAGAACAGGATTACAAGAGAGGTCATTGTGATTTTAACTCCTCATCCCTTTTGCACCTTGCAACCAAAGACATTTGTCTTTCTTGATTTTTGTGTTCCTCCAGGTCCTTTTTTCAGAATTTGCCAAAAGAAACCCCTACAACTATAGGAGGGCCAAACAGCCTCAAACCCTTCATTTTTGCATGCCCGCAGCCCCTGATGAGAGGACTTTTGAATTTTGGAAAAACAAATGCAGGAACTTTCTAAAAGGGGAAAGATTCCCTTGAGTCAAGCTTGATTCTTGGAGGCTCTATGGACAGTTTCTGGATCAGCTACAGCTTCCAAATGCTCTTCAAAGGCAACTCATGCACACTCCCAGTAATCCAAATGGGAGTTGACTTAGGCATGAGTCATTGCGAGGCTTTCCTGCCCAGAAGCTGAAAAGCCATAGTATCCACTCTTGGACGCAGAAACCATGAATGCAGAAGGACTCTCAAGCTGATTAGTCATTGACAGCTCAGTTCCCATCAAGTTATGTGTGAAGTCTGGATTTTTTATGCATTACTTTGCACTTGTTTGTATTGAACCTTATGTTAATGTCATTCATCCAGTTTAGAGAGTTTATCACTGCTCTTTTAATTTCAGTTCCCTGAACAGTTTGCTATCATCTACAAACTTGTCTATGTTATGGCTCATCTATAAATCCAGATTGCTCGTAAAGAAATAAAAAATATCCAGTCTTTGGGAGGATCTGATTGTGTACCTCTGTATAATTCCAAAATCATTCATTCTTACTATTTAGGTAGTTACCAATTCATGTGAGCCCTTTTCCTTTTACTCCACGGTTGCTGAATTTGTCAGTGCCACTTTGAAAATCCAAGTATAAAAGAGCTGTTGGATCACACTCTCTTTAAAGTCACAATGGAGAGTAGTTGTCCTATATTAGGACAGAGATGCAATCTGGAAGCATTTGTGTAGAAAACATGTGCCCTACCACTGAGCTACTAGCGGACCATTTACAAAAGAGAATAAATACTTCTGCCTCAGCTGAATCAACTCTTGAAGAATTTGACCTTTGCCAGTTACAATGAAACTGTACTTCTTCTATGTCACTTCAGCTAACAGGGTATGGCCTTTTTGCACTTTCTGAATGTTGCAACCCAGGACTCGGTTGCATTGTCATCTTGACCCGTAATAAGGAAAGTTTAATTTTAGATGGTTTGTTCAAAACAGATGAATCCAATCTTGACAGGTAGCATTTTGAACAAATTTAAGAACAAACATATGGCTAGGAAGACATATGGTTTCCATAACAACATTAAGATATCCTGCTGGTGCATATGTGTACCTTTTCTAAGGACAGAAAAAAACATGGAACATGTGGGGGAGAACAAAGCAGAGTTTGTGAAAAGCACTGAAAAATATCTCTTTATGCCTTTCTACTGCCTGTGGAACTCTGGATCGCCCCCGACCTTCGCTCGTTTCGCCGGGACCTAAAAACCTGGCTATTTGAGTTAGCCAGCCTGGACTGAGGGGTTTTAAGGTTTTAAATTTTAAATTTTAAACTCTTTGGGGGCTATTAATTTTATTTTATTTTAATCTGTACATTGCACTGTTTTAATTTGCCCTGTAAACCGCCCTGAGTCCCTCGGGAAAAGGGCGGTATATAAATCAAAACAAATAAAATAAATAAATAAATACTAAGAGTGAGTAGGAA
This sequence comes from Vipera berus, assembly GCF_964194415.1. Classification (NCBI taxonomy): domain Eukaryota; kingdom Metazoa; phylum Chordata; class Lepidosauria; order Squamata; family Viperidae; genus Vipera; species Vipera berus. Next base: position 10,836,466 of record NC_138213.1, read on the forward strand.
CATCTCTGAATTGCTTAAGAGCTTATTTTTATCCCTGGTTCATTGACATTTTTTTTGCCCACTATGTAGTTTTCTTTATATGGTGGACTGCAGTTCAAACCAGTAGAGTAGGAAGTATAGCATTTGTGTGTTGGTGATGGAAGATCAGGATTCATGCTTTATCTCTTGCAGTTGTTTGCCTTGCCCCTACTTACCAATTCATAATGATAATAATATTAGAAAAAATAATGCATATTATGGAATCCAGCTTTTCCAAACTTGTTAACCTTTACATGTATCAGATGTATGACATGGTTGGGAATAAGATTTCAGCATCACAGAGTTTGTTAGCTTAAGCAGAAACTATATATATATAGTTTCTGACCAGGATTTGTGTCTCCAAAATGTGCTCAGACAGAGTTTTTGTTTCTTAAGGAAATCCTTCTCTGCGTTGGCTATCTCTCTTTCCATCTAGACCAGACCTCCATGGATACTGAAAACAGACTTTTGTTCTTGCATTTTTGAAGATCAGTCCTGCACTGAGAAACCCATTCACAAAATTGACCTTTTGTAGACATAGCGTAGGGACGCGGTGGCTCAGTGGGTTAGGACCCTGAGCTTGTCGATCAGAAGGTCGGCAGTTTGGCGGATCAAATCCCAAGTGCCGCATAGCAGAGTGAGCGCCTGTTACTCGTCCCAGCTTCTGCCCACCTAGCAGTTCGAAAGCACGTAAAAATGCAAGTAGAAAAATAGGGACCACTACGGTGGGAAGGTAACAGCGTTCCGTGCGCCTTTGGCGTCTAGTCATGCCGGCCACATGACCATGGAGACGTCCTCGGACAAGCGCTGGCTCTTCGGCTTTGAAACAGAGATGAGCACCGGCCCCTAGAGTCGGAAACGACTAGCACGCATGTGCGGGGGAACCTTTACCTTTACCTTTTAGACATAGCGTGGAGTCTTCAGGAAAAGGTTTGTTGGGTTCTCAGGATTCCAAATTCAACCCAATTGCTCAATGACAGGATGGGCGGTATGGGGAAAGCAAAATTTAACTGGTGTTTGGTATGCCAGGGACTATTAAAGTTAGTGAACATGGCCAAACTATGAACCGAAGTGTCAACTGCTGAGCTGATAAATAACGTCCTCTGTGTAATTAATAATCACAACAACCTGTCCAGAAAATGGAAAATGAAAAGGTCAAGAAGGATGATTAATGCCAAATATCCCTTAATGTACTAGACTCCTGAGCTGTTTAAAATACAGGTTCAAAATTGTAATGCTTTCATTTGGGCCAGCAGTTGTGTTAAAAAAGAAAAGAAAAGAGGATTGAAGACTTTTGACAAAGGTAGGGATAACGAAGTAATGAACTGAGCTTGCATTTTAATGCACCTGATGTTCATTTCCTAAATAACTGCTTAAGTGAAAGTGCAGTTCTACTTCAATATTGATAGTGTAATTTTTCAATGAAAAATATTTTAAAATGTAAGGGTACGTTTGTCTCTTAATGCTTATTCTTAGAAGATGGTATTTTGCAGTTTTATGCACCCACGCATGGACGTTGCATTTAAGCATTATTGATGAAGAAATATAGTTTATCCTATCTTACCTCTATAGTCCCACTACCTTCTTTGCTATAGTTCTGATATGAAAACCACAATTTATGTCTTTTTTCTTGATTGCTTTTATCAAACCACCTTTATAGAAGATAGCTTTTATTGATTTCTTTGTACATCCTTCTGGACACCTTCAGAATGGAAAGATGGTGTAAAATATTATCACAATCACCACCTTCATCATGGATAAGAGACAGAAAAGATCTTTCTAAGCAGCCTGGGATCACATCATTGAAATCCAGTCAAAATGATTAAATATTGGTAATGTGGTTCCAAGCAATAGTTCTGATCTTTGGCTGAATTTAAGGTGGAAATGGGACTCCCACCCCTGATTTTTAGCTATGCCCTTTTCAGTGAGATCTTCTGTGGCCCTTCAGAATGTCAGAAAACTGATTTGTTGCTACCAACTCTTCAAAATGCACTGGAGACAAATTCCTTGTGTGTCCAATCACACTTGACCAATAAAGAATTCCATTCCCTATTCTATTCTATTCTATTCTATTCTATTCTATTCTATTCTATTCTATTCTATTCTATTCTATTCTATTCTATTCTATTCTATTCTATTCTATTCTATTCTATTCTATTCTATTCTACTCTACTCTACTCTACTCTACTCTACTCTACTCTACTCTACTCTACTCTACTCTACTCTACTCTACTCCACTCCACTCCACTCCACTCCACTCCACTCCACTCCACTCCACTCCACTTATTATGTTGATACAGGGATATGACTTTGGAAAATGATCTGAACATATTTTTCTATGAGTTCTTACTCATGGTGTCTCTGAAGTCAATTAATTTCAGGGAGACTTTAATGATGCCCATTAGAACCGTTTCTTCCTTAGAATAGCAAAGAAGTTTCTGAAAATAACCTAAGGCATTGCATGGGACATAAAAAGAATCAGAAGGTCTTGAAGATCTAAGGGCAGTGGTCTCCATATTCCACCAGTGTTTGGCTTAACCAGTTCTGCCAGACAAGACTGTTACCCTTATTTTATCTGCCTCTGTATAGGGATAGATTTCAGAGGAGCAGAAGTACGTGTTCGGGTTCAATTTCCTATGGAATAAACTCATTGAATCTTTCAAAGTTTTGCAGCATTTCAGTTGATTTTATAACATGTTCTGAAAGCCTGGAGTTGCAAGGAGATAATTGATGATTAGTCAGATTTACAAATCCAATCAACCCACAAGGGTCCACTGGAGCTGATAAATTGAAATGTAATTAAATTTAAATTAATTTAAATTGATTAAATAAAAAATAATAAAGCAAGGATTATTTTTGGAACTTTATCTGCCAAAGGAAGTGATAAATAGAATTCTTCTTTCTACCTGGGGTGGAATTACAGCTTCCAGGCATGTCACCAACCTTAATGGTCAGGTTGTCCTTGGTCAGCTCTCTGTTCTCATGAGCCTTAGCCAGATTTTTACCCCTTCCCCACTGCTGGTTGCAGTTTCTGATTGACTCAGAGTAGGTGAGCCAGCCGATTCTCCACCAGTGATGCCCCTTGTTGCCTTGGTAACTGAACTGGTCTAGTTTCAGCCTTGGATCCTTTGCTCTTGCCAGGGAACACGACACAATGGTGTGCCTTTCTTACACATCTTGGCTTGGCACTCTCTATCTTGCTTTCCTCTCTCATGAAAGCTGTTAATCTAACTGCAAGGTAACCAATTGTGTTGGGAATTCAAAACTGTGCTTAAGGCTTAGGAGCAGAAAAGAGATCTGTTGCAGCAATTTTCTTTTGATTTCTAAAGAGATCACCAGAGAACTCATTCCCTGAAGGAAAAAAAAATCCAGCTTCAGACTCACTGTCCCTTTGTAGGGAAAATAAAAGGAAAATGACTTTGGTTAATAAAAAGAACATTTGACTTGGTAGGTGGCCGTGCTCAAAATTATAGGCCTGCCCCTGCTCTTTCAAATACTTTCTAACAATTAGCTGCATTATCCCTCCCTAATCAATTAAACAAACATGACACAAACATATATAAAACAAGGAGTAAATGGGGCAGAGATTTGCATAAAAATGCATGGGTTAATTGATAATTATTGATGCAGCCTGGAAATTACACTAATCATCACAGATAAGCTGGTAGTTTCCTATCTATTCTCCAGAAAAGCAATCTTCCTTCCTTCCTTCCTTCCTTCCTTCCTTCCTTCCTTCCTTCCTTCCTTCCTTCCTTCCTTCCTTCCTTCCTTCCTTCCTTCCTTCCTTCCCAATCCTAATGGATTCTAAGTGTATTCCACATTTTTTTCTAGTTCTTTATCTTTGAACCTTTCACACTTCAGATAATGGCCTCTAATGGTTCAGATAGAGTGACTATAGAGAGGAAAATGTCACAATAACTGAAGCAGAAATGTATTTATGTATTGAATTTTTATAATGCTGTAATCAAAAAACCCTCAGCCATATACAACTTCTATGGTAAACATTAAGTAACTAAAAGCTGTATCCATTCTGAAATAATTAGAATGATATATCACAATCTAACAATATATCATCCCATTAAATTAAAAAAACAAACAAACGCCAAAGATCTTCAAAAGATCTCTACAGTTTATCCAGCTTCCAGAAGGCAATCAACATTGGGGCAAGTCTAATTTCTTTTGGAGAACTATCCCAAAATCCAGGGGCCATGATGGAATAACACCGTCTCCTAGTATCAGGCACCCAACCTCATAGAAATAAGAGACAACCTGCAAGATTTCTTGGGACGTGTGTATCAGATGATGAATTCTGCTTGGGAAAGAGATTCTGGAGATATCATAGTGCCAAGTCATATATGTTAAAACAGTATTTTAAATGACACCTGGAAACCCCCTGGCAGCCAACGCAGGCCTACAGAGCAGAGGTAATATATCCCTGGCACCTAGAGACAATGAATATGCATATGCCAATTTTGGCAGCTCAAGTACTGCTGTAATAAAATTGTAATTAAAAATGATAGATGGAGACTTAATTCAGCCGTATTCATTCTGAATACATTTATAGTTTTGGAAAGTATCTGCACTGGGATCCTTGGTAAAGAAGAAGTCAATTGTGGTCAAGTGTGTGAAACTTTCATAGAGCAAAGATATGGTCTTTGAAAGCAGAATCGGGAAAGGAGCTGAGCTAAAGGGAAAGCAAATTTCTGCCCTGTGGTAGAAATGAAACGGAATGCTTAAGTTTTTTTCTGTTTGTTTGACAGCAGCCTTTTAAAAACAGCAGCCCATTCTTTGTTCATAGCAAAGTGTCAGCCTGTAATCAAATATTTTATACACTCCAGTGCAGGGGTGTCAAACTGCCGGCCTGCAGGCTGGTTGCATCGTACATCGTATGGAGGCTGTGCCCACCCCAGCTCTGGCAATGCAAAAAAAAAAAAGTCACGATATGTCGCAACATGTCACGTGACGCTGCGAGTTTGACACCTGTGCTATGGTGTGAATGTATTGATCTCTTAGGTCTGCTGATTCCTCCCGAGTAGAGGGTGTCTAATCTTTGGCCATAAACCAGCACTGGCTCCCACATGCAATTTCAAATGTTTTGAAAGGGAAAATTCCCTCTCTTCCTCTCTCATCTAATATGACTCCCTATATCACAAAGTCACTCTGAACAGCATGTCATAATTCATGAGGCACAAGGGAGGATGGATGCTAACCACAGTAATGGAAATATTCTTATATACATGGGGAATAATTGCATCAACCGTATTTAGATGTTTAAGTCAAAAGTTAATGAAAGCACATACAGTATTCTGATCCTAGGTCTGGCCATCTCTGTCTACTGTTTCCTATCTGTTTTGGAATTTGGCTTCCAACACGCTACTCAAAAGCTAAATGCAGCCATTGGCCTGAAATGCACTGTGTGTTTTCATGGAAGGAATGGTGAAATTAAAGTTTTGAGATGTCTGTTGTTGTTATAGAAGATGGGCTGTTACTAATGCCAGTGGCAAGTTTCTGCCAGCACTTAAGAACCTTGGTGAATTGGGAAAGTGACAAACCTTCTTTGTCTCAACCATGTAGATTTGCAAATCTCAAATGCCTCTCACATATGTGAGTGATAAAACTTTTCTATAACCAGCCAGAAAGTTCGAAGACAAACAGGAGGATGGTAACAATTTCCACTTTTCCCGTAGCAGCAGCTTAGGAAAGAACTGTCTGATGCCCTAGTATATAAATGCACAGACACATAGCATTTGTTTCTAATGAGCAATTTGCTTGGAAAATTCAAGTCTGTGTTCTGTATGGGTGCGCAGGAATCACCTCCCCATAATGTAACATCACAATTAGATTAAAATTATTGATTCCAGTCATGCCGCGTGGATGGTTTTATCTGGGAATGCTGTTTTCAAGTTCATAGAGGTTTTTTTATGTTGTACTGTGTCTATGATTGGGGTGGTATGTCCATTTTTAGGGAGAGAGAGAGAGAGGGAGGGAGGGAGGGAGGGAGGGAGAGAGAGAGAGAGAGAGAGAGAGAGAGAGAGAGAGAGAAGTCCCTATTTAAATCTCCCATAGTGCCCCAGAGTGACAATGTATTGGGGGATGAAGAAAATTAAAATGGTGCAGTTCACTTTCAAACGACAGAAATGCTTTTAATTGGCTCCCAAAGTATCCTGTAGGGTCAAGGGGGCTATAAGAGCTGTCTAAATATGCCATGCAACAAAAATTAGGCATGAGCACCATTGGAATCATGAGTATACATAACTAAGAATCACAGAACATACTAGTTCTATGATTATAGGTGTGTTGGTTTTTGCTTTTAAATGTTAACCATAAAAAGAAAGTAGAATCGGACAATCCTATCCCGATATGATTAATGTTGCTTAGTGATAATTAGATATTTTAAGGCCTGTGAGGAAGAACTATTAATATTTAACTTTATAACTCTATACTGAAATAGAAAATAAAAACATAATCCGGTTTTATTGTCACTTTCCTTGGCTTGATAAAGACACCTAAGGAAAATACAATAAAAATGTCCTAGGAAATGTCTCCTTTTAATCCCCATGGTCCCTTTCAATGATCACAGTCAATTGTTCTTGGAGGGTAAGTAATATCTGGTAAATAGAATTACAGTTTCATTCATGGTTCTTCCATAAGCAAGTCCTCTCCTGCCATAGCAATGTATTTCCTTTAAAAAGGGTTCACAGTAATGGAGAGAGAATTGGTCCCAGAAGTATTGGCGACCACCGGTAATAACATCATAGCCCGGTAGGTACCATGGCCCTTTTCTAAAATAAATTGCCTATCCTATGGATGATAGCGTTTCTAATTCAGAGAAGGCTGAAGCAAATCTGCATTGTACCATGCTTTTAAATAGTTTCTTGTGTTAGACAGGTCAGAACAACTTAGAATATGCTAGTTGCCTGTCATAGGCTGCAGGAGATGGTGGTGGTGGTGGTGATGGGTTTGTTCACTTAGGAGACCTCTGTATCAAATTTAGAAGCGGAGTTTCAAGATATCTCGCAGTGAAGGCCAAAGCATCATTCACAATTCTTCCAAGAGTCTTCAGGACTCCAGAAGATGGTAGAAGACAGGAAGGCCTGGAGGAATGTTGTCCATAGGGTCGCGATGGGTCGGACACGACTTCGCAGCTAACAACAACAGTTCCAATTTAGGAAGCCTTATGTGGTCCTGTTTCAGCAGTTTCAACGGCACTCAGGATATGAAGAACTGGAAAACAAAATTTGTTCTTTTCCTTTGATTTGAGTAAAGGGCACAACTGTGATGTTCATTGTTTCGGTGTTTTTATCTTGATAAATTGTGTATATTTCCAATAACTAGAATGGCTTTGATTTAACAGGCTACACACAGACCATTTGATGCAGCCAGTCCCCCAAAGATCCCCTTCTTAACAGTGTTATCCCCTCCTTCCCTAGCTCACACTTGTCCTTCTGAACTAGTTTTTAACCTGTGGAGATGAACAGAAAGAGGGAAACATAATTATTTCTGGAGCTTCTTGGATTACAATATTTTTGTCAAGCTATCCTCTCTGATGTCTGATCTGTCCTCCAAATGCTGCAGTCTTTTTTTACCAGCTAGTCTGCTCAGCTGATCCTTCCCTTAGGCCCTGTGGGCTCCTGCTTAGTCTTCAGCTGCAGACTCCTCCTCCACCTGTTCCCTGGACTCACAATACTTCCAGTCCACCCTGCACAAATGTAGCGCCAGCAGTAGCCAAGTGTCCTCCACTGCCTAACATTTCTGCCCTCTATATATATTCATTTACAAGGCAGATGTTCCTGCATCCAGATGCTTTAACTAAACATAACCTTCATATTATCTGCATAACCTTAACCCTGATTTTGGCATACAAGAAAAAAACTCTTTAACCAAGAGACCATATGTCAGCTATTCCATGTCTTTAGGGACACACACGCTGCATGCCACACTTCTTGGAGGGGTTTTTGGGTGTATCCAATGCACCTGATCTGGACTGGGCCACTACTACTGTAAGGCTGAGCAAAGTGACTGCTTCAGTCAGTAGAAGCTGCAAACCTTTTGTGTTGGTTTTTTAGTGAAGGGTTTTCAGTTGTCAGCGTCAAAGTCATATTTGGTTGCCTTCTTCTGGAAGATGAATTTGTGGGGTGGGCAGAAGCCATAATTACGGATAGAATACTAGCTTTGTGTGCAGAACATCCTAGAGTTTGTGGCTTTTCCAAGCAGCATTGGGAAAGATTTGTCTTAAAGTAGACCGTGGCAGACAATCTTTTGGTGGCTCTTTTTAACTGATTATTGTAGGGAACGAGACCTATTGGAGTGTGATGCTGTCGTGATGACATCACTAGAAGGAATGTGGTTAGGCATTTGCTTTGCACAAGGAAGTGTTTGGTGTTGATACTGACAAGTGCTTTAATCTTCTCAGATGCGTAAAATACTTGCTTTGATTTTTCTGATGAAAAATGAAAATGGGTGCTGCTGTTATTTGCCATCTTTGATGGCAAGATCTGGAAGCTAAAAAAATGATTAGGGAATGCATATGATTTTAATCCTATGTGTTGCCCATTGTGGAGCTAAATAATACTGAGTTACATGAGATCAGTGCTGTTATTCTACCTACGCAGCAGAAAAATTGTGTTTTCCCACTAGTCTGTCTCTTTCAGTTTACTAAAAGAGAATTTGTTTAGAAATGCTTTCAACAGAAGAGAATCCCAGAAAAGTCTCGTGTGGAGTATGGTATTCTTGCAAATAATTAGTGGTGAGGCAGCTCATGTGTTACACAAGTGTGATTGTCTACAATTCTCTCTCTGGCCATACATAGCATTCCTGGGTTCACCCAGGAATATTTATTTATTTAATTAGTTTTATATACCGCCCTATTCCCAAAGGACTCAGGGCGGTTTACAGGGCAAAATTTAAAAGACAATATAAAAGTTGAAATAAAGTTTAAAAACTTAAAACCCCTCAGTCCAGGCCAGATAGATCAAAGAACCAGGTTTTCAGGTCCCGGCGAAACGAACGAAGGTCGGGGGTGGTCCGGAGTTCCACAGGCAGATCATTCCATAGGGCAGGCGCACCCACAGAGAACGCCCTCCCTCTGGGGATCACCCGCCGGCACTCCCTGACTGGCGGCACCCTAAGGAGGCCCTCCCTATGGGAGCACATATTGTATATGTATATGTATATGTATATGTATATGTATATGTATATGTATATGTATATGTATATGTATATGTATATGTATATGTATATGTATATGTATATGTATATGTATATGTATATGTATATGTATATGTATATGTATATGTATATGTATATGTATATGTATATGTATATGTATATGTATATGTATATGTATATGTATATGTATATGTATATGTATATGTATAGGGATGCGGTGGCTCAGTGGGTTAGGACGCTGAGCTTGTCGATCAGAAGGTCTGCAGTTTGGCGGGTCGAATCCCGAGTGCTGCGTAGCAGAGTGAGCGCCTGTTACTCGTCCCAGCTTCTGCCAACCTAGCAGTTCGAAAGCACGTAAAAATGCAAGTAGAAAAATAGGGACCACTACGGTGGGAAGGTAACAGCGCTCCGTGCGCCTTTGGCGTCTAGTCATGCCGGCCACATGACCACGGAGACGTCCTCGGACAAGCGCTGGCTCTTCGGCTTTGAAACGGAGATGAGCACCGGCCCCTAGAGTCGGAAACGACTAGCACGCATGTGCGGGGGAACCTTTACCTTTACCTATGTATATGTATATGTATATGTATATGTATATGTATATGTATATGTATGTATGCCAGAGTATCTTGAGTCCTTTCCAGGACTCATGATCTTTAAGTAGATGGATTTTTAGCATGGGGAAAAAATAAAATTGGAATTTAAATTTGCCTATGGACACAGTGCATATTCCCACTGAGGAAGTCTTTTCAGCATGGATAAAATGTGGGAAGCGATAAAGCCAAATGAAGCAGGAATTTGCTGTATACTACCCTCTCAGACGGTGGAAGTCTGGCTGGCTTTGTTTTACTGCTCAGCTCTAGAATATATGCTGTAAAACCAAGAGCATTTTGTAATTGTATATGCTTTGCAGGCTGCAAATAAGCTGTGATTTATTAGCTAATTTGGGATACAAGTGACCATAGCTAATTTAAGTAATAGGTATCAAAGGACTGTGTAGAATCCATGCACACATCAACATCCTCTTTGTTGTTATTATATCCACTCTGTAACCTAATTAGCAGTTAACATTCTTGTTATCCTCCTAACCAGCCAGTGTTATTAGGAAATGAAAACTTCTGGTGCAGCCTGCATTTGCATTCCTATGATTTACACCTCATACAGTTGGAGGAAAGAACCGCTGCTGCTATTGTTGTTATTTCTGAAACCTCTTCGTGGTAGGGAAGACTCTGTAAATAGCTTCCTTAGGCATTCCAAGCCATTTCTTTAACTTTAGAATGAATATCTTCTTCCCATTGTACAGAAAGGCAAGAAAAGAACTGAGGATAAGATAGGATAATGTTTCACATGTAGATATGCCAAATTTCCTTTGTAGTGAAGATTAAGTAATTATCAGCATTTATTTTTCCATTTCAGCAATTCTTCCTAGAGCTCCTTTGACCCTTTTATCTTAATAAAGAACATTTATTTGTTTATTTATTCTGGTGCCTCTGAGTCAGTTTTGACTTTGTTTGGCTGCCTGGATAAATCTTAGTGGTTTTTGTGGCAAGATTTCAGGAAGTAGTTTGCCATTGCCTGCTTTCTAGGGTTGAGAGAGAGAGTGTCTGGCCCAAGATCACCCAAGCTACCTTTGTGCATACGTGGGAACTAGAATTTATGCTCTCCCAGTTTCTAGCCTGGCTCTCTAACCACTACACCAAACTGTTACTATTAATAAGGAATATCATCTGTGCTCTTAAAGACCTAACTCAGTGTTTCTCCACCTGAGCAATGTGTTGGATTCAACTCCCAGAATTCTGAGAATTTTGAAAATTCATGCTGCCTGGGGAATTCTGAGAGTTGAAGTCCACAGATCGTGATTGTAACAGTTGAGAAACACTGGTCTATCTTATGTCAGCCTGCTGGATTGGCCAAGCAGGATAAAGAATTCTGCCCTCCATTATACAATCCTTCTTACCTTCTAATGGAGGAGGACTGTATACATATCCAATTGACAGCTGGCAAATTTTGCTATCATAGACGGTACTGTATTTTTACTCCCAGTTTAGCAGTGGCTATTTATTTATAAGTTGGTTGTATTGTACAGTGGGGATTATGGATAAATGCAGTGCTTTTTTTGTAAAAGAAAAAGGTGCCGGAACTCACACATGTCATACAACCCGCCTTGCCTACCCTACAAGGTTCCATCCAAAAAAGGTGCCGGAACTCCGTTCTGAGCATTCTATGAGAAAAAAAAGCCCTGGATAAATGTATCCCTTTCTGTTCTCTCTCTCTCTCTCTCTCATTTTCCCATTCTTCCAGCCTTAAATTTGATCCATTTCTTTACTTTTGAACTTTGGTCGACATTTTCATGCATTTCATTCCTATTTTTTTTCCTTGTGGCTCTTAAATAAGCTGCCTTTGTCTCACCAAAATTCTTTATTGGTTGATCATCCATTAGGTCATATCAGAATTAAAAATACAGAACAAGAATAAAATCATGTGTTACAAAAATGGAATAAGAGGCATAACTAGAAGAAAATGCAAGTCAGGTTTCTGTGACAATCCTACAATTTATCCCAGTCTGATCCACTTATTTTTATTTATTGGCAGGGTTAAAAATGCAAAGCACAATATAACACCCCCCTCCAAATAACCATTGAAATAATCAAAAACATTAAAAATCAATTGTTTTAGACTGTTAAAAACATAGTTCCCTTTATCTCTGTGGAACTTTTATGGTTTTTAAAAGTGTTCTTAGAAGTTTATTTTATTTTATTGGGGGAAGGCAAGTGGAGGACTAGGTTGCTTCACTCTAATTTTATATGGCTGACCATCCCAGTTTGACACATTTTAGATTATTGTGAATATGTATTCACTTAGTTCTATCTCAGGACATTGTTTTAAATATTATTGTGCTGGTTGCTTCAGTGTGAATATTTGTTTACTGAGCTTTGAGCTAACTTTATTGGATTGATTTGTAATAATTCCACTTTGCTTAACAGGCACCCTGGGAAAGGCATGTAGCAATAATAACAAAGCAACTGCAATAAAAAAGTGGGATGCTAAAATATAGAACTGCAGATACCTAAAACACAACACATCAGACATCACTATTTCTGAATTTTTTTAAAAAAGTGGTTCATAATGTAGCAATACAGTGAGATAGTGGAACTGATGAAAAACACATGGGAAAAGTCTCAAAAGTCAGGAATTAGAAAATAATAATAATAATAAGTTCGAAGGGACCTTGGAGGTCATCTAGTCCACCCCCCTGCTCAAGCAGGAAACCCTATAACATTTCAGACAAATGGCTGTCCAGTCTCTTCTTAAAAACTTCCAGTGTTGGAGCATTCACCACTTCTGGAGGCAGGTTGTTCCACTGGTTAGTTGTTCTAACTGTCAGGAAGTTTCTCCTTAGTTCTAGGTTGCTTCTCTTCTTGACTAGTTTCCATCCGTTGCTTCTTGTCCTGCTTTCAGGTGGTTTGGAGAATAGCTTGACTCCCTCCTCTTTGTGGCAGCCCCTGAGATATTGGAACACTGCTATCATGTCACCCCTCACCCTTCTCTTCATTAAACTACACATACCCAATTCCAGCAACCGTTCCCTATATGTTTTAGCCTCCAGTCCCCCAATCATCTTTGTTGCTCTTCTCTGTACTCTTTCTAGAGTCTCGACATCTTTTTTACATCGTGGTGACCAAAACTGGATGCAGTATTCCAGTTGTGGCCTTACCAAGGCATTGTAAAGTGGTATTATTTATTTATTTTTATTTATTTTATTCAATTTATATACCGCCCTTTCCTGAAGGACTCAGGGTACTTAAAACATTGATACAAAATTTAAAAACAATTAAAAAGATTAAATTTAATCCCTGAAAAAATATAAAAAAACCCAATTAAAACTCTCAGCCTGGGCCGGAAAGCTCAAAGAGCCAGGTCTTCATGTCCCAGCGAAATGAACGAAGGTATTAGTACTTCACGTGATCTTGCAAACTGAAAGATGTCGGAAGGAAGAGTCAACTGTAATGCTAGTAGTAGCCATAACAAAGGGGTTCATCAAATATTTGGAAGTTTCAATTTATTGGAGTTAATATCCTAGCAACAAAAGCCATTTGACAGTGAAAAAGAGGCATAGAAAAGAATACTAGGGTCCATTTTACTGGGTATCTTTCCAGAAGATAGCAATAGCACTTAGACTTATATACTGCTTCATAGTGCTTTACAGCCCTCTCTAACTTTACAGAGTAAGCATATTGCCCCCAACAATCTGGCTCCTCATTTTACTAACTTCGGAAAGATAGAAAGTTGAGTCAACCTGGAACCGGTGAGAATCGAACTTCTTCCTGTGGTCAGAATCAGCCTGCAATATTGCATTCTAACCACTGTGCCACCATGGCGCTGGCAATCTTCTAGGGTGGTTTAATCTGGATTCCTGCAATGAGGATGAGAAAAGGGGAAAAAAAAACAAAACCCATCCTAGAATTCAGCCCTGGCAAACTGCCTCTGATTCGCTGCCAAGAAAACAGCATGGAGCTGTCTGTGTGATTTCCAGGAATCAATCCAGTTGAAAAAGATTTTTTTTAAAAAAACTTTAGTGAGCAGGACACTTGAGTCAGTTTAAATGAATCCCTCAAACTATATGTTTTGTCTGCACAGGTTAGCCCTTCAGGATAGGCCAGGTGAAGAGAGAAACCTTCCAAGAAATACTAAAACTCTTCTTTATTGATAGAGGCCGTAATAGCAGAATTTTGAAAGTCTGGCAGAGTTTTCTCCTTCCTTCTTACACCAAAGAATCATGTTACATGTCTTTCTTATGTTCATTTCATGGCCTTAATGTTTTGCTAACTGTTGCATTCCTTATGCAAGGCCATCTTCGTGGTTCTCTATAGCACAGTATAATAGGATCAATCAAGAAGCTAGCAACTGCATTTGCACAAAACCTGATTAGTTTGTGACTGTTTTTCTGCCCTGACTTGTTAATTTTTAGTTCATGTTAGAAACTGGCTTAATTCAATAATCAGTGTAAGTGGGTAATATGAACCCAAAGTTGATTCTCGGAGAATGATTATTTTTCTCCTTGCTTCAGCAGAGGGCAGCAACAATGCTGTAACTCTTCTTTCCGTGTCCTAGACATTATTTTGCTTTTCCTACCACATTTAAAATACAACAGTATTCCAGGGATTGTAGGAAAAGTGACATTTATATATACATACACACATACATACACACTCTTGACCCTTGTTTGCCTCATTAGTGAATCTTATTGATCCTTGTTTTCTAAATTTAGTTTGAGGATTCATTAACCTGATATTTGTGGCATTTTATGAATGCATTTTCTTTTTTAAAAAAATGCATTTATTAATTTACTATCCAAGGAAACACGACTTTGTTTACTTTGTCTCATGTAACTGAGCTTCTTTAGATCACCTCAAGCTGTCTGGAAACCCAGTTGAAGTGATGGTGCATTGGCTCCAGTGTGGTCCTTTAGCAATTGATGAGTTGCTTTTCCCCAGAATCCTCCACTGTTGGCTGGCTGGGAGTTTAGTTCAGGAAGATTTCTTCCTATATTTCATCCTTCTTGCCAGAAATTTAACTATTCGGATTTAAATCTTGGATTGTATTGGTAAGCCAGTGTGCTTTTAGCACTGTAGTAACTAGATAAAAGGGGTCCTTGTTTAGCAACCACAACTGAAACCAGCATCTAAGTCATTTGGGATTGCTAAGTGAAAATGCAATTCTGCTTCTTGGAGTTGTGGATGCTCCATTGATGAAAGTTGAAAAGATTGGCAATCATTGGCTACTGCTAAGCTTGTAAGCCGCCCTGAGTCTTCGGAGAAGGGCGGGATATAAATGGAATTAAAATAAATAAAATAAATAAATTTAACCAGGATGGAATGATGACTCCTGCCTTGGACAGATTAGAAAACTTCAAAGGTCCCTTCCAACACTAGATTCTGTGATTCTAAGCGCATTCCACTGCTAGCGAACAAAGTCAGCCAATCACCGTGAAAGGTTTTAGTGAGACAAACAGGAACATGCAACATTGAAGAAATCTTGTGGATTGTTAGAATTTTCCATGAAACAGCCAACAGGTTTCATGAGTTGTTTGAAAGTAATAAGGATTCATATTTGTGAACATGCAATAATAATTATATTTAATAGCATGTTTCAATGAATATCATCCTCAGCAATTGTTGGCAAGACCCTGTTTTCAATACTTGGAGGTCTTGGATTATGTGGAGTCCACCAGAATTGAGTCCCATCAATTGAGTCCCATCAGAGCCCAGATGAGATGGATGGGATAAAATGTCACAATGAATGACCACCATATATATTTTGCCAATTACTCTATACTGTGCTGGAGTCTGAGAAGAGACCATTAGGGATTGACCATTACAAAGACACTATGAGAGAAACACCATGCAACTGTGACATCCAACCAAGAGAACTATAACCTATAGATGATGACAGAACCTGTTGGTGACCCCTGTGCTATGAAGCCACCAGCTTTGAAGATAGGTGCCACCAAAAATTGACAAAAAGCCATGTCTGGCATCTGTGGACAACAACCACAGTTATTAAGCAATGGACTTGCAGTGTCCCCACTGAGCCAGACTTTGCACTTCCAGACTGGAGCTGCAGATCCCCCACTGTGTCCACAGATGAACTGCACAAGTATATCTTCTTTGAACCCAATGGACTCTCACCCTACACGCACACACACACACACACACACACACACACACGCACACACACACACTTATTTACTTGGGCATAACTTCCATTGAGTAATAAATGCATAGGCCAGCGGTCCTATGATGTGATCTACAAACATCTTTTCAATTAGATTAAAATATCACATATCTATCTCAACCCACGCAGCTCAGTCTCCGTGGCTTGTTTTCTCAAATTTTAGCTTTTTAAAACTGCCAGGAACTCCCACCTACTTTTTTCCTTTATTAATATACGACCTTCTAGGGTTATTATTTTTGCCTCTTCTATACTGAGTTGTTTATTTGCAGCCAGGGGATTACTATGGCCATGTTCTGTTGGCCAGTCATGGTGTCTGTTTGGTGTCCCCTAGTCCCTCTGGCAGTTTAGCTGTCTAGCCAGAATTATGCTTAATATTCAATTAGTTATGCTGGGAACCTATTTTATGTGAGTTCAAGGAAGGGACACATTTTTTGTCAGAGACAGCTAGAGAGCACACAGCAACCAGCATGTATTTAGAACATTTGCTGCAGTTGTTTAGTGACTCATGTGGCCATTAAGCAAATCCAGATTCTCCCATTGACTTTGCTTGTGGGAAGCCAGCTGGGAAGGTTGCAGATAATGATCACATGACCCCAGGATCCTGCAATCATCATCAATACATGCTGATTGTCAAGTGTCCGAATTTTGATCTTACGACTGTGGAAGCTGCTGCAACAGCCATAAATATGAGGACTGGCCATAAGCCACTTTTTTCAATGGTGTTGTAATTTCAAATGGTTGCGAAATGAATGGTTGTATGTCCAGAGCTACCTGCACAAAAACAGGGCTGGAGACTTGAGAGATATTTACTCGTAGTTGGGATAATATTTTAAATAGGGTGTTTGGTTCCAAAATGATTATTTCCCAGAAAAAAAAATGAGACATACATAGCATGCTCCAAAACAATAATCATCTCAAAAGACATACATTTTCCTTACTTGCAGATTTTTTTCCTCCCATTTGTTTTCATTCAGACTCCGTTGAAAAGAATTATGTTAGTATTTATTTTGGTTGGCTTCAAAATTTGTCTGCTCTGCTGGGAATGTGGTAGGGGATGAAGTGAAACCAAGATTGGTAAGTTCTCCCAGGTTAATCGTAAACTACTTTTTGATAGATAGTAGAGGCAATATTGTATTCTAACTTGTCAGCTTTTTAAAAGTGCAGAATTAGGATACGAGACATTCAGGTCTTGTAAATCTCTTTCTTAAAAAACACATCCCATGATTTTTGACAATACTGGTTGTGGGCCAACGTTAAACTGACTAGTCAGCTGAGTTCATAGTTGAATAAATTGAAGAGCCTGGCTAATCTTCATTTGAATAATTTAAAAAATGAACAGATTTCTCATCTGAAGCTCCAGAACAGACATTCTTCTTATCTGCTACTGCACCTTTTGACTGACTTGACATACAGCGAACTTGTAATATTACTGGAAGATTACTTTGATGAAAGTGTGAGAGATTTTCACCATTTTGTATAGCTAATTCTTGACAGATATTGGCAGATAATTTATCCTGTTCCTTTAAAGTGACATGATTGTAGCCGGTAACCCTTTCTGAGCTGGTTTTCAGGAACATCCCATTTCTAATTTTCAGTTGCAAAGTGTGACTTTCTTCCATTTCACTCTCTCTGTCTCTCTCCTCTCTCTCTCTTTCTTCCCCCTTTCCTTTCTTCCTTCCTTGCTGCCCTTCCTCCTCCTCCTCCTCCTCCTCCTCCTCCTCCTCCTCCTCCTCCTCCTCCTCTTTGACAAGATGAGAAGAAAAAATCTGCTGGATTCCAATATTTGAAAATTCCTCTGTAAAATAGTTGATATCTTTGAAGTGATCCACTTATTTGATTTCTCCAAATCTCTCTGAGGGGAAAAAAAAGTTTTCAACAAATTTTCAAATGCAGGACCAGTGACTGTAATGACCATTATTATTATTTTTTTAAAAAAACTATTAACAGAACTTTTCTCCTAAAGTCTTCCCTTGGGGTGAGACTGAAGTTGGAGAAGACCATTAGAGAAAGAGAGACAGACAGTGAAAGATATTCCTAGCCACCTCATTCTTATTTACTTACTGAATTAATCAATATTTTTTATTATTGCACTCACCTTCTTGATCCAGTAGCTTAACTTAAATCACAAACCGATCACTCACTCTCAGTTTAGACAACATGCTAAACCAAAATACAAACTCACAAAAAACAAACAAAAGTCTTAACTAAGATTAAAAGTAGGCTTAACGTAAGTGGAAATGCAGCACAGATGGAATAGGGAAATTGGTTAGCAAATAATAATAATAATAATAATAATAATAATAATAATAATAATAATAATAATAATAATAATAATAATAATAATAATAATAATAATACATAATCTAGTTTCTGCAGCCATGGCTACTTTAGTCCATCCTGGAGTGCAATAGAGTGATATTTAAAACACTTATATTACATAAAAATATCAGAGGTTCAAATCTTGTGTTCTCTCTATACAATCTGAAATCCTGAAAAGCTAGTCAATATTAAGATAATGTACACCAAAATCAAACTTAAGAAATCAGTTGACTTTTGAGAAAGAAAGATGACTTTGTTTCTTCTTTGCCTCAAGCAGCAAAATGCAACTCAGAGTAAAGAAATGTCCTATTATGTTAACTCCCCCCCCCCAAGAAGTAGGTATACAACCAGCATTGGTTTGCTTACCACAGTGGTCTGGAACTTTTAAATCTTACAGTTTTGCTAGTGTTTGAAAAAAAAGGAAGAAAAGATGTATGGCACGTCTCCTTATTTACTTACTAGTGAAATCACAAACCAAGCTCTTGTTTTTAAGAATGAAAGGTTTGTTTGTTTTTTGCAAACCAATTGCATTATATTTCTGACCTCTTTGGGTCTCCAGATGAAGCAAAATTGGACAGGGAAACCGGAGCTCCGGTGTCTTTCATCTGTGTCACCATGACGCCTGGGGTGAACTCCCCCATGGCAGTAGTATTAACATGCTAATTAGATATGGACTACATGGCATATTGTGAATGGCAAACCAATGACAAACCTATGGTTTAAAAGTTACACTTGGACAATACTAATTTGTAGTTCATTATCAAATTGGAGTGACATGTTCAATAGGATTCTACAAGAATTGGTCCTAGGACCGGTGGTCTTCTCCAACACATAAATTAATGATTTGAAGCAAGAGGTAGAGATAAGACTTATTAAAGTTATAGATGGCATATAACTGGATGGAATGCCTATGTCTCTGGAAGTTAGAAACAAAATCATTTTGAAACTTTAGAAAACTAGACTAAACATAACAGAGTTATGCACTTAGGAAAAAAAATAGGATGGGAATTCATGGCTTGCATGCATAGGAAATAGGTCTGGGACTCATTCAGTGTCTACTTCTTGGCAACATAGTTTAGGAAAGAGTAGAAGGTTTAGAATAGAAATATAGGGCAACGTGGATGACCTTGGTAATAAAAACTAACCCTTAATTTATGGAAGTCTAAAGGAGATAGCTGGGTTTATTTAACCTTAATAAAAATACCAATGGGTAATATAACATATTCAAGCATCTGAAGGATGTTACATGTGAGAAGGTCAAGATCTATTGCTCCAAAAAAGAGTCCCTCTTTGAGGGAGATGGGTTGCTTAGAAATATGAAGTATAAATAATAAAATAAAATAATAAAATAAAATAAAATAAAATAAAATAAATAATAAAATAAAATAAAATAAAATAAATAATAAAATAAAATAAAATAAAATAAAATAAAATAAAATAAAATAAAATAAAATAATAAAATAAAATAAAATAAAATAAAATAAAATAAAATAAAATAAAAAAATAAAATAAAATAAAATAAAATAAATAAAATAAAATAAAATAAAATAAAATAAAATAAAATGCATGACAGGGAGTAACAGTCTTAAATTCCTGAAGTCTTCACAGTAAGAGTATTGACCAATGATGCTAATCAACCCAAGAGATTATACCCTCCAGTTACCATATGTGTTCAAGCAAAAAGTGGACATACATTTATCTGGGATTGTTTAAATTGGATTCCTACAATGAAGAGAGAATTTGGGCTTGCTTGTGTCTGTTCTGAGTAACAAAAAAGTATTCAGTTGCTTTGGAAATGCTTACTGGGAGGTGATGATGATGGTATTAAACTAATTTGGAACTCCTGATGAGATTCTGGTTTATGCTGCTGGCAGTTGTTACCCCACATGTCTGGACCCCATGGTTAACCAAAATCTTCAAAGAATGAATGTCATAATCCATATATGGTAGTGAAAAAAAAGACCTAATCCATATGCAATGGAACATCCTAATCACTCAATCACATCATTTTTCAAACTTACTGACATCTATGAAGTGTTTAACTTTTTCCAAGGAGTCTGCAAAAGCGATGTTTTCTGTAAGAAATATCTTTCTCATTATAATCTCTAAATTTTTGTTCCTTTTGAATTGCATTTCTTCAGTGGCTCTGGAATGATAAACACCTCAAACCAATTCCTCATAAAGGTCAGGAATTAGTTTATCTTCTCAGCATGCTTAATGATCTGTGCAAGAGGAGAAGCTCAAACTGGTTAATTTTTCAAGCAGTTTTTCAAAGAATGAAGAAACGAATATTCAGGAGGGATATGTAAATCCATGGGCTTTCCAAATGTGTGCATTAAGGAACAACAAAAAAAGAAAGAAAAACAATAAGCCAATATCTTATTTACACTGTAACCAACCCATAACAATATGGAATAATAATAATAATAATAATAATAATAATAATAATAATAATAATAATAATAATAATAATAATAATAATAATAATAATTAATATCTCATTGTCAGAAGCAGAACAGATTCTATTATTCAGAGTGCATACTTTGTTCTACAGAGTTACAAAACTCTTTGCGGCTTTGGACTGTTAAGGACAGCCATTATCTAAGGAGAGGAATGCCATTCAGAACCCTTGATGATGATCACGATTAGCATGGCTGCTGTCTATGGGTGAGAGTTGAGAGAACAAAGTCTGCCTATCTGGACTGAGGAATGCTGTACAACTACTGTTGCTAAACAACTACAGTTGCTCAAGTTGTTGAGGCCACTATAGCAGGGAATGCCGACTGGCGGCCCCCAGGGGGAGAGCATTCTCTGTGGGTGCGCCTGCCCTATGGAACCATCTCTCTGTTGAGCTCCAGATGGCTCCCGACCTTCGCTCCTTTCGCCACGACCTGAAGACTTGGCTATTTGAACTTGCCGGCCTGGACTGAGGGACTGGGATTTTAAATTTCTTAATTTTTAAACTTTTAGAATGTGTTTTACTTATTAGGGCTAATTTAATTTAATTTATTTTAACTTTGTATAGTGTATATTGTATATTGTGTTTTAATTGCCCTGAGTCCTTCGGGAGAAGGGCGGTATATAAATCCAATTAATAATAATAATAATAATAATAATAATAATAATAATAATAATAATAATAATAATAATAATAATAATAATAATAATAATAATAATAATAATAATAATAATACCTGTTCTGGATCAGATTACATTCATTTTGAAATAAAAGAGCTTAAAGACTTCTGGAACAACAGGTGACAATCATAGTCAAGAGTACCTTTTAACAACAGTATTAGGTTTATCAGCTAGAACTTTGCAGCATGGGGTATTTGCGTTCAATTTTTTAAATGAAGTATGGAAGGAACAAAAACTCGGTTTTGCTTTTTATGTGTGTCTGTGTGTCTTTGAGTCAGTTTTTGATTCCCGATGACTGTCCCTTTTCAATTTTCTTAGCAAGATTTCAGAAGTGGTTTACCATTGCATCTTTTTCAGGGCTGAGAGAGAGTGATTGGCCCAAGGTCTCTCAGCTGGCTTTGTGTCTAAGCAGCTTTGAGGTGTCATAGGCAACTTATACTTGGTCTATGTATGGACATCATACACATAGAAATGTTATAATACAAGCCTCATGATATCTAGGGATGGATTCCGTTTCTGATAAAGTTTCTAAGTCATCTTAAAATGCACCCCCCTTTTAAACACATTCCAGCAACTGGACACCATCATCTATTTGCTGGCTAAAACATTTCCAGGCTTAATTTAAAGTTCCCCTTCGGACTTTTAGTCTTTAAAGGGTTCACATGAAGATTGCTTATATTCACTGATGTAGACCTGAGTTTAAAATAAAAATGTTTGATAGGTATAAGAGTTGGGGTGTGCGTGGTGTATTCTATCCTAAGGAAATCTCTCCTGAGAGTTATATGGTTGTTTCCATCTGCTCTTGTAAGAAAGTGTTGTCTTTTAAATAGGGTGCTTTAAATTCTATATGTTCTACGTTGGTTAATACTGTAATTTAAGAGATTTGACTTCCTTTAATGGATTGGCTCTTCAATTTGTTTCATACTGCATGCATTTCTTGGTGGCTTCAGAATTATGGGTTATCTTTTCAATTGCCTACAAATTATTTGAAGGAAAAGTGTGAAACAAAATAAAAGATTATATTCATCCCAGGTCATCTTATCACTGAAGCAGAAATTAATTGTGGACTCCCTTTTCCATATGGAAAACACTGAGGTCTTTCTAGAGCCGATTTAAAGTTATGAAAGGGACAAAGGATAGGATAAGACAACCAATTGTCAATGGACATCTCCTTGCTTCATGTTGATTTAAACTAAAGATGGTGTTTTGCAGACCTTCCTACTGCGAGGAACAGTTTTACCAGTTTAGGATGCATGAAATGCCTACTGTGTTTTTAGAGGGCTGCCATTCCTAACAATTAGGTTGCTGCCAATGATTTGACAGGCAAAGTGCTCCTCTGGGTCCATTCCTTGAAGCTGCAAAGGAGATGCAGCTGGTGCTGCTGTAAAGCTTGGCATGACCGCTTAAGAGGCATTCCCTGTGTTGTTTTGCCATGTGCGTCTACATGCCCAGAATATATTCTCACCTGGAGAACTTCAAAATGGCCTCCAAGCAGCTGCTTTATGGCTTGGACGAGTGGGTCCAGAGGGATCCTTTATAAGGACATCCCTGAAAGACTGTTGCAGGCTTAGTAACTCTCTGTATTTATATAATCATTATGTTTCTTGTTCATTTTATTTTCCCTGGGGGAAAAATATAGATGACATTAAAGGGGAAAAATAGTTCATTTTTCCAGATATACAGGTTTTTAATTGTGTCCCCTTTCTTTAGAGAGATTGGCACCTATGCTATTTACACAGGTTTTTTGCTTGCAGTTGCTACCTCAAAACTGAAAGTTTTATGCTCTTCCTATAGCTAATTGTTGATTATTTTAGCATATACAGTTTGCTGTATTTAAAGTGAAGTTTGCCATTTTTGTAACAGCTCAGTGCCATACAATATTCGGTGAATTAAGAAAATTCTCTAGCCTGGTCATGAGGGTCAATATATTTATTTTGATCCAGATGTGATCCTAGGTAGTAAATGCTCTATAACCACTGATAGCTGTGAATTTAGAACTTGGCCTCAGTTCAATCAAAAGTTAAAAAACAAAGCTTGCAACTCAACTCTTCATTTTGGTTACCCGAGCTTATGCTGGCCTATAAAGATTTGATATGGGTTACAGAAGCTCTGAAAAGGATAAATATGTTATAGGATGGAATTTTAGAATGGACTGAAATTTTCCTTGACATTCATGGTTATAGGTAGATGTTTTTTTAAAAAAAACTAACAAAACAAAACAGAAAGATGATATAAAGTCAGTATTTTTGCCTGAGCAGCTCAGTACTACCTTATCAGCAGTGGCTGTCTGGATATTCAAATAGCTGTCTTCTCCCAGAGATAATGAAAAGTGGCATGCTTTTGGAATGCTGGAGACCCTTGCAGGGGAAATGGAAGATAAGACAAATCAGCGGTGTGGTCCTATAACGAATGACAAAGGCAGAGGTAAAGGGGGGAAGTAGAACCATGGACAGCTCCAGATCTACCCCAGCAGATAATTCTAAAGGATAACTCTAAAGGCTGCTTTAGAGTTGCCTGCAATTGCCCATAGCTGTCGCTGCATCCCAATGCTGTGAAGAGATTGATGGGTAAGTGTAGGTTGCAGATGGCTACAGATGAGCTGATGCGCACAACTCCCAAATCCCGATTACGTATTGCACAGAGGTGTGCGTCGTGTGTGCCAATTGGTTGATCCGACTTCCTGCTTCCTTGCTTTGCTGTTTGAGTGCCCCCTAGTCAGAATTTTGCATTTGCAGAAATATAAATGGAACACCAATGCAACCATCCCCAAATACATATGTTTGCTGACATGCAGTGCCAGAGAAGTCTGCATGACCCTTAAGACCTACACAGACAGCCAAAGCTTATTTTATGGTTAGCTCACTTTCACTTGGGGAAGCTTTCTTAATGGACCCTCAACTGATTTTTCCAGTCTCAGAGTATTGCAAGGTTGGAGAGAGGACATTTTACTGAGGATTCATCTTCTGACTCAAAGGATGAAGGCAAAGTTGTGCCCTCTGGCCAAGAAGAACCCTGAATACTGAACAGCTTGATCCTTCTCTGAGGATCCCTGAGAAGAGTCTTCTGCCATGCAGCATTAAGTTCAAGAGCTGGAAATCATGAGAGGAAGAAAATGCACTTGGGACTCTCAGCAAGTAGACTGCATACAGTATGCTTTGTCACAGAGTTATGTTTTTTTGCATGATAAAAGCTAAGCTTCCCTTATGGCTTTTTCAACAGTTAGGGCAGGATTATCAGCAGAGCAATATTTTGTAGTTTTGTAAAGTTTATTGTAAAAGTCTGGCTGTGGTGGGGGTCTTTGACCTTCACTGTTCTGAAAAAAATGGGATAGCTTTTTGCTTTGAGCATTTCTTCCTTTTGGATCTGAAATTCATCGCCTGTGGCAATCCTTCATGCTCAATTCACCCCTGCTTCATAAAAGACAGTGAGAGAGAACTCAACAATTTTTCTTGATTCTTTGCCTGGAACTTCCTTTTTTCCCCCCTCTTGGGAAAGCACTTTGGACATTTCTGGGTTGCCTCGATGCCATTTCTGTTGCATTGCATTAAAGCAAGGGTTTGATTTTAAGTGCCTTCTTTGTTAAGTTTTTGTATTGCTTCAGAGTGAGAAGAGACAGTTCAGATGCAATTTTTAGCCCTGTGCAGCTTTTTCTGTCCATTCTAGTTTGTGTGTATATTATTTGGAATTCCACTCTGGACAACTTAAACTGACTGATGTTTTCTTAGATGAGAAATCGCTGTGCAAACATCAGAAGTGATACGATCTGATAGAACTGTATGGGTATGTTATTATATTTACAGCTTCAATACAAAAATGGAAGCACTAATTCAAACTTCAGAGTTTAAGAGGAGCAGTTCCATGTCCAACTTCTTTTTGCTAGTTTTTGTAGCTTGTTAGGATTGGTGCTTGGTACTGTTCTAGAAATTTCATTCTCCCAGCTGTAAAAAACTTTTATTGATTATACTTTTATTGACATATGCTTTTTTTTCCACCGAAATGCTTTGCAACCCCAGAACTGCTCTCAATCCCCTGTGCCAATGATGATTAGCTTTCAGCAACCAAAAGGTATCATCCCATTTTTCTATTTCTCTCTCTTTCTCATCTCATGCCAGAGATCTGAATTGTTTGCTTACAGGAAGTTGCAGAATTAACCCCAGGGCAGTATATGTTCCTAGAATCATAACTGAGCCTATTTCTTTTTTAATGGAATTTCAGTGTTAGCAACTTTCTTCAAATATATATAACATTTCTTGTTCTCCCTTTTTTGGTTCCAAAACCATAATAATTATTTTTGGCGAATGTGTTGGACAATTTTTTCCCCTTCATTGTAATGATAGGGGTCTGTTATATAGAATCTACTCAATGCTCTCAGCCAGCTGCTGCAATAAGTAGAGTTCATTGGTTAAAATGAAATGCTGTTTTCAGCATTGCATAAATGCAATGTATATACAATTGAACTAAAATAGAATTAAGATTTACATTTTGAACAAATGCATAACAAGCACGTTGATAGTTGTTTCTCCCTGATTTGTGATTATGTAAATAAGTACGTTTTGCAATGAGGGAATAGGAGTCTCCCAACTGTGGCTCTATTTAAGCCACTGGTGTTGTTAATGATATATAATTGACAGGAACATTTTAGAAATCTGTTTCAAGGCCACCAAATCTCTTAAGTGTTTCAGTGCTGCTGTGAACAATGTTAACTTGTATGCTTCTTTGCTTATGAAGAGTTCCTCCAGGAGGTAATTTGTATCAGAGTAATGTTATGGGATTTTCTAACCTTGGAAAGTGGCAGTTGCTGAGGCTGGTGGAAAGAAATAAGAGAAAGTGTCAAATGTCAAAGGAGAAAAACCCAAGCAATAATAAGGTAATGGTTTCAAAAACCCTAGGATTGTATTTTAAGCAATATAGATATTCTGTCCTATTGTACTCGCTCTTCTTAATCCCCTCCCTCCCTTCTTTCTTTCCTTCTGTAGGAGCTACATGAATGTCCTTTAGACTTAGCAAAAATTCTGATTTTCTTTAAGAACTAGGGTAGTTAAAGCTGCATTCAGCAGTAGGTGTTAAATTAGGCAGAACTTTAAAACCAATTTAAACCTTTTAAAACAGTATCTACTGAGTGCGTAGGGAAGGGCAAAACATTTATCTGCAGGATCACTGTGCCACTATAAATGGTTTCCACAGCTTTGCAGAACATCTCTGGGTGACCATTTAGGTAGCTGGAGTCTACTGAGGTGACATCACCCATGAAAAATTTAATCTTCTTTCACTGCTTGATCCAACCAGAAGGACACAGATGAGAGCTCTAATAGGGCTGTTGCTGAGCATTTACTTGTAAATATAAATGGGAGCATGCTACTTGTGACAATTCACTGCTCAAAAATTTAAAAATGAGTCAAACAGCCCTTGAAAAAGGAACTTCAGATTTGATCTACTGCAACTGCTTCCTTCACCCGCGTTTTCTGACAATTATTGCTGGCGCCAAAGCCAGCCAGTTATTTGTTTTGTTTCTCAACCATTTGTATGCCACTTCTCTTTGCATAAACTCAGACAGCTTTCTGAATAAAGAATAACAGACAAATAACAATACAGCCATGAGAAAAACAGAGGCATTATCCAGCAAGTCTGATGAAAACAGTCAGCCACACTATACAATTAACTGCAGATGCAGTCAAGTTCCCAGTCCAAGAAATGACAGTTGATAGCCTTTCCAGAGTCACTATAATTGAAAACAAAAAGAGCAAGCATTTTGAAATGAGAAGGTATTGATAATAAAGTGTACAGGCCATATTGTAAATTCAGGTGTTTTTAGAGAACTTTCCCTGTGTTTCAAATAATGATGATGATTTGTAACGGTATCTCAAATTAAACATATCCAGTAGCAAGAGATGCTGGGGCTGAATTGGAGACTCTGAAAACTTCTAGATGATTAGCAAGGATGAGGAATAGAATACAGAATACCAGAATTAGAAGAAACATTAGAGGTCTTCTGGACCAACCTGCTCCTTAAACAGGAGACCTTATCCCAGTCTGGACAAATAGCTGTCCAACCTCTTCTTAAAAACATCCAGTGAAGGAGCATCCATAACTTCTGGAGGCAAGCCATTCCACTAATTAATTATCACTGTCAGGATTTTTTTTCTTAGTTCTAAGCTGAATTTCTCTTTAATAGTCTTCCACCCATTACTTCTTGTCCTGTCTGGTACTTTGGAGAACAGTAGACTAAGAGTTTGGGTCTTGGCAATATTTTGTCAAAAATGTAATTTGAAAAATCTAAGGGGACATGATAGTGGTGTATTGTTATCACTGGTGATTCCACCAAAATGTCTGGACATTTTGAAGGGAAGAGAATGTCAAATAGATGCGTTAATTTTGGCACGGTCTAGTGTGTCTGTTTCCATCTATATTTCCTTCTTGTATGGAAAATCTTGCCACTGGAAATCAGTGTTACTGAAGTTCAGTTGTGAGATCTTGGAAGTTTCTCAAAGTACAAAAACTGGATTACTGCAGCTCTAGATATCTGTGTAGTACAGCTCTCCCCCACCTTAGTTAGCATGGACAGCGGTGAGGATTATTTGCCACCGTAGAGTAGAAACCTTCTGAGAAATTGCAAGGCAGATTTCAACAAAGCATTAATCTGCTTGGAAATCAGATTTGGCATTTCCTGAGCCTTAGACAGATGGTTAAGCTGCTGCATCCTCAATCAGACCATTGAGCCAACTAGCCTATTGTGGCCAGAGAGGCTGCATTTCCAGCATCTCCAAACTTAGCTGGGGGGTTGAATCTGAGACCTTTTGTGTGCTAAGTGTGTGTGCTACTACTCAGCTATGGCTGTCTTATACTGCCTCAGTAAATCTTGTTTGTAGTATAAGGAAATTATTGCTCCCTGTGATCTACCAAAAATATATTTATTTCCTGTATCTTTATTTCTTGTATCAGCTGTCCAGAGATTTGCGGTTGAGTGAATCCTCCTTGGCCCACATTCTCCCTGTCTTTCACTTTGCCTTGCAAGCAGGTTCACCTTGCTCTTTGATCATGGAATGAAACTGTAATCCTGTCTTTGTGATGCCTCAAGCCTTTTGACAGAAATGAGCATGGTGCTGCCAGTTAATCATTAAGGCAACTTTACTTATAAGAAGGGTGGGCTTAGAAGCCAGATACAAGAATCATTGCTTGCATTTAGAGTGCACCTTTTATCCCAATGGACCTTAAAGCTCTTTAGAAGTGCCCTGAGTGAATTAATAAATAAAACGGAGCAATATTGATGGGGTTTGCTCTGTTTATGGCTGTTGAAATCCCATTCCCTGTTCCTGCTTGGTGATGGTTAAAAAGGAAATTTATCTGGAAATAAAGAAGAAATCTTGAAAAATATATAGCGTGTGTTATAATAAAAGTATAACAGAGATTGATTTCTAAGTTTTGCATTTAATGCATAAGTATCAAGACTGTGGGAAACCTTTTTTACCCGGATAAATGTTGGTAATCTTGTAAAGATTATTTTACTTCTTCCTTTCATTGTTGGAATTTTATATCTCCACTCCTTACTGGAGCAAGATTTCTTCTTGCAAGGACAAAATGCTTTTTTTCCAATTTGTCTTTCTTATTCTGCAAGTGTTTGAGATTCTTCCAGTGCTAGGGAGTATTTTCAGTAAAGAGTAGAATTTTGACCAAATGACGCAATATGTAAAATAAGACTCCAGTCTTCCTTTCCTGTTTATTTGACATTGCACAATGTATTGGAGCTTCCATTGCTGGCAATGGGGTGGGCGCGGTTTTGGGATGACGTGTCCAGCCCATGGTCCGGCAGTTTGACACCCCTGCCCTAGATACAGCTGCCTGATAATTACAGGCCTATAAGCCTTTTAAGTATAATAAGTAAGCACTATGCCAACTTAGTTGACTGATCAATCTAGAACATCCATTGGAAGATGGAAGAAGTGAGCTTTAGGACCAGACATTTTATCTATGGACATGCCCTTATACTATAACACTTAGTAAAAAGTTACGCATCTGAAGCAGACTCGATAATATATACTGCCTTTATTGATTTTAGGTCCACATTCAATCTAGTTTCCAGAGCAAGACTATGAACTAAGCTTATGAATACTACCATTGATAGATGGCTACTGTTGCTTATGCATAATCTTTGTAAGAATTTTGCAATCAAAGTTTGTTGCAGTATGCAAGGCCACCACACTAATGAGATTCAAAATTACAGAGGAGTGAGTCAGGGATGTGTTTTATCTCCTCTGCCGTTTAATCTGTACATAAATCCACTTGTAGCCAAAATAAATCAATTAGAACATCACCCCCCCCCCAAACTAGCAAAGAGACATATTGCAACTTTGTTGTATGCAGATGACATAGTACTTCTGTCACAAAAGTTAATTGGAGTAAAATGAGCCTTGAAAGCTCTAGCCAATTACTGCTCTGAGAAAGTTCTTGAAATCAACTATAGTAAAACTAGGATCCCAATCTTTGCAAACAGAACTAAAATGTATGCCTGGAGAATAAATGGCTGAAGTACTGAGCAAGTGAAATCTCTTAACTATTTGGTTATCGTGATTTTACCCAGCTCCACCAAATGCAGTGCATGCCAAAATAATATTATACAAAGTGCTCAAAAACGATGACTCCCCCAATTCATTTTTTTCACTTCACCAGAGGTCTATGGAAATTCTCAACCATCCAAGTCATGGTTGTTCCAAGGGAGCTTTTCCAAAAGGCAAGTGGATTTTCTTGATTTTTAGATTTGTAAATGTTTTGCTTCGCATCCAGAAAGCTTCTTCAGTTCTAAAACCGAAGAACTGTAGAAGCTTCTTACATGAGAAGTGAAATACTTTCAAAGGAAAAAAACCCCAAGAAAGTTGAGCTGCCTTTTGGAAAAGCACCTTTGGGACTTCACCAGAGGAACACAGCATACATAGTAAGGAATTAGAATTTAATCTAATATGAATCTAGAGTAGTTCCCTAACTTTGGATATTAATCAAAATCCCAAAGCAAGTCTCCTTGTTTTCTTGGTCTTTGGGATCTTTCCCAACTTCTTGGAATTGTTCCAGCTGTTTATCAAAGATTTGGGAGAGATGATACACTCCACTTGTTTTTTTTCCTTTGTCTCTCCAGAGTTTTGCCTTTGTTGTTTTAAAAGAACAAGCTTTTTTTCTCTCTGTAGGAGGGGAGGCGTTGAGGGATTCTCTTGAGTATACAAGCCATGGCCCATTTCTGTAACCAGGAATGCATATGAGTATTCAAACTTAGAGGATAGCTGGATTTTAGACTGGCAGAGATGTTGCAGTTGTGTAAATGCTAGCTGACTATTCAGGACAATCCCTAAAAAGAGAAAAATAAAAAAAATCAGATAATTACAATTGACTATGTTATCAATTAGGGAAGTAACTTACTGCTGTTTTTTTGAGATCTGCATTATCTATTTTTGTGAGAGATGCCAATTGCTCAGACTTCTGTTGGATTAATTATGAAAGAAAAAAGGAACCTCAATCCTGATTGTTAATTGGAGGAAACAGTTGAAGAACATATTTTTTTGAGAGAGAGAGAGAGAGAGAGAGAGAGAGAGAGAGAGAGAGAGAGAGAGAGAGAGAGAGAGAGAGAGAGAGAGAGAGAGAGAAACAAGGTCACCATCTGGCAGAAACCCAGAGAAATTTATTTCCCTGAAGATTAGGCAAGTTACTAGGGACCAATGTCACCCATTCTTCCAGCAGGTGCATGAAAAAGCTATCAGTGAATCTTCCCCCCCCCCCCATAACTATACTGACACCCTGAAGACACTGGAAACCTGTGAAAAGCAGGAAATAATATTGGGTTGCAAATAACTTTGACAATTAGCAGAACAAGCAAAAAAAAGAAAAAGAAAAAAAAGAAAGGAAAGTCAACATGAAATGTGAAAGAAGAGCAAGTTGTACTTCCAGGATACATTTTCAGAATTATTGCAGTGTGAAAGTTACAGATTCAGTTACAGATATAGATGATCTCGTGTTATCAAGCACGTCCCTCCCCCCTTTGCTTTGATTGTAGGCTTTCTTATTATAAGGCATTCAATCCTTAATCATTTTGGCTTGCAGAAGTGGAAATTGTTACTAGCATCTGGTATGCCTCCTTAATTTAATTTAATTTAATTTAATTTAATTTAATTTAATTTAATTTAATTTAATTTAATTTAATTTAATTTAATTTAATTTAATTTAATTTAATTTAATTTAATTTAATTTAATTTAATTTATTGAATTTATATACCGCCCTTTCCCGAAGGACTCAGGGCGGTTTACAGGGTATAATTTTAAAACATTAATACAAAAATTAAGACCAATTTTAAAAAAGATTAAACTAAGTCCCTGCAACATGTAAAACCCCAGTTAAAACCCAATTAAAACTCAGCCTGGGCCAGAGAGCTCGAAGAGCCAGGTCTTCAGGTCTCGGCGGAATGATCGAAGGTCGGGGGCAGTCCTAAGCTCCACAGGCAGCTGGTTCCAGAGGGCAGGTGCCCCCACAGAGAAGGCCCTCCCCCTGGGTGTCATCTGCCGGCATTCTTTGACCGGTGGCACCCTGAGAAGACCCTCCCTGTGGGAGCGCACAGGACGAAGGGAGCTTGATGCCGGCAGCAGGTGTTCCCTCAAATATCCTGGACGGAATGTGTTTCTGATGTTGTCTAGATTTTTTAATATATAACATATCTAAATAACTAGCTGATGTTGCAAAACTGGTGAGAGCTTACAAGCCAGTTGGTAGTGAGAGGCACAATAAGTAATAATAAGGTAATGGTCAGTTAATATTGGAAAGAGGGGTAATTTTTTGTTATGTTTCCTGCCTATATTTAGCATTTGTATTCAGTTTAAATCATGTCTTCTGTTTGGGGTGTTCTTGGACAGGGCTCTAGAAATAATCCATAGAGATTCAGAGGCCATTGTACCTTGTTAGGAAACTTGTGAATGGGCAGCAAATCAAGTGTAATGGAGGGGACGCGATGGATCGGTGGTTAAAGATGCTAAGCTTGTCAGCTGGAAGGTTGATAGTGCAGGTTCAAGACCCGAGTGCTGTGCCACAAGCTCCCGTTACTTGCTCTAGCTCCTGCCCACCTAGCAGTTTGAAAGCCTGCAATTGTGAATAGATAAATAGGTACCACTTCGATGGGAATGTAACAGCATGCTGTGCACCTGGTGATAGTCATGCTGGCCACAGGACCCTGGAAGTCTCTTTGGACAATGCTGGCTCCCTCATCTAAGAAATGGAGATGAGCACCACCCCTTAGAATCAGACAGGACAGGACAGGGGAAACCTTACCTTTTACAAGTTTAATGATAAACACAAATAAATGCTGAGCCTGCTTATTGGGTAGAAAAGGCAGTAAAGCTTCTGAATACCTTTCAACAACTAGTTATAGCCCCAATTCTCAGACATGCCCTTTAAAGGAAAGGACATAAGAAAAGGTTTAGAAGAGAGAAGAGGAAATATTGATGCGAAATCTTGATAGCAGCAGTTGGTGTAGTTACCCTGAATTATGGACATTTTCTTATTTTCTTATTCCAGTCTGACTGTGCTGTACCTTTTATTAACTCCATTGCCACGTTCAAATTCCAATTCTCTACTGGTTTGCAATACAGGCAGTTCTCAATGTACGACCAGTCATTTAACAACCATTCAAAGTTATAATGGCACTGAAATAATTTGACCCGCACGTACAACTGTTGCAGTGTCCCATGGTCATGTGATTAAAATTTGGATGCTTGGCAACTGGAGTGTGTTTACAGGGGTTGCAGCATCCTTGGCTCACCTAATTGCCATTTGGGGGCTTCTGATCAGCAAAAGTCAATGGGAGAAGCCAGATTCACTTTAGCAAGTGTGTGATTTGCTGAATGACCATGGCCAAAAAGGATCTCAAATCAGGCACAACTCACTTAATGACTGTATTGGTTAGTGATAGATGTTTTGGTCCCAACTCTAGTCATAAGTCAAGGACTACCTGTAATAAGTCATTTCTAGTTTGGAGTTAATATCAGTAAGGAAGGGGGCAAGCACTTGCTAGAGGGTGTTGATCTGATTCTGCAAGCCAGTTCTTATGCATGAATGTCAGCAATAAATTACCTCTCTACATTGACCCTTCTCTCCTCTCCTCTTTCATTAACGTCCCCCCAAATAGGCAAAAGATAGAATGAAAAGGGGAAAGAATTTAAGTGAATGTAATATATGTTACACATTTGCATGGGACAAAATTACACTTTTGTTCCAGGACAGATTTGCATGTTTGCAGATACATTAATGACATTTGTAACTGATGATAATTTAAACGCTTGATCATCTTGCAGTGTAATACTTAGAGGAATAAAAGCTATGTCGAGAAGAACTGGTTCTAGTATTACTATTTTATTTTTGTTTCCCGCTTTCCTCTATTTATTTTGATATGAATACCCTTCTTTGGTAAGTTTCACTCTGTGTTGCATTAACTGATGGGTATTATCAAGCATAAATATTAAAAGCATTATAAAGACTTTTAGGCAGCCATTGTAATTATAATTCTAATTTACCCGTAAATTACACTTGTAAAGCACCACAGTGCCTTTTATTGCGGAACATGGCACAGAAGTGGCAAAATACCACAAATTGCTAATCCTTAATGCCCATAATTAATCAAGTAGGACGGCTGTCTCTAAACAAAGAAACCTGATGGGGTTGCATGGTTCATGTAGACGTTGCATGGCTCATACAGTTGAAGTAAAGGTGGATGTGATTCCTAATATTTATTGAAAAGTGGGATATATATGTGTATATATTCTTTTTGTACGACCCTGTGATCCCTTGACTCAGGGTAGAGTTGGGGAAACTGAACGAAGTTTTGCTTCGTTTACTGGCCAGATGCTGTTCCTGATGCCTATGTGGAATTCACAGCAGATATTTTTCTCTTTGCACCCTGAGAGAAAAAAATATCTGCTGCTACCTAGGATTGAACTCTCAGCCTTTCAAGTGGAAGGCGAGCATCTTCACTTCTAGGCCAACACGCCACTCTAAAAGTGGGATATATGCCTACTAATAATGTGTTGCAGTTTTTTAAAAAAGTTTCCTTTCTTTAGAAGGATGTAGGAGATGACCAGGCTGAGCTCGAGGGAGGGGTCAAGCAGGTCATCAGTTCAGAGTCCCTTTGCGCCCACAAGAGATTTACGTCCAGCCCTCTGTGAATTTCCATTGACTCTTATCTACCGCCAATTTGCGTTGACTGTTAATAGTTCAGATTCTTGTTTAGAGGTGGCATGGAATAAACTTATGGTCATTTGAATAAACCTGGTACCTGATTTCTTGTGCCCAACAATGAGCCTTGTTTTTTTTCCTACCTTATTCTTAGAGCTTTTTAAAAAATCTCCCCCAAATTTCTTTCCATATGTTTCTTGCTCTAATTCCTAGCAGATTGCTATTGCTGTTTTCTACATCCATATCACTCTGTAGCTGAATTGGCAACCTGTATTTCCATGTCTGAAAGATACTGTAACTTTATGACAGATTCTCTGCTGAGATTTACCCTTGAGATTGGATAAAAACTTGAGAAATCACCCTCACTCAATCTTGTGATAGAGGAGTGGTAGAATGTTGGCACAGACCTATTTGAAAAGACCCTCATGGCACAAGATCACCATCCCAGATCTGCTTCTTAAATATATTTCTAGCATTTTCAAACCCTAAGAGCAAAGCTCTCTGGGAGAATGAAACTTTACCAGTAATTTCGATAAATCAGGTTGACTTAAAGTCACCTCTAAGAATCAATGGGGCTAGACCTGCTAGGAAAAAAAGATATTTTTTTAGCCAAAGGTTAAAAAGATATTACCAAGCTCTAGCCTCCACGGAGATCCAGCCTGTTTCCAAATGCATGGCAGCATTATTAATACATCTTGGGTTTGCAAGAATAGCTCTAATAAACCTAGACTGAATGGCTTCAATGATATCACAATTTCTAAAGTGTTTCTAAAACATTTCTTGGAGAAAGTGGGAGATGACCCTTACAATGAAGACCTTGCAAGCTGTAGGGATAATGGTGGTTACACTTAAATGGAAAAATCGTGGCTAGCACAGGAGAAGGTAGCAAGGGAATGACTCCAGAGGGAAAAGAGCTGTCAGAATCAAGGATATGATTGAGCATAAGAGAAGCAATGCCATCATGTCCCATCTAAAGTCATAACATTACGTATGTTTTTATTTACCCACCCAGTTAAAGTGGAACATCTGTAAATATTACGGGTGCGTGAACTTTAATTCCTAGCTTTGAGTCAAGGCTGATGAGTTGACTGAATCATCCCACTGAATGTTTAGACCATTTCATTGCATTAAATTGAACTTTCAAATTGCTTTGATGATTTGGTGGATTGTCATGCATGAATTGACACATTGTTCTACCAAAGAAAATTGATAGTTGGAATCAGAGGGACTTGATCTGAAGATTCCGATCTGCAGTCTGAATCAACTCACAGCTGAATCGGCCGGGGTTGAAAGAAATCAATGATTCTCAACAACTTTTTGAAAGGAATCGATGATTTGACTCACCGTTTGGGTAATTAGCAAACTTTCAGTAAATATTGAAAAAAAAACC
The DNA here is from genome assembly GCF_964194415.1 of Vipera berus. Taxonomy (NCBI): domain Eukaryota; kingdom Metazoa; phylum Chordata; class Lepidosauria; order Squamata; family Viperidae; genus Vipera; species Vipera berus. The sequence continues at coordinate 10,872,426 of NC_138213.1, forward strand.
CAAAAAAACTTTCTCCCGAGAGGCTGCTTACTGTCCAAGTGCAATTACACTGAGTCTCATTCTTCTCATTTCAAAGGTGTGAGAAGGAGATTACCCAAACAACAGATGATGGATTTTCCTTTAGGTTGATAGCACTTCTTACAACCATCCTTTTCTTTGATATTTCATCAAGCTGATCCATCTGACCAGCAATCAGATTTAATTAATGCATGATTCCATCTTGCTTCTGAGAAAGCCTAAATAATGTATGAAATTGCACCTATTTTCAGAACGTTGTGCCAAAATTAGCCTTTCAGTTTTCTAATTTTTCCTTTGTCTCTTCCTTCTCAGATAGGTTGAGCATTTTGTTTTAATTGGTGGCATAATTGGTTTACTTCAATAAGAGTTGGGAGACATGAGTGGGTTTCCCCCCCCCTCCCTGTTATATCTCTGGTGTAGGAAATAACGACCTTCAATGTTCTCTCACATCTGATCTGAAAATGCCCAGAGGAAGAATTTCTAATGACTTTCCTTGGAATTGAAGTATGCAATTGTAGAGGGGAACAGAATCCGAGGTTGTGGAAATCTCATTGTTCTTATCTTATGTTTGGGTGGAAGAAACAAAACTGAATAGGACTATTTGTCTTAGGCGGCATTTAGCAAAGGGGACTAGGAGCTTAATGCTATTGTGTAGCTGAGAGTAAAAATTTGAACAGGTAATCCTCAACGTACAACCATAATGGACCCCAGAATTTCCTTTGGAAATCATGATACTTGTAAGTCAAGGTACCCACATGATATTTTTTTTCATAGCAGTTGCTAAGCAAATACCGTGATCATTATTAAATGAACAGTGCAATTGTTACATGGTTATTATTAAGTGAACACTGCAGTCCCCAAGCAAATCTATGCATTCCTTTGGGCATTTTTTTGCTTGAAATACTTTGAAAAGGCTGGAAACTGGCAAAAGGCATTGTAAATCGAGTCATGTCACAGTGGAACTCTGGAATTGACCATAAAGATGTCTGAAATGAGATCATGTGACTATGTGTGTGTATGTGTATGTGTGTCTGGTGCCTGTGTTTGTCTGCAAGTCAGGTCATACAGTAAGTAGCTTTTTTGGGGGGGGGCTCTGTTGTGACTTTGAATGGAAAGGAGGGATTTACATATTTCTTTACATATTTCTTTATTTCAAATCTGGGAATCAGTTGGATGGTGAGCAGACAGTGGATGTTATAAGTATGTATGTGTGTCAAAATGTAGCACTCACATAAGCAAATAATTAAAGGCAATAATATTAACAATTAATTAAAATGTCCTCCTTCACATTGAAAAACTTTTTCTATAGTCTTCTGTTCAAAGGGCAGGTCTGGCCTTTGATTCAGCGAAAGTTGAGCGTTGTGGCATCTGTTCTTGCCAGTGGTAATAAATTTGCCTAGCCCTAAAGATTTATGTTTAGGGGAACAAGTATAAACCAGCTCTAGAGGGATGCTTTAAGAGTAAAAATAAAAGTGAAGATCCTAGCACACCCCTGTAAATCTGAGAAAATCTGCTTGAAACTCTGGAAAATTGCAGCTGGCTAGACAGGAACCAGTTTGGTGTAGTGCTTAAGGCATCAGGCTAGAAACTAAGAGACCTTGAGTTCTAGTCCTGCCATAGGCACAAATCCAGCTGAGTGACCTTGGTCACACACAGTCTCAGCCCTAGGAAGAAGGCAATGATAAACCACTTTTGAAAAAAACTTGCCAAGAACACTGCAGGGACTTGTCTGTCCAGTCTCTGAGAATCAGACACAATTGAACAGAAGGGAGAGAAAGGATGAGTTAAAGAAGATGATCAAAGTTTAGTATGAAGATGTTCCCCATATTCCTATTTTTATGTTTCTGTGGTTTAAAGGTGTGCTTGCATGGTGGGCTGGGAATATGAGGTTGATATGAGCTCCTAGTAATAAAGCAAATAATAACCAACTCAGGTAGAAAAGTCTGGTAGGAGATCAATGATGCATTAGGCCAGGGGTGTCAAACTCAATTTCATTGAGGGCCGCATCAGCATTGTGCTTGCCCTCAAGGGTCCAGGTGGGTATGGCCAGGGTGGGCGTGGCCTACTGAATGGGCGTGGCTAAAGTGTGTATGGCCTACTGGGTGGGCGTGGCCAGCTCTGCATGGTTCGCATCAAGGGTGCCTGTGGGGGCCTGGGCAGGAGTGGGACAGATCTGAGGGTCTCTGGCAGAAGGAGGGTCTCTGGGCCAGGGCCAAGGCAGTGGGGGCCGTTCCCTCACTGTTTCCAGGATGGCTTCATGGGCCACATGAAACCACATTGGGGGCCGGATCCGGCCCCCGGGGCTTGTGTTTGACATGTCTGCATTAGGCCTTTTGACTATAGAGCTAAGAGGTGAGTTCAATTATAATTATTTCATCTGCAGAAGGAGACCCAGTCCCACTAAGTAAGAATGTTCTAAGTATGATCATCTTTTTCTTGAAATATAAAGCAATTTACCAAGTAAAAATGGGGAGGGAGTTGCTTTGGATAAATAGCTTGTTAAAATTCAGACCAGCTGCAGAGTGAAAACAAATATCAGATTTGTTTACAGCATGAATAATATTCCGTCTTCACTGTGGATGAAATCTCTCACTTTCACAGTGGCATCATGGTCAGTGTAATGGCCCTGAAGGCAGCAAACAAACCAGCTGTCGTCAAAACAAACATCCAAAATTTGGGAAAATGTGATAGACACGCAAGGATAGTTGGCTTTATTTATTTGTTTTAAAAACTGGGAGGATAATGAAACTTGTGATTGTCACTGCAAAAGATATGGGGTGGGTCATGAAGTCAGCCATAAGGTAGCACCATTATTTCAGTTACCTTCCTTGTGATTTTCCATTTTAACCCCAGCCATCGACTGGTAATTGTCGGGAGAGAAGTGGCAGAATCTGGGGGTGGAGTAAAAAGAGGGATCAGCTTAGAATCCCTATGTAGCCACAAGCTGACTAAGTCTTTTTTAATTATAGACATTTGATCAGAACATGTTGAAAAAAGAAATCCATATAGACTGGTTAGATATCCAGAGACCCTAAACTTTTGCTGTCCTATAAGATCAAAGAGTTAGTATTAACCTAGCACCAATTGGTTAACATATTAATGGCCTGATTTATTGGATCGCTTGCTTTATTGTCTGAAGCAAGGGGCTGATTAACTGTTGTGCTGTAAAAGACGCTGCTATGCAAAGGCATTTAATAGCTTGAAGGATGGTGTTCCTTTGTGTTGTTCTATGTGTTTATTCAAAAGCGGGCAGCAAATTGGTGCTTTCTGGGAAGAATGGATTTCATTTTTATACTTTTCCAGAAAAAAAATGCTTTTGATGAAATGATAGCTGCCTGCTATGTTACTACATTGAGAAAATGACTGTGTAGGCAATATAATTACATTAGGGAAGTACCAAATATGGCTGTTTCACATTATTTAGACAAGTGCTGTTACTTATGACTGGAGGATTTGATATTGCAAGCGCAGCTTTGACCTGAACATTCAATCAATCCTCGGTGGTGGCTTATACAAATAAATGGAATGCTAAATTAAGAACTCTACAATGTTACTCTTTGTTCCCGAGAGGTTATATAAACCTTGCCAGTTTCTATGCACACATTTGCATTCCTGATGGAAAATTTGCTCGGCTTTTTAAAGGTACGAATTTGAATCAGTCTCCACATTGCAACAAAAGCATTTGTTAAAAGGTGGATATTCTGGAAAATTAGCTACAATCTTGTTTTGTGTGTGTTTGGCTGAAACGGCTAGGTATAAAACACACGGATTTAAATGGCCCCCTCTTGACTCAGAAATGAGGGGTTGGTTTGAAGTTGTGCATTTTTAAAAAATCTGGGGATACACAGATCAAAGTTTTCTTCCAACCTATCCCGGCCCCCACAATTAATGTTCACATTGTTTATGCAAATGAAAGCTCTTTCAACCCACTTGCCTAGCTAGCAACATAGACACAGCTGACAAAAGTCCAGGGAGGGAGGTTGTGTTAAGATATTTTGTGACACGGATGGTTGAAAGTGAATGGGAAGATGGAAGGATAAGATGACAAATTGGTGGGAAAAGAAGAAAGAGAAACAACTTAGACCAGGGCAGGAACTGATCATGGAATCAGGAACTGAATGAAACCTCATGCTTTTGACATATTTGTCGGAGTGTTCTGCACCATTTTGTGTCAGATAGGTCCTCCCATCCCTGGAACCCACCAATTGTAGCTTATTGCAGGGGATGCAACATGTTGCTAGCTTGTCAAAACTGGTGCTGTTACAGGCACTCCTTGAATTAGAGTAGTTCGTTAATGATTGTTCAAATTTACAACGGCATCGAAAAAGTGACTTATGACCGTTTTTGACCATTGCAGCGCTCCCCATACTCACACGATCAAAATTTGGATGCTCGACAACTGGACTCACATTTATGACGGCTGCAGCGTCCCAGGGGTCACGTGATCTCCTTTTGTGATCTTCTTACAAGCCAAGTTCAATGGAGCAGCCAGATTCACTTAACAACAGTGTTATTAATTTAACAACTGCAATGATTTACTTAACAACTGTGGCACAAATGGTCGTAAAATGAGGCAAAAATAACAAAGGTTTCACTTAGCAACAAAACCTTTGGGCTCACTTGTGGTCTTAAGTCAAGAACTACCTATATTGGTGCCAGCAGCTCAAGAGAAGAAAAAAAAATGTGAGACAGGAGAAAAAAAAGTAGGTTCCATCTGCCAAATCTGGAAATATTTCTTCCTCATTTTCCCCTCTATCCATATATGTTTTAAAGAACTGGCTACACCCTTGATCATACCCTTGTTAAGTACTACATTTTGGTGATAAAAATGCATAAAATACACTAAATAAAAATAAGACAAAAAGTGTGGCTGGGTAGAGGAGAAAACTGCTGCAAGTTTGTGATACAAATGCCAGTGATCGCTGCCAATTACAGTTTTTCACTTTGAGGCACCAAGAGTGCTCATCTGGGCACAAAGACAGAGGACAAAGCAGCGCTTGTCCGAGGACGTCTCCATGGTCATGTGGCCGGCATGACGAGACGCCAAAGGCGCACGGAATGCTGTTACCTTCCCACCGTAGTGGTCCCTATTTTTCTACTTGCATTTTTACGTGCTTTCGAACTGCTAGGTTGGCAGAAGTTGGGACGAGTAACAGGCGCTCACTCTGTTACGCGGCACTCGGGATTCGACCCGCCAAACTGCCGACCTTCTAATCGACAAGCTCAGCGTCCTAACCCACTGAGCCACCGCGTCCCTAGCAAAAAGATAGACCCCAGTAATAAATACAAGGAAAACAAACAAAATATGGAGGGTTCCGATCCATAGCTTTTTGCCAAGATGTGGAAAGAAATTAATCTTCTAACTGATCATCCACCCTTATAAAATGGTTGCATGCCCACCTGTAAGAATAAATGTTAAATTGTAAATGTCTTTCTCTTAAGGCACGGATGTATTTGGTTTTGGGACATTCCATTCACCATATCTTTATTTCTACAAAACCTTCTTGGACGGCAAGAATTTACTGGAGTTTTTAAATGAATATACATTTTTTTGGAAGACCCTTGCTCAGAGGAACACGGTATTGTGGCTGTCGAGCCATCACCTTTCAGAGAAGAGTACATTTAAAAAAGTGAAAGAATAGAACTGGGATTGTTTGGTCAGTTTTGAAAGGCATTTTGTCTTGGCAAACACTGCAGCTTCAGGTGATGGGGGAATACCAAGCTATTTGTGCTGGCATTCAGCTGGTGTGCCTTGGGCCATGTGAAGTATGGTTGAATTGAACTGAATATTTGGCCAAGTGTGATTAGACACACAAGGAATTGTCTCTGGTATAGAAGCAAAGCATAATAATAACAGTAACAATAAAAGGGGATATTATAGTGAAGAATATAATAAGGATACTACAGCCATACTACATGGATAAGGATACATAGACATAAGATGATACTGTGAAAATTAGTGATGGAACAAGGAAAAAACTGTCCCTGTGTCTCATTGTTTTGGCATATAATGACCCATAGCACCATCCCAAGGGGAGGAGTTGAAACAGTTTCTTTCCAGGATGTGATGGGTGTGCAGATGTCTTCTCAGTCCTCCTTCTGACAGCCCCAAAGAAGCGCTGATCCTGGTGCTTCTGCTGAGCCCTGACAGCCCTGCAGCTCCAGCCATCTCTCGCTCAGGCTTGTGCTCATTACCCTCCCCTGCTACCACTTTTCTAGGATGGTTGCGTACCACCTGCCAGGTGCCAATGTACCACAGGTGGTACCCGTACCACTGGTTGAAAAGCCCTGATCTAGTCTAACCCCCTGCTCAAGGAGGAAACCTTATGCCATTTCAGACAAGTAGTTGTTGTTCAATTTCTTCTTAAAAATCTCCAGTGTTGGATCACTTGCAACTTCTGGAGGCAAAGCCATTCCACTGATTAATTGTTCTCTGTCAGGAAATTTCTCCTCAGTTCTAGGTTTGTTCTCTCCTTGATTAGTTTCCACCCATTGACAGATTTCATTCATCCATTAGTTTCCATCCATTCCATCTATCCCTATCCATTTATTGAATGGATATGATTTATTACTTAGTTATTTGTTCAATCCCAATAAGATCTGAGAAAAGGTCAACATTTTATGCTTTAATTTATTGTTAGATTTTTGGCGTTTCATATATGGCTTCAGTCTAAAACTGGAATAAATAAAAAATAAATACTGTGGGCCTGGTTGTTTGTTTGCAGCTCTATCTCCCAGTCATCTCTTATTCCATTAGACATGTTCCTAAAACTCATAGAGACAAAGTGAGACAGAATGTGTTGGGCAGCGTTTTGCCAAAATGGTTTGTTTTAAGAGGCAATCTCATAAAATGTGAAGGCTAGGGAATAGCGGATGCACAGACAATTTACCAGCGCTTATGGGGCAGCATTTTTGTAAAGGTTCAGTGGCATTTGAATAATAGGTAGCTGAAGGGTCAGTCCTTTTAGCCTTGGAGCAAATGAAAAGCTAGATGACAAATGGGCCTAGTGAAAACAAAATGAAAATATTTTAAATTCAGAAGGCTATCCTTATGTTATTTCATTGAAGAATACTTTCTTCCTCTCTCTCTTATTTATTTCAAAAGTGGGATCTTCCAGGAAACGCATATATATATATATATATATATATATATATATATATATATATATATATATATATATATATATATATATATATATATATATATATATACACACATATATACATATACATATACATATACATATAGGTAAAGGTAAAGGTAAAGGTTCCCCCGCACATGTGTGCTAGTCGTTTCCGACTCTAGGGGCCGGTGCTCATCTCCGTTTCAAAGCCGAAGAGCCAGCGCTTGTCCGAGGACATCTCCGTGGTCATGTGGCCGGCATGACTAGACGCCAAAGGCGCACGGAACGCTGTTACCTTCCCACCGTAGTGGTCCCTATTTTTCTACTTGCATTTTTACGTGCTTTCGAACTGCTAGGTTGGCAGAAGCTGGGACGAGTAACAGGCGCTCACTCTGTTACGCGGCACTCGGGATTTGACCCGCCAAACTGCCGACCTTCTGATCGACAAGCTCAGCATCCTAACCCACTGAGCCACCGTGTCCCTTCTACATATACATATACATATACACACACACACACACACACACACACACACAGAGAGAGAGAGAGAGAGAGGGGGGGGGAGGGAGGGAGGGAGGGAGGGAAACCCTTGAAATGTTCTACACTTTTAGGGACTGATTGTGATAGAAATACAACACTGTCATCCACATCTGCATATCCCAAGTTCTTTGAAAGGACTTGATAGGCAGACAAAAATGTCAGATCCAGTCTGAACATCTGGCTGACTGCAATGAACCACAATAATAAAATTACTATTTTATTGGTCAACTGCAAAAGGCAACTTTACTTGAAATAGTTTTTCAAACATCAACTTCTGCCTGTCTCATATCCTTGGGAAGGACTCGATAGGTGGATAAAAATATCTAATCCAGTCTAAGGGGATAGGAGCAAGGGGTTGGGTGAGAAGACCTCCAAGTTTCCTGTGAACTCAGATTTTTGAAATAAGAGATGATAAGATATGGCAGGTTGGAGAACTGGAGGGAAAGCCTGCATTTCAAACTCATTGGAGAATGTGATTTCTGACTGTTAATTAGAGGAGGGAATTGTGCTTTGAAACTATGTGCTAAGGGGAGGGGAATTCAGATTTTGGCTTCGACCACGTACGTGCTGATGCTATGCTGCTCGAATAAAGATTCTTTAAGGTAAACAATGCCTCAAAGTTCTTTGAAGAGTTTCATCTGTCGGAACCGTGACATTAAGCCAAAATCGGAACCATGACATTAAGCTGCTAACAGCGGATGTTCTTGCTTTGACATCTCCAACAGAGACTTCAAACTCTGTTATTCTCTTCTGTTGAACATCTGGCTGTGTGACAAACAATAATAATAACTGGGAAGGACTCAATAACTGGATAAAAATATTAAAACTAGCACAAACATCTGGCTGTCTGTGCAATCAATCATAAAAATAATATTTCTGAGAATTTCGGAATTTCAATATGATTGACCAAAGGATGAGCAATCTTCAGACTAGATTAACATTTTGCTTGACATCTGTGAATACATAGAATTGCTTTATGCAAGATTGGATGATAATCAAATCTTCTCTGACTTTAAACAGATTTTCAGGTACTTGGGCTAGAATTTAATGTTTGCTTCCTGATCCTGTCAAATGGCAATGGCAATAATTAAATTTGCAGCCCTATGAGTACCAAACAGGTGCTTTGCTACTGAGCTATAATTGCTTCTTTAACTTAAAAGGATCCTATTCCAATTGAGTGCAAGGAAGGGGGCAAACTTCACCCACATTGAAATAAAGTTGGCATTGAGCAGCAGCTTCATTCATTTCATTTTGTTCTCTGCATTCACAAAAGACCCTTAAAGTGCTGTTCATTCTTTCCTTTTCTATGCTAATTATAGTGATGAAACTATAGCAAGTAATTTTTTTTTCTTAAGGATGGTTAAACAAAGGGCTATTTTTAAGCCACCTGTTGTAGCATGTGAACAATAAGTAGAGAGGGAAACAAAGACTTCTGGATGCTGGCCATAGACAGCTATCCACGTTTCTCTCCATTATTCTTTTTGATTTATTTGTGTTGAAAGTGGAGCTTGTTGCCTGTTTACTGTGAAAAGGAAGAAAGCATTAACTATTGCCTAAAGTAACATCAGATCGCATCCTTGAATAATTTTAAATACTGCTTCCTGAAAAAAAAAAGAATCCAGAGATGATGATGATCTCCCAACTTTCCACCAGGACCTTAAGGTGACTGTCATCAGGTGACTGCCACTTTCCTTATTTTATGTAACAGGCTAAGCCACAATCAAAGCATATTCATTGGGACAGAGCCAGCAATACAGCCCTTTCCTAATTTAAATGGACTGGCAGGCCTCCTCCTCCTCCTCCTCCTCCTCCTCCTCCTCCTCCTCCTCCTCCTCCTCCTCCTCCTCCTCCTCCTCTTTTGGAGAACTGGCATTTTAATCTGGCAACACATAAAAATGATATAAAATAACAACAATAACAACAATAATATAAATGCAAATGAGTTTTCCAAGTCTCACATTTGTTCAATTTTAGATTTGTGGATATGAAAATGTGAGATGGGAATTGAAATTACAATTGGAGTGCTTTGATCCTTTATTCTGCCACTTTAAGAAACTGTTTTCTTCTATATGTTTGTTCCTGTGTTAATTACTCAAATTATTCTCAAACTAACAGATAAACAAAGCCAATAATTGAACAAATGTTCATCTCCAAATGTAATCAAAGGAGGGTGGATATTGTCCCTGGACTTTCTCCTCAAAGTAAATGCTATATAACAAAGCGAACAGGAAAACTTGAAAAATAAACATGTAGCCTATTTTTAATTAGATTTTTTTTTAAAATGCAGAGGACAGAAGGTGAGGCTTCAATAATTAAATTAGCAGTAATACAGATCAGGTTATGGCCAAGGTTAGACACTGAGATGTTTGAGAGAGAAAAGTTAAACGGTTTTTTTAAAAAAATATACATATAGGCTAGGAAAGAGCTATTTTAAGAAAGGTATTACTTATGCTATTGAGAATGCAGTTCAGATGCTTCCCAGAGGTTGGTCGGACAAGTTCAAGGTCAACATCCTTTCTTATTTGTCTACACCTGGGTGCAACACTGGATTTGTTTATTGGTGCCTGGAGCATTAAATGTCTTCTCTGATTTGTTTGGGCAGCTCCATGTTAGCAGTTAGAAGCTAGTACACAAATGACAGTACCAGTTGATTTAAGTGAAAGTGTATGTAGAAACTTTCCCTTCAAAACTGAATGTAATTTTTAGGAACTGAAGGGTGATGGGATATTTGATTCATTTTAACTTCAGCCTTTGAAATTTGTATGAATTTGTACTCTGACTAATGACATTGGTATAGCTAACTAGCTGCATCTTTAATGAATCAGATAATGGTTTGCACTGGTTGTTTAGAAATGGGGCATGTACAAAGTATGCCTAAGAACAATTCTAGATATGGGACCTACAGCTAGCTCTATGTAATTTTAAAGTATGATTTATCTCTAATTCACTAGTTTGTTTAATTGTCAAAGAAAAAGCCTTGAGGTGAGTAATGACAGTTTGAAATATCAAAGAAAATCATATACATTAAAGCAGAGAGTGGATATGATAACATGTCAGGCTGATGTAGAAATGCATTTATCTACATTGGCAATATAATCTTTGCAGCTCCTTTCAGGTGTATGTGTGAGTGTATATGTGTATTTGTGTGTATCAATAAATTCATAGCTCCTTTTAATCCATAATATAAATTGTGCATGACTTTTAAGGAGGATTTGCCTACTATAGAAGAATGGACTTTAAAAGTTTTGAACCTGGCAGAAATGGTGAAAATCTCAGCATATTTGAAAGACCATTTGCAACAAAGATATATTTTGGAATGGAGAAGATGGATTGATTATATCCAGAATAAATATGGGACCAAAAAGTTTCATTTAGCATTTGAATGAGTATTAGATTTAGAAGATTTGTTATTATTTAGTTATTTTTAAGGAGAGTTAAAGTGCGATAGGACTTAAAGTGTTATTATAGATAGTTTGCATATTATAGTTTAAGGTTGTTAGGGTCAATACCCTGTATTTGCTCTGGGAAGTCGGGGGGGGGGGAAGGGAGAGGGAGGGGGAATTGGGTGGGGGTGGGGGGGTTAGGGTTTTTATGTTTTTTATGTTTAAAATGTATCTGTAAAACTCTTTAATAAAAAAATTTTTTTTGCATGACTTTTGATTTGATCCCAGTCTTAAAACCTCAGGTTAGTTTTCTGAATGTGAATGGGGTTGCTTCATTCCTACTGTCGTGATATAATTAAAAAAAACAAAACAACCAAACAAAATGCAACCTAATTTAAAACTCCTTTTCTTGGTGATGGGAGAGAGACATCTTAATAATCTTTTCTTTTTGTTTTTGTATTTAATATGTTGATTTCCTCTCTCTAGATTCCAACCCTCCCTTTTTCCCAAATTGTGCAATGCAATTTTCTTGTGTTGCTTTTTATTTTTTCCACAAGGGCTAGGGACAGAGTATCCATCCGTCTTAGGGCTTAATGTTGATGAATGCATGCGCTTTGTGCATGTTTTAATTCGTCTCTAATGGGCAGACAATGAGCGATAGGGAACTTGCGGTATTCATGCAAGAATTTCAGTTTTATTTTTAGCGGAAGAAGGAATTATCCACCTTTTCCTGGCGTAATACAGAATTATTGCTTGTAGGCCTGAGCCTCTAAAGAAAGGGCTTGCATTCATCAATCTCCTGGTCTCCACTCTCTCTCCTTCTCTCGCCACTGGAATCTGATGCAATTCAAGTTGTCTTGATGCCTGACAAATAGCAAGCATACAATCCAATTCCTTGCTGAAATCTTCCAGTTTCTCAAAACTTTTCGTCTGTTGCAGAAAAGGCTTCTGCTCTTCTGCTTCTTTTTAGGTTATGTCTCTCTGTAAGTTGCTTGTAATTTCTTTGGGAGATGTTTTGAAGTTAATTTCAGTGTAGTAAAAGTTAATTTTAATGTAGCAACATCACATTTAATGTAATGAAAAAGTTAATTTTAATGTAGTAAAATGTTTGTTTGCTGTTAACCCTGTGTCCATCGTCCATCTCCCTGATGCCTGATCTGTAAAATAGTCAAATGCTAGACATTCCTTCATGACTTTATTGAAATGTTGGAAGCCAGCGAAGCTGTATATCTCTGGAGGGAGGATGTTATAAGACACTCACAAAAGCCCTGGTCTTAGTAACTTAGGCAAGAGCTACAGCCTAACCAAGAAAATATCACAAATCATCTTTTTGTTTTGTTCTGGAAAAAAAATCACAGTCAAACTGGAAAAGAAAGAATAAAAGATGAAGAAATTGATTGCACATCATGTTGATAGGGGCATGACATGTGATAATGACTGCACGTACTAGAGAAAATGGTTTATCAGTAAGAACTGGTCTTGAAGGTGGTTTATGAAGCTCTGTATCATAAGTGCTGTCTCTGAAGTAATAGGTGCTGGTAAGCAACAGTGGAAGGGGACAACTTTCTTCCTTTCCAAATTTGTGAGCTTCTTAGATGCATCTACAAGTAGTCCTTGACTTACAATCATTCATTTAGTGATCATTCAAAGTTACGATGGCACTGAAAAAGTGATTTACAACCGGTCCTCATACTTACGACTGCTGCAGCACCCTCACAGTCATGTGATAAACATTCAGACACTTGGTAACCAGTATTTATGAAGATTGTGACTTCCTGGGATCATGTGATCACAGTTGGCTGTCCCAAAGGTGCTTTTTCAAAGGCAACTGGACTTCCTTTGTTTTTCCTTGAAGATGTTTCACTTCTCATCCTGTTTACAACACAGTTTTTTCAGCAATTCCAAGAAGGTTCCACACCCATTTTCACTATTCTGGTGACCCTGAGGGCACAAATAAACCTCCAAGGGGCCTCAATGATACTGAGAGAGACTACTAACGACCAGATGACTGCAAGGAGTATAAATCCTTCCATTCTCTGCCATTCAGTCAGAACTAAAGAAGCTTCTTGGATGAGAAGTTAAAATGTCTTCAAGGCAAAACAAAGTCCAGTTGCATCTTGAAAAAGCATCGTTGGGATGACTGCTTGCTGCAAACAGTTTGTAAAATTACTGTTACTCACTTAACAACTACCTCACTTAATGGGAGCGTAAGTAGTTCACCTCTCTGTGATGCAGAATGCTGAGCTAAATGGATTCTTGGCCTGATTCAGCAGAGCACTTACATTATTTTGACCCTTCATCTTTGTTATGTAAATAGAAGTTTATGCTACTACATGGCAGATCTCCAAATCCAGGTAACAAACTCCATATGAATCTAACCAAAGATGCCTTTGCGGGAAATTCTGGGGCACTCAGGAGAATAAGATGTCTAGGAATGAATTTGCCATTTCTCTGACTCATTGCTTATTTTGAACTTTAGGCAGGCACTGTAAAGATAGCTTGAGATGCTTCACTTCAAAAGGTATTTTCAGCATCAGGGATTTCTCTTATTGATTGAGCCACTCATGAATCATTTAGGAACTGTACCTACATGCAGGAAGTCTCAGAAAGAAACACCAATGTTGCTGAAAGTGTGCGAGTGTGTGTGTTTGTGTGTACGTACTTCTTCCAAAACAATGCACCAGAAATAATAGCTCCTTGCAATCCACAACCGTTAAGAAATGACAATTAGTTTAAAATAACAACAAAGGAAGTTTAAAATAACAAGGAATCATGTGGCTACTGAGCAACAATCGTGTAGTGAGCTTGATGGATTTGAGTATCAAGGGAATGGCAAACTATAAACACTGACATCTGATCAAAATGAAGTGCAAAATTCAAGATTATGGCATTAAAGCCAAAACGCATGCAAAACAAGCACGCTGGCAGACAGAAGGAATAGAAATTAGGTCTAATTATCATACTTATACATTTTTTGTAATTTTTGCAACTGGAGTCTAGACCTGGGTGAGATATGAATTAAAAGTCACACTTTTCAGAATATTTTGATGCAGTTTGTAACTCTGTTTATTTCGATTAAAATGAAAATCATCAAGGAGGTAGAAAGGAACACAACAGGCAACATTTCAAGCAAAGTATGCTAGACTGAGAGGATGAAAAAAATATATATTCTGAAGTAAGAAATGGCCAACTGCTTCCCTATTGTTGTCGAATAAACAAGGATAGATCCCGGAAATCAGGAGGAAATTTGTAACTCAAGGGACATGTCTTTTACCTCCCTAGGTGTGTTCATGGGAATGTGTGTAGAAATGTTAAATGCGTGAAGGTCTGCAGAAGAGACCCATTATCTTCAAATATCTCTCTAAACAATACACCACTTACACACGAGAACTAATCTAAAGATAATCCCTTAATTTATAATCTTTAAAATACTAATGACCAGTTAGTTACTTACATAAGTCTACAAGTCACTAATACAAAACTATATATTCAAGTATGGTAGGTATCTCCTACAACTCCAGAGCAAATTAATTTCAGTGCAGCTCATGCTTGTGAACTTATGCTGTAAGACAAGGGCACCGTGTCTAATGCTGGAGGGGACCAGCATGGAAGTCTTCCCGTCTTTCTGAGCCACAGGACTTGCTCAGCTCCCTGATCTGGGCTTAACGGTGTCTTTCATGATTATCTCATTCAGGATGTTTTGTTTCCTGTGTATTTAATCTAGTGTTTCTCAACCTCAGCAACTTTAGTAAGGGTAAGGGTTCCCCCGCACAAGCATGCTAGTCATTTCCAACTCTAGGGGCCGGTGCTCATCTCCATTTCAAAGCCAAAGAGCTAGCACTTGTCCGAGGACGTCTCCGTGGTCATGTGGCCGGCATGACTAGACGCCAAAGGCGCACGGAACGCTGTTACCTTCCCACCGTAGTGGTCCCTATTTTTCTACTTGCATTTTTACGTGCTTTCGAACTGCTAGGTTGGCAGAAGCTGGGACGAGTAATAGGCGCTCGCTCTGTTACGCGGCACTCAGGATTCAACCCGCCAAACTGCCGACCATCTGATCGACAAGCTCAGCGTCCTAACCCACTGAGCCACTGCGTCAGCAACTTTAAGGATGTGTAAACTCCAACTTGCAGATTCCCCCAGCAAACACAAAATGAATGTTTGAAAAATCTGGTGCGGCAAAGAGTTTGGAAGACCCCTCAAAGATGTCTGGCCATATTTTGTTGGGCAAATTGCCTCTTGCTGGTTCAGAAGATTCTTAGATATTTTCTCTCTTTACTGTTTCAGTATATCACAACTACAACGTATTTCCTGCTTTCTTTACAAATGGGAGGATAAAGAGAACAATCTAATAAATTGCTGACACTAAATACACACACATGCACTAACACCACAAATTACATGTTGCTCTCTGAGACAGCAATTAAAAGGACTTACAATAAAGACCCTGTCAGGCAATTCAATGTGTTATATTTAAGCTCTCTAAGAAACTGAGCCCATAATTAGTGCTCTCTTCAAACTGTGCACTTCACTGTCAAAGAAAAATGCGCCTCTTAATCATACTGTAATCATATTCTACTGCGTGAAGTGGAAACATGACAGGCCAATCAATTTTTTTTCCTTCAAAAATATTTAGGAAACGCATGTAATTGTGGGGAGTCCAAGTAAATAAGGCCATATTTTTTTTTGCCCACCTCTTTCGCTGGGAACTTTCTGCCTGCTGATTAATTATCTGTCCTTTGCAAACGTGGTGCCTGAAAAGGTACCTTTTATAAAATGGCAGTGCCAATATTTAAAATGACTCTTATTGAGGATAAATTATGCTAGGTCTGCATAAAATACGCAAGGTGTGGAGTGAGATGGGTAGTGATGGAAATATGCCTTTTATAATTAACAGCCCAAAGCAAATCGAGTCTCTGTGTCTAAGAGAAAATCTCACCAGGCTAGAAAGAAGATGTTGAGACTCTAGAAAGAGTGCAGATAAGAGCAACAAAGGTTGATGAAGGGACTGGAGACTAAAGCATACAATGAACAGTGGTGGAAAGTGAGAATGTCTAGTCTAATGAAGAAAAGAACTAGGGGTGACCGGATAGCAGACTTCCAGTATTTGAGGGGCTGTCACAGAGATGAAAGAGTCAATCTATTCTCCAAAGCACCTGAGAGCAGGGCAAGAAGTAACAGGTGGAAGATCATTTAAAAAGTGATACAACCTAGAAATAAGGAGAAGGAGAACTAAGGAGAACACTCTCCTGAAAGGGGGAACAATTAACCAGTGGAATGCCTTGCCTCTGGAATTTGTGGGTGCTCTATCTGTGGAGGTTTTTAAGAAGAGGTTGGACAGCTATTTGTCCAGAATGGTGCAGGGTCTCCTGTTTGAGCATGTGATTGGAGAACAAGACCTCCAAGGTCCCTTCCAAATTTATTCCTGTTAGAATTTACAAAGCATGCAGTGGTCTATCTAAGTAGTGAGAGATAGAAATGCTCCTTAGAGATATCAGTTATGAGACATGTCATACTGCTTTACTTTAGATAGTATCTTGTCAATCTTTCAGGATCTACTATCCCAGGGGTGTCAAACTCAATTTCATTGAGGGCCACATCAGCATTGTGGTTGCCCTCAGGGGGCTGGGTGGGTGTGGCCTGGGTGGGCGTGGCCCACTGGGTGGGCGTGGCTAGAGTGGGTATGGCCTACTGGGTGGGCGTGGCCACCTCTACATTGTTCGCATCAAGGGTGCCTATGGGGGCCTGGGCTGGAGTGGGACAGATCTGAGGGTCTCTGGCGGAAGGAGGGTCTCTGGGCCAGGGCCAAGGCAGTGGGGGCCGTTCCCTCACTGTTTCCAGGATGGCTTCACGGGCCACATGAAACCACTTCGCGGGCCGGATTTGGCCCCCGGGCCTTGTGTTTGACATGTCTGTACTATCCCATTCAACCATGTGAGCAGGGTGAGAAGGAGAAAACAGCCAGGATAAAACCAAAAGCACCCCATGTCCAAGCCTCAGCTGTCATTTTCTGTCTATTATTCCGTTTAGATCCCTTTATGCCTATTTATTTGATCAATGGATTCTTTTGATTGAGTACCTCTGGCCCCTTTCCACAAGGGGAAGCAGCAAGTGGCCAAGCTGAGATAAGAAACAGTGTGGATTTGAAGCACAATGCCCGCTGAGCAATTGACAATCCATTGATCTCAGTAAGAAATGTTGAACACCTTGTGTGTCAACCTGCATGTATGTATGGGATGGAGCATTATTACATGGTCATGCCTGTGTTAACATTCTGATAGAAGAGTCAGATTCATGCTTGGCTCCTTCTGGTTGAAATCAATGGCATCTAGAAATATGCTGTGCTCTGGGGCTGTGGATTTGAGCTCCTAGCTTGGCAATTTGGTTGCAAACGTTTCATCACCATTCGAGAAGACATCGCCATTGTGCTTTGAATTGTGCTCGTCTGTCAGAATTCAAACTCAAAGCGCACTGAAGTTGTCTTCTCGAATGGTGACGAAACATTGCAACCAAATTGCCAAGCTAGGAGCTCGAACCAAACAGCCCAACTAACCAACCTGAGCTATTAATCTTCAGACGCATTTCATGCTGTACTGTGGCTGAAACGTGTTGTTATCCCCTCCCCTCAGCTGTCTTATACAGGAAAAGTCCCTCGTTGAAGAGAAAATGTCCCGTGAAACGGAAACAAAAGA
This sequence comes from Vipera berus, assembly GCF_964194415.1. Classification (NCBI taxonomy): domain Eukaryota; kingdom Metazoa; phylum Chordata; class Lepidosauria; order Squamata; family Viperidae; genus Vipera; species Vipera berus. The sequence goes on from NC_138213.1 coordinate 10,890,183, forward strand.
GCAAGCATGTGGTCCTCCAGTGCCTGTACTACAGAACTATTTGCACTTAGCATTACAGGTAATCCTCAGTTTACAACAGTTCACTTAGTGACTCTTCAAAGTTACAACAGCACTGAAAAAGTGACTTATGACCATTTCTCACACAGCTGTTGCAGCATCCCCATGGTCATGTGATTTACATTCAGATGCTTGACAAACGATTCACATTTATGACAATTGCAGTGTCCTGGGGTCCGCTGCCTGAAAGCAGTCCGGGAATGGATGGGGAGGAACAGGCTTCTTCCTCAGGGAAAGGGCGGTATACAAATGCAACTAAATAAATAAATAAACTGAACCCGGACAAGACTGAATGGCTGTACGTACCGGCAAGCCAGGATATTCAGAACGTCCCATCCCTTAACATCGGGGACAAGTTACTACCCCCTGTTGATAGGGCCCGCAACCTGGGTGTCCTCCTAGACTCGCAGCTCTCCCTGGAAGATCACATAGGAGCTGTGACCAAGGGGGCCTTCTCCCGGGTTCGACTAGTTCGCCAACTACGGCCTTATCTGGACCTGGATGCCTTACGTACAGTCACCCATGCCCTTGTGACCTCTCGCCTAGACTACTGTATGGAACCGCTGGGTGAGATCATTCGCAGCTTTGGAGTAGGGTACCATCAGTATGCTGATGACACCCAGCTTTTCATCTCAACTCCAAACAATATCAGTGATGCCCTCGACGTGATGTCCCGCTGCCTGAAAGCGGTCCGGGAATGGATGGGGAGGAACAGGCTTCAACTGAACCCGGACAAGACTGAATGGCTGTACGTACCGGCAAGCCAGGATATTCAGAACGTCCCATCCCTTAACATCGGGGACAAGTTACTACCCCCTGTTGATAGGGCCCGCAACCTGGGTGTCCTCCTAGACTCGCAGCTCTCCCTGGAAGATCACATAGGAGCTGTGACCAAGGGGGCCTTCTCCCGGGTTCGACTAGTTCGCCAACTACGGCCTTATCTGGACCTGGATGCCTTACGTACAGTCACCCATGCCCTTGTGACCTCTCGCCTAGACTACTGTAACGCTCTCTACATGGGGCTGCCCTTGAGATCCACTCGGAAGCTTCAGCTGGTGCAAAGTGCAGCGGCACGGACACTCTTGGGAGCCTCCCGATACTCCCATATCACACCTCTCCTCCGTGCGCTGCACTGGCTTCCGGTTGCCTTCCGTGTGAAGTTCAAGGTGCTAACAATGACATACAAAGCCCTACATGGCATGGGTCCGGACTACCTACGGGAGCACCTTCTGCCAATGTCAGCACCCCACCGTCCTGTGCGCTCCCACAGAGAGGGCCTCCTCAGGGTGCCACCGCTCAAGGAATGTCGGCTGGTGGCCCCCAGGGGGAGGGCATTCTCAGTGGGTGCGCCAGCCCTCTGGAACAGCTTACCAACCGAAATCCGGATGGCCCCCGACCTCCGCACCTTCCGGCGCGACTTAAAAACTTACCTGTTCCAGCAGTCCGGCCTGGCCTGATAGCTTTAATTGGGGTCCCAGTTTGTTTTTTACTATTGTTTTTTATTGTTCAATCTGTATACCTTCCTTACTCTGTACACCGCCCCGAGTCCCTCGGGAGAAGGGCGGTTTATAAAAACAAACAAATAAATAAATAAATAAATAAACCTTCTGACAAGCAAAGTCAATAGATTCACTTAACAACTGTGTGACTAATTTAACAACTGCAGCGATTCACTTAACAAATGTGGCAAGAAAAGTCGTAAAATGAGGCAAAGCTTACTTCACAAATTTCTCCCTTAGCAACCTAAATTTTGGGCTCAATTGTGGTTCCAAGTTGAGGATTACTTGTACTACATTAATACCTAGGATACCAAGACACAGCCTTGTTGCTTTCAGATAGCAACCTTGCCATAGCATACAGTAGTGCTCAGAATTCAAGATGAAAATTTGTGCTTTAGACTCACCTTTATAAACTAGGTATAATGAGCACCTAAGTTGTTTTATTTGAATGCTTTGTAATCTCATAGATATACTCTAGCTTTGTTTTTTTTATTGAAAAGTTTTACAGTACATTTTTGAATACAAAACCCCTCCCCTCCCCCTCCCCTCTCCCCAAACCTCCCCAACTCTCCCCTCCCCGACTTCCCAGAGCTAAATACAGGGTATAAAAATACAAACAAACATAATCTAAAATATGCAAACAACAATAAGATATTAAATTCTATCTCACTTTAACTCTTCATAAAATAACTACAAGCTAATTATACATCATATAAATCCGCTACTTATTCAAATGCTAAGTGAAACTTTTTAGTCCCATATTTATTCTGAATATAATCTATCCATCTCTTCCACTCCACAGTATATCTCTGTTGCGATTGATCTTTCAAATACGCTGAAATCTTTGCCATCTCTAGCTTTGTTAATGCTCCCATTCCTTCTTTTCAGTGGGCCATTTAGGGTAGCGGTTAAGGCCCCCGGCTAGAAATTGGAAGTCTGTGAACTCTAGTCTTGCATTAGGCAGAAAGCTAGCTGGGTGACCTTGAGCCAGTCACTGTCTTTCAGCCTAGGAAGGAGACAAGGGCAAACCACTTGTGAAATCTTACCAAGAAAACTGCAGGTGCTGGTCCAGCTTCCCACTCCCAAATCTAGCTTTTTATAATGATTTTTAGATTTTAGTTTTCTTTTTCTCTCTCCATTATTCATCTTTTTAATGACTTCACCCTACCACCTGGTCTATGGCCATAATGAAGACTTGTTGTCTGCAGGTTCAAAGAAGCATCTTGATGCTGCTCATTTTTATTCCCCCTGGAGAAAGCACATATAAAGTGCATTTTTGGGGACCCAGGATGCTTTGAGCCTAGATTCTAGTCTAGACTCCTAAACACACACACACACACACAAAATATGTTGGCCATGTTCCTACATCGATTTACAAAATTGCTGGTTCAACTTTCTTACTAATGCAACAAAATTATTCAGATTTAAATTATATACACATGCTTCCAAGATTCTTGATTTTATTAAATAAGAGTGGATGAAAAATGGGTATAAATTAATCAAAATGCCATAATCATAATGTATTATAAAATGAACCCTTGAGGAAGTAATGTAATAGTGGCTTTTTAATTAGCATGACACCAGAGATTCCCTGTTTTATACAAAGCAGTTCCCATATATTTAGTTTATGAATAATTTTATTTTACCTCTTCTTTTAAGAATAGAGAAGTGGCAGAATAGGGCATGGACAGAACTCTTTAAAAACTCACTTATAGAATTGCTTCTGAAGAGAGGCTACACTCAGCTCGAAGAAGACAATTTTTGGATCCAAATCTCAAATATTAATCTAAGAATGCCAATACTACTACTACTTATAATTTGAGTATTGTTTCTAATAGTTGAAAATCTTACCCGTATCTAAGTAGGCCATGATATTGGGAATGGTAAATCAATATATTTTTGGTTTATATCAATTTCATATTCCTGTTCTGACACATTTATGCATTAAAGCAGTGTTTCTCAACCTTGACATCTTTAATATGTGTGGATGTACAATGTGTCATCAAATAGGTGTCAAGTTTTAGTGACCAAATAAATATATTTACGTCATGGCAATCTATTTCTAATCTGGTTTTTCAGGTCTTCCAACTGAGGCTATATCCACCTTGGTGCTGGTTGTCTCTTTCTTTCTTCCTTCCTTCCTTCCTTCCTTCCTTCCTTCCTTCCTTCCTTCCTTCCTTCCTTCCTTCCTTCCTTCCTTCCTTCCTTTCTTTCTTTCTTTCTTTCTTTCTTTCTTTCTTTCTTTCTTTCTTTCTTTCTCTCTCTCTCTCTCTTTCTCTCTTTCTCTCTTTCTTCCCCCCCCTCCCTCCCTCCCTCCCTCCCTCCCTCCCTCCCTTCCTCCCTTCCTTCCTTCCTTCCTTCCTTCCTTCCTTCCTTCCTTCCTTCCTTCCTTCCTTCCTTCCTTCCCCAGCATTTGAGCCTTCTCCAGAGAGCAAGGTCTTCACATAATATATTCAAAATATTATTGAAAAATCATATACAAATAGATACATGTAAGTGCATTTTCTTCTCTATTGCTCTTTTGAGAACATTTTAAAATCTTAGTTGATGTATGTTTGCATGGATTTAATTTAAAATATTTTAAAGTGCACTTTGCTACATTTTTTTTATTGAATTGAGAATTTAAATGTAAAATCTGAAAGACAGTTGTGTTCTATCTGCATGTTAATCTAGGGAATGTGGAAAAAACCATTTTATACCTTAATTTATCAAGATCTAATTTTTGAGCATTCTTCCACTTCTCAGGGGCTCTTTATGGTTTGTGATTCTTTGAAAACACATCCATTCATTCAGCTTGACAAATTCATTGAAAGAGCTGTTTTTGCAAATATGGAAGTGCATTTGAAACAGGGCATCTATCAGGCATGGTAAAAAGAGTTTTAAAAAGAGAGAAGCTCTGCCTGATTTTGTGTGTATCACACCTCTGTAATACATTACTCTGTAATACAATATATTACTCTTAAAAAGAAGGCAGAGTTTTAGTCACCATTGCCCCAGTCACAATCTTGACTCCTTAACCACATCCCTGTGGATATCCCTGAAAAGTATCATGTCATTTCTCGGAGTTGTACACCTGCCACGAATCTCCACATGCTGGAATATGCAAAACTGCTTTGAAAAATGTGACTTTTGATGTACACAAGTATGGATATAGCCAGAGGCAGTTTCTGAAGCAGTTCAGTACATGAGACTGGAATATGATGTGGCTTGTTCATGACTCGACTCAAAAAGAGAGACTTCCTACATGCTCACCTGTGTTCTAAAGTATCCATCTTCAGCTGACTCACACATACGTCTTCCAGGTTGTAGTCAGAGTTGGAAACAATGACTATCACAAAGAATTTAGTCTCCAAGAATATTTGGATTACATGACTACATGATTCTTTGGAACTGAGATACGGTGGTGGCAATGTACCACAAGGTTTATAGGCATCTCAGCTGTCTCTAAATGAAGACTCATTGATTGTGTTTCCTTTTTATCTGTCTATGGCTTGCACATATACATTTCCATATTTACATCTGTCCTAAGTGTTTTATTTTTGCTTTAAGGATTTAGACCTAGGTGAAAGGGAACTATTTTGCACCTATTGCTCTGTGCTGATATGCTTATTGTAGGCCTAGCATTCTCATTATTTATCATTTACTTTATCATTTTATTCATTTATTAAATTGCAGTGCTGCCCAGAGTCACCTTGTAGGGAAGATGAGTGGCATAGAAATTTAATAAATAACTAAATTATATTCAATGCAAAATAGTTCAACATAGCTGTATTGGTATCATCCAGACTTCCTTTAAAAAAATATCTTGTTTATCTCAGAGTTCTAGCAGTATAGCTGGTAAACCATAAACTAGATTTCTGTAATTGCTGAAGCATTGGTTATTTTCACTTCCTACTACATTTTGAAATAGAAAGAAAAGAAAATGTTTGTAGGTTTTGTTTGTAAACGTGGTTTGTCCAGTGACGCCATGTTTTTCATATTAGATCTGTTATATTGAGAATAATGGAAGAAGATTTCCAGTCAATTTCCAGTTCTGATCACTGCCTTTTCCTGTTTTATATATAAAAATAAGGTGCTTATGAGCTGAAACAGCACAAGAAGATAAAAAGGAAAGCAAAAAAAAACTATCAGATTTTGAGTGGGGATAGGACAAGCTCCATGGCAGTTTAACTGCATCATTTTTATAAGTATATGTAAATTGCTTCTGGACTACCAACTCGTATTAAATGTTTCAGTTCAATGAATTCTAAAGGGGATGAGGCAGTAAATAATGAAAAACAGGGATGAGAAAAGAAAAGTGATGTCAATCTTCCTTGCAACAAGAATGTTGTCAGCAGTCTGATTACCAGGTTATGTCTGTAACTGGGTTTTGAAAAGGTCAAATGCCTGGTTCTATTCGAACGAGAAGAAATTCATTGCATTGTCACTGGCCCAAGTAAGACTGAATGGCATTCATGCTATTATTTCTTAGGGTACTGAACATCATTGGAGAGAAAATGCAGTATTAAGTGTGGAAAACTGTCAATTTCAACCAATTATGTTTGCCAGTGTATTGTTTATGGATTCATCTGAAAACATTTCAGTGAACATTCCTACTCATTTTGGGGCATATTTCTAATATGCCTATTTCTTGTGCTCATTTTCCCCAATGTGCAGTTTTTCCAATATGCATATTTGTGCATATGTTTTCCCCACTGTGTATGCGAAGAGGGGAAAGGGGATAATTATGTATGTATTTTGTATCTCTCTTTTTTAAAAATTACAGTGTGTCACAATGGTGCAGATTTTGCTATGCCTATATATTTGGGTGGTCCTGTAGGAGAAAAGTAGATATTGCTATGAGGCAGAGTTAAGTGTGTCATAGCTTAGAATCTTTACATTGCCACAAACAATCCGAGTCCAGTTACCCTTACATAATGCCATTTAACAACATTTGTGTGTATAGGCTTGAATTCTATGTTGCAACTTAACATATGTTCCTGATCTTTTGCTCCTGACTGGTCTTACATATTTAGTTGGTACAAAATTAACATATTCAACAATTCAAAGCTATTATTAACTTCACCTCCCTTCTTGGGCCTGATCTGTGTGCCACAATTGTTCTTTGACAAAAGCTCTTTGTGCCAATGAATTCTTTATGCTCTAAGGCTGTCTCATAAACTTTAAGGTTGAATTTTAAATCTGTTTGTCAAAGGTTATATCCAGTTTACATACATACATTTTTATATACATATGTACGTTCCTCATTTGATAATTATAGCATTAGATCCCAAAGTTTGTAATTCAACCAATTAATGTATTTAGCTGCTAATCATCACATGAAAATAAATCAAATGATAAGCAGAGTTACTTTATCATTCATGCAAATTGCTGCTTGAAAGAATTGAAAGCTGGATGTGATATAGCCCTCCTGGAATACTACCAATTCAATTTTCAAGTGTAGAATATCATGGCTAATCCACTGGGATAAACAACAGCTACATTGGAAATTTAAATTGTTAGCATGTCTATCCCAATACCAGGGCTCTAAACAAATCTGGGCTAGCCTGAAAATGGGTAGAGTATAAATTACTGACTTGATAAAAATAGCTTAGTTTAGGGTTAGGAGCACAGGTAGGTAACAGAATAACAGAGTTGGAAGGGACCTTGTAGATTTTCTAGTCCAACCTCCTACTGAATCAGGAGACCCTATACCAGGGGTGTCAAACTCAATTTCATTGAGGGCCACATCAGCATTGCGGTTGCCCTCAAGGGGCCAGGTGGGTGGGCGTGGCCTACTGGGTGGGCGTGGCTAGAGTGCGTATGGCCTATTGGGTGGGCGTGGCCAGCTCTACATCGTTCGCATCAAGGGTGCCTATGGGGGCCTGGGCAGGAGTGGGACAGATCTGGGGGTCTCTGGCAGAAGGAGGGTCTCTGGGCCAAGGCGGTGGGGGCCGTTCCCTCACTGTTTCCAGGATGGCTTCGCGGGCCACATGAAACCACTTTGCGGGCCGGATCCGGCCCCCGGGCCTTGTGTTTGACATGTCTGCCCTATACCATTTCAAACAAATGTTTGTCCAATTTCTTCTGAAAACACCTCCAGTGTTGGAGCACCTACAGCTTCTGGAGGCAAGTCATTTCACCGATTAATTGTTCTAACTGTCAGGAAATTTCTCCTTAGTTCTAGGTTGGATTTCTGTTTGCAAAGCTTCCATCCATTACTTCTTATCCTGCCTTCAGGTGCTTTGGAGAATAGGTTGATGCCCTTTTCCTTATGGTAGCCCCCTAAACACCGAAACACTGCAATCACGTTACCTCTATTCCTCCTTTTCTCTAGATTAGAGGTACACAATTCCAGCAACCGTTCTTCACATGTTTTAGCCTTCTGTCCCCTAATCATCTTTGTTTGCCTTCTCTGCACTCTTTCTAGATTCTCAACACCTTTTCTATATCATGGTGATCAAAACTGGATGTAATATTCCAAGTGTGATCTTGTCAAAGCATTATAGCATAGTATAGTGGCATAGTACTCTCCATAAGTCCTACAATGGAAATCTTGTTAACGAATGAACCTTTATTGTCAAAGTACAACCATGTATACATTGAGATTGGCTGATCCTCCCTTCGTGCCCCCACCCCCCAACTCACAGTGACAACAAACCCTCCATCTTATTACACCATGTGAACTAATTGCACCACACACCTGCCTCGCAAGTCAATTCTGCATAAAGTTTATAAAAATTATGTCCCATTTAAAAGCCTAACAGCCCACGGATAAAAGCTATTTTTCAGCCTGTTGGTGCGGCTGGCTATACTCCTATATCTCCTACCCAATGGTAGGAGAGTAAAGAGATACCGTCCAGGGTGTGAGTCATCCCTGAGAATCTTCCTCACTCTTCCAAGGCAACGAGCCCTGGCGAGGTCATCCAGTGGTGTCAGGGAACAGCCCACAATGTCTTGTGCTGTGCTCACCACCCTCTGTAATACTTTCCTATCCGCGGCTGTCAGACCAGCATACCAAACCACAATACCATATGAGAGGACGGTCTCTATAGTAGACCAGTAAAAGAGGGTGAGTTTGAAATGTATTCCAAATAATCCAGAGTATAAAGGGTTATCTTTTACCTGGAGACAGAGTGAGCCATTCTTCTTTTTCTAACATTAGATTTAGAATAATTGAGTGAAAGTTCGACAGAAGATTCAGTCCCCAAGATTCTCCCCGTCTTAATGTTTTTGTCCTAGATGTGCAGATATGAAAGGAAGTTCTGAGAAAGATCAGATGCAGTAAAATGTGAACTTTCCCTGCTTTATGACAGAGATTGATTGCCTTTTTTATCCCTGTCTATCACTGCTGCTGCCCTTTTCCATTGTGCCCTGAAATTAAATCCTATTATCAGGCACAGCACGCCACCCCCCCTTGATTGGAAAGCAGTCACACTTCACCAAGCATCTCCTCTGTTTACTGAAATGTAACAGGCATTCACACCTGCCACAAAAGTGTTATACTTCCCATTTATTTTTTTTCTTAATTTACTTTTAACTTGTTCACCTATCTCATTGGCCTTGCCCCCTATTTTTTCTCTCTTCCTCTTCCCCCTTAGGGTAGAAGACAGGTGCCTATTGTGGGCAGTGACTTTAACTCATAATAAATGCACTTCCAAACTCCTCCTATTTAATAGGAGATGGTTGAGCATTCCATCAGCTGTAGGTATCAAGCAATCTTCAGTAGCTCTTCCAGGTCAATACCTTTCTCACTTGAGTTACTTCCAGGCCAGTTAGCCTTAAAATGTGGCAAAGTCAGTTGGAGAGAGGTATCTACCATGTTGTCAGATACCTAATTAGGCTATGTCTAGCTTTAAAGGAAGATTGATACTGAAATACATCAGGCTTTGGGGAATCAAATTGAAGATAGCAAGGAATTATTTCCCCCCTGACAGGTCTGTCCTTTTTATAAACAAATCAGGGGTATTTTTAAACTTTAATGACAAAAGAAAAAAAAATGTCTGTGGAATCATTTTCCCTCTCACAGTTTATCACCTCTGCATCTGTTGTTTAAACTGGAGGTAGGGAAGCCGGTATCATCCTGATGCTTTGAATTGCAAATCTGTCAGCTCCACCTGAATTGCCTGAAACTTTGGAAGCTGGGTGGCATAAAAATTGATGTTAGACATTAGTCACTGGAAAAGAATAGTCCAAAACATTGATTAACAACTTTTTTTTCCATCTCGGACCCCCTTTATAAATACCTTTTGTGGCCACAGACCATGGCCATCGTTCCCCCAAGACTTAACTCAAGATTTAAATCAGAACATTTCTTCAAGCCTTTGTGGACTCCCTGTGATGACAGCACGGCCCCCCAGGAGTCCCCAGACCACAAGTTGAGAACCACTGGTCGAAGACATCAGTGAAATTTAGAAGAAATGGTATTAATCAAATTCTTCTCCTCAATATTTTCCAGTTCTCTAAGGCTGGGGCCCAGGAGGTAGTGAGGGAGAGAAAACAGAACTCAGACATGCTAAGATGTGTAATGTTTCTGTGATGAAACTTGTAGACCATAACTTTATTTTAGTCCTGTAAATCAGGGGTGCAAAGGGGTGATTTCCTGGATACATTCCCTCAGAGTTCTTCAACATTTCTTATCAAACTATATTTTTCCATTTGGTAAAACGGCAAAATTATTACGTTAAGACAGAATATCAATAGGTCTGGACAAAGCAAACGCAACCCACTTTGGGCAATGCTGTAGTTGCTGCTTGAAGGGAACCTGGAAAAGGTATGTTCACCTTGCAGCTAGATTTCTGTGCATGTTATGTTAATGCACAGATGAAGAAGGCCAAATGGGACACCAGAAAAGAAGTCTGGCTGTGCTAATCTGATGGCAAAAAGGGATCTTCTGTTTCACACAATGATTTCAAAGTGCTAGGCTGCATTAACAGAGGGATAGAATCAAGATCGCGTGAAGTACTAATACCACTTTACAATGCCTTGGTAAGGCCACACCTGGAATACTGCATCCAGTTTTGGTCACCATGATGTAAAAAAGATGTCGAGACTCTAGAAAGAGTGCAGAGAAGAGCAACAAAGATGATTAGGGGACTGAAGGCAAAAACATATGAAGAACAATTGCAGGAATTGGGTGTATCTAGTTTAATGAAGAGAAAAGTGATGATAGCAGTGTTCCAATATCTCGGGCTGCCACAAAGAAGAGGGAGTCAAGCTATTCTCCAAAGCACCTGAAAGCAGGACAAGAAGCAACGGATGGAAACTAGTCAAGGAGAGAATCAACCTAGAACTAAGGAGAAACTTCCTGACAGTTAGAACAATTAATCAGTGGAACAACCTGCATCCAGAAGTGGTGAATGCTCCAACACTGGAAGTTTTTAAGAAGAGACTGGCCAGCCACTTGTCTGAAATGGTATAGGGTTTCCTGCCTGAGCAGGGGGTTGGACTAGATGACCTCCAAGGTCCCTTCAAACTTATGATGATGATGATGATGTAGTTTGATGGATTCATCACACAGAAAGTTGTCATAGACCTAGAATTTAATATTAGATCCATGTAATTCCATTTAGATTTAATTCAGGTTTTTTTTTTACTTTAAATCAATTTTTGACCCAGCTTCACCAACTTGTTTGTTTGGGGTTTCCCCCCCCCCTGCTTTTTGCAAAGCTGCTCCCTTTGACTCCCAAATGCCAAACTGAATATGGAGAGGAATAATCAAGCAACACTTCTAACAATAATGTTTGTGTTTGAATGGGCATATCATCTTAAAAATCTACTTTTTGAAATAATGTCTGAACTGGTTACAGTGGCAAATGGATAGAATCCAGAGCCACAGATTTTCTTCTCTAAAACTAATCTGGCAGATTTAAAAAAAAGTGATGCCTTTCTCCAGTATTTAAGGAGGGAAACATTTTTATGTCTGAGATTAAATTTTCCATTAGTATTCCACTTCTGTGTTTGTCCAAGGACTATTAATTATATTTCAGAGATAATGTAGTTTGTGCATTATTGAAAATTACTATTGTAGATTGTGACCATTAGAATTCCACCTCACCCCCATCTCATAAACACAATTTCTAATTAGTTATATTCCTATTCATTAAAGCTGAAAGATATGATCCTCTCATTCGTGCAGATATGGGCACAATCTCTACCCTCAGCATTTTAAAGTGCTATAATTAAAAATCTGAGCACAAACCTCCTGAGAATACAATGAGATGCTCCTGAGCAATTCCTGTGGTCTCCAGTTGGGGGCATCACACCCAAGACTCGGCACGCCCTCTTTGTTTTCCCACTTTTACTGAACTATTTAAATGCACAGGCTTCTCTTTTTCCCCAAAGATTGTGTAGGTCTAACCTGAATGGGATTTATTAATTTTATTTATTAATTAAATTTATATAGCTGTCCAACCCACACATAGGTGACTCCAGGCAGCTTTTAAAATCGGGGAAAAAATGACCACATAATAAAGTATAATAATAAAAACCCATTAAAAAACCCACATTCCCCCCCCACGTACCGCCATGGCAGCAACAACATGATCAGGTAAGCCACTTGATCGGTTCCATTTCCGTTAGTGATCCCCTCTGCCAAAACCATGTTTTTAGAGCCTTTCAGAAAAGCAACAGGGTGGAGCCCAACTGTACCCAGGAGGGAATTATGTTCATTAAAGGAGGAGTCACCACCAAGAAGGCCCTTTTTTGTGGTCCCATCAGATGTACATCCCTAATCAATGAGACCCATAATGAACCCTGCCTTCTCGTCCTGGTGGACCAGGTAGTTGTATTAGGAGAGAAGCTATGATGTTAGTTTGAGAATTGAACACTCACAGATAGTGTTTGGCTCTTATCAGAATACATTAATATTTATTGATTGCCTTTATGGCACATTTCAGATCTATATTTATGCCTTGTTTGTTTCTTTGTTATGATCTACCTGAGAGTCATAATGTGTGCATGTAGCAGATAATCATAGAATCATAGGACTGGAAGGGACATTGGAGGTCCTCTAGTCCATCCCACTGCTTAAGAGAGGAGCCCTCATGCCATCTAGAGCAGGGCTTTTCAACCTTTTCACCCATTGCGCCACTTTTAGGATATGGCAACAGTTGAGTACCACCAGTTGCTTAGCAAGGTGTCAAAAACTTGATGACCAAAAAAAAAAAAAAAGGAAAAAAGTGATGAAGTACAGGTAGTTCTCAACTTACAACAGTTCACTTAGTGACTGTTCAAAGTTACAATGGCACTGAAAAAAGTGCCCCCCAAGCCACAGCCGAGCAAGACACCTGCCTGCCCACCTGGTGGCACTCTTACTCCTGTCCGATGTTTTCATTGTTGTGAGCATTTCTGTTGAGGATTGGCAGCAGGGGTGGGGTGGGGGGGCTGGTTTTTATTCCCCCCGTCTGCTGGGTGGTTGCAGCAGGTTTTGGTCACTTCACATGATCCTGGGACATTGTGACCATCATAAATATGAATCAGTTGCCAAGCATCTGAATGTAAATCACAAGAGCCTGGAGATGCTGCAACATTCCAGCTGATCAGTGCTTCTTCTGGGCTCAGCAGAAGCACCAGGATCAGCGCTGAGCTCCAGCTGGAGCCTGGCGCTGATCCTGGAGCTTCCGCTGAGCCCTGACAGCCCTGCAGCTCCAGCCATCTCTCGCTCAGGCTTGTGTGGTGCTGCCACTGGTTCAGCTCATTCCCCTCCCCCGCTACCACTTTTCTAGGATGGCTGCGTACCACCTGTCAGGTGCCAATGTACCACAGGTGGTACCCGTACCACTGGTTGAAAAGCCCTGATCTAGAGAGACAAAGGGAAAGAGAGGCATAATGCAAACACCATCATCAGGCATGAACAAGGCTCAGTGTGTTTAGAATCGGGAGACTGGGGTTGTGAAGATAATACAAACTGACACAACACAGAGCATAGTCTGCCTTGGACAGCCCCTCAGATATCCTGTTTTTTGTTTAGCATAATGTTGGGAAGTGCTTTGTTTGCTGTTTATAATGTTTCCTATTGTTAGCTTAATGGAAGCGATTTGCTAGTAGTTTGACATTCAAAAGTGAGATTAATTCCTTTGGCAAGCAATTGTTATATGGGTGGTAGGTCAACTGCCTTCTCTGTTCTCATCAGCAGTGTCACTGAGTTCCTCTCTTAGGGTTAAGTGCTTTTCAGGATTAAGAAACTTCATTAAAATGGAAATATCCTTTAAAGACTCCTTGTGCTTTTGTGCCAGCTTCTGTAATGCTAATAAAGGCCTTGATCCCGGGCTTGTTGAAGTCAATAGGAAATATTTCATTTTTTTTTGTTTTTTTGCAGCTTGGGATAAGGGCAATGGCAAATACTCAGTTCTTAGAAACTTGAGGAGAAGAAAGGAAACGAAAAGAGAAACTCAAAGTGCCTTAATTGGATTTTTTAGCATGTCAATTGGACCAAGAAACATTGCCTACTATTATCAATATCCAGATGCTGTTGACTAGAAGCCTCTGTTGGACAAATCTTGGTGGAGCAGTGGGCTAATGCCTCCTTAAGTAACACCAGCTGCCTGCAATTAGTGCAGGTTCACATCCCACCAGGCTCAAGGTTGACTCAGCCTTCCATCCCTTCCGAGGTAGGTAAAATGAGGACCCAGATTGTTGGAGGCAATTAAGCTGACTTTGTAATAATGCCACTTGGGGGTGTGTGTGAAAGCCCTAATAAGCAGGCATATACATAGAATGAAGGCTACTGCTAAGCTTGTAAGCCGCCCTGAGTCTTCGGAGAAGAGCGGGATATAAATGGAATTAAAATAAATAAAATAAAAAATAAATAAATAATGATATTACATCATTGTAATAGATAATTTTAAGGTATGACTGATTTTATTAAAAGAAGTACTTCTTTAGATTTTTCTGTACAACCCCAACCCTACTATTATTCCTTATAATTTTGGACCCTGGTATGGAAAGATTCTGGCAACACTGGAGCAGTGATGAAACCAAATTCTGTTTATAACATCAGAACAAGTCTAAGTCAGAGATTTGATATTGGCTCTTGAGTTTAGAAGTTGGCAGTTTAATTCAGTACCATGGACAGCATTAAATGAGGAAAGAAACACAGCTAAGTCCCACAATGCCTTTTGAAGCAAGGGCTATATATTCACATGGTACATTTACCCTGGTGCCCTAAAGAGTAGGCTCCACTAATCCATTTTGTGAATTTGAACAACAAACTGGCCTATAGTCTGTCTACTCAGAGAGGTGGACACAATCTCTGGGCTGAATTGTAGTTCCCTTGTTTGTCGTTCAGTGTGTGGTGGAAACATAGAACATTACTAGGGATATTCATTTAGACTGCTGGAATAATTTGTTCATGAAATCTCTTCAGGTTCACTTTCATATTTGGCATCCCTGTTATACACTTGGTTGGGATGCAAATATGGTTAACCCCTTTTGAACCTCTCTCTGAGATTTAATATTCAGCATTGGAGCTTCTCTATATAGCTTGAGGTCCTTTCAAAGGGGATCCTCACTTTCATGACTCTTATCCCCCCTCTGTCTCTCATATCCGAAATACAATTAAAATGTATCCTCATGCCATTTCTGTAAATTTACTGCCTTGGTTATTTCCACTGGGAGGATATAATGTTTATTCAGTCATGAAATGTATAATTTGCCTTTCCACTACAAATACCTAAGTCAACCAACAAAGTTAAAATACAAGATGAAATACACAAGCGTAATTAGACTAATTAATATGTATCCAATAAAAATGAAAATGAAATAATACTAAAATCTTCAACTGTAATGATAATAATAACAAAATTTCTTCCTGAAGCATCTAGGATGATGGGAGCTTGATTTAAGTTAGACTATTTGTTTGTCTTGGAGCCCAGTTTCCTGGGCTCCAAGATCACTGCAGATGGGGACTGCAGCCAAGAAATTAAAAGACACTTGCTCCTGGGGAGGAAAGCCATGGCAAATCTAGACAGCACACTAAAAAGCAGAGACATCACCCTGCCAACAAAAGTGCATATAGTCAAGGCTATGGTCTTCCCAGTTGCAATGTATGGCAGTGAAAGTTGGACCATACAGTAAGAAAGGCTGAGCACCAAAGAATTGAGGCCTTTGAATTATGGTGCTGGAGAAGACTCCTGTAAGTCCCTTGGACTGCAAGACAATCAAACCGGTTTGTCCTAGAGGAGATCAACCCTGACTGCTCTTTAGAAGGCCAGATCCTGAAGCTAAAACTCAAATACTTTGGCCACCTAATGAGAAGGAAGGACTCACTGGAGAAGAGCCTAATGCTGGGAAAGGTTAAGGGCAAGAGAAGAAGAGGACGACAGAGAATGAGGTGGCTGGATGGAGTCACTGAAGCAGTAGGCGTGAGCTTAAATGGACTCCAGAAGATGGTAGAGGACAGGAAGTCCTGGAGGAACGTTGTCCGTAGGGTCGCGATGGGTCGGACACGACTTCGCAACTAACAACAACAATTTGTTTGTCTACATACTATCTGTTTTCTGCTTTGTCTGGCCATGTTTTTGCTGTCCCACAGCAACTGGTACCTGAGAGCTCTTAATTGGAAATGAAAGGAATTGAATCTGTGAACTTTTATTCTGAAGAGACAGAATCACAGAGTTGTATCATGTTGAGGAAAACAAACAACAAACAAAGAACAAGCCTTTATCTCTGACATGCTAGCTTTTTACAGACATTTTGGACAGAAGGAACCTTTAATCCTACAATGGTCATTGCTTGAAATTTGGTCTTCTTCCAAAAATTTAACACACCCCTAAAAAGAAAGAAAACACAGAGCTGTACCAGATGTCAACTCTGACCCAATGATTTTTCCTTTAGAGGGGAACATGGAAAGTTTGCATTATATCACCATGAGAATATGCAAGGGCTTTTTTCCAAAGAAGCATACTGCTTCTCTTTCAATTTATCTAGCTGAGATATGTTAGCATTTTTTGCTCATGCATTTCCTTATATAGGGAGAAATATTTCTGGCAGGCACTTCAAAATCTTAAGTTAAATAAAAACTTATGAGTGGAGACTAATAAACTAAACAATCATGGAATTTGCTTTGTTTCATTCCCCCCCTATATTTTGTTAATAAAAGAAGGCCGAATGCAATACAACAGCATAGTAAGAACAGTGGTAATTTAAGAGGAGACTTAAACCTGTACCAGGTTGAAATCTGTCATGGCTGAGCATGAAGTGTTACCTATGTGGCTTCGAATACATTTTGTATCTTGAATACACAAAGCCTTTCCAAACCAAAGTATTGCTACATCCAACTCAGTATTGTTGGGATTAGGTAGCAGCAACTAACCAAGAAATCATAGCAGGTTCTTTCTTAGCCTATTTTGGAGGTGGCCAAGGTAGAATCTCATGTTTTTTGAATAAAAAGTTATGAGTTAACATTGAGTTGAAGTCCTTTCCATTGCATAGTTCAAATGAGAGATTCAGTTGCTTTCAGGTTGATGACCTGTTTCCTTCCATCTCATCCCATTTTTTATTAGACTTTAGAATGGGAATGGACAATTTGGTGCATCTTTCAAAGGTTTGGGACTTCAGCTCCCAAGTCCCTCAGTCACAGTCAATGGAATGGTGAAAACTGAAGTCCAGATTAACTGGAAGACAGCAGATCATTTGATTTCATTTTAGATGATTTCCAAACATCACATGAGATAACATCACAGTAAGGATTCTGGGATCTTGCTTCTGTTTTTCTAAGGGTGAGCTCACGAGGTGGAAATGGTTATATTTTCCAATGTGTGCAAAAGTGAGTATAGAGTCCCTTTTAAGAGAAATATTTTTGAAAAGTGCAATACAACATAGTCTAAAAAATACATCAAGGCAATGACACTGGTAATGATTGCAGTATCTTACCAAACAGTTGGATCCATGTATGACCATCCAGCAGTAAAATGGAGATTGTCAATGGAACAGACTTTCCTGGGTCTTTTATCCCTTGACCCCCTCTGCTTCTGAATGTTGAAGCCTAGATACTATTGCATTTACTAGAGGTTTTCTTTAAATGAGATTTTTTTTAAAAAAGTGTGTTCTTTCATATTTTAGTTTTGCAGTTCCCTGAATAAAGAATGGCTTTGAAAAGTATTCAGTGATGTGTCTATTCATACAGGTGTGTCGTTTTTATTATTGGATTTTTCTATAGCTAAACCTATTTATCCTAGAAATTCTGCCTGTATTGCAGAATTATGTTACTGAGATCCTAGATGACAAATGCTTTCTTTGGGCTGGTAAATAACACACATGATTGTAAATGCCATCAGTAGATTATCAAGTTGCACGCAGCTTTCTCTAGTCTCTTTTTTCAAATAAAGGAGATATATTCATGCCTTTCTGGGGAGGAATTTGAAATTTCTCCGCTCACTATTTCCTAGGTTTAAGGTGTCCATATTTGGTGGCCACTACAATTGATAACTGAAGAATGATATACTTCTGCAAACATAGTTTGTTAATAGTACTTTTAATAGCAGCTGCTGATAATGAAATGAAAACATTTGCATTTCAAGAATTGTAGCAAGTACTGTATTCTAAATATAAATGAAAATAGTGTCTAGCAGGTTGCTGAACCTATTTGCTTTTTGCTCCTGGGAAATGATATGAATATTTATAAATTTGATGTATAAGCTTGCTATTAATAGTTTGACCTCCCTGTGGAAGGAGGGATTTATTTCAGCCCATAAGTGCTTCCAAATTTTGCTTATTAACACTCATCAGAAATATGATTGCATTTAATAAGCTTAGTTGTTGCTCAACTTTTAGGCTGACTGTTGGAATATAAGGATTGCACATGAGGTAGTTTAGATAATAAAATATAATAAATTGAGGGACATGAGGAAGGAACAAAAAAAAATAAAAAAATCAGACAAGTTAGGGCTCTAGTAGTAGTAGGAGAATCGTCAGGGTAGGACATCTGAGAATGCAAGAGTATAAATTGGCCTTGGGAATATGGGAAAAGGATGAGGCTAAGACTTCACAGCTTAACCGGAGGCATGGGAAAACAGAAATGAAGGAGAGCAGGCATTTGCAATATTTTTGAACCATTATACTGATTGCAGGTGGTGTGGTGGCTCAGTGGTTATGATGCTGGGCTTGTCAGTTGGAAAACTGGCAGCTCAAAGTTTGAGACCCGAGTGCCACACAGTGGGGTGAGTGCCTGTCCTCAGCTCCTGCCAACCTAGCAGTTCAAAAGCAAATGTGAGTAGATAAATAGGTACCACCTGTTTTTAAAAAATTAACTGGGGGCGGGGGCGGGAAAGAAACATTAAACCTTAGACAACCCATCCTCTCAGTTCTGTACCTAATTTCACTAGGTTGGAGGAATCCAGTGTAAAACTGAAACATTGTGTTTTTGATATCAATCTTTCCATTGACTGAAATGCTATCCTTTCATTATCTCAGTGGGCTGGCTGGAAGACCATTTAATGTAGCAAATTACCAGTCAAGCATTCTGGTAATTGGACACACTGAAGAACTTTCTCCCTGGTGAGGGTTTATTTACTGTTTTTCATGCTTTCAAAGGAGATATAATAATAGCCCAAATTGATTATTTTGCCAGTTACTGAATTCCATAGACTCAACACTTCCTATCTGTGTTTTTATTGCACTGACCTTTTAGTAAGGTTTGTCATGAAAACATATTGGGCTAATGCACAAAAACACACCCTTGTCAAATTTTAAAGCTGGCCTGATGAAAAAGCCTTCCTTCTTTTATCTGACATACTTTCTGCAATATCTAGAGAAGACCACTGCCATCAAGACATGTTGTTAGCTAGTGCAGTTGCATGTTGGATACCTGAAAAGGTGATCATTGAGAAAATGTACAATTAATAAAGTTTTATTAAAGGGTTCTCTATACTTACAGCATCTGACCTTTCAGCTGCTGAGTCTGGTGGCTCTGAATTGTGGTGAGGCTGTCAATCCATTAAAGTGACTCCCAAAAGTGTTGTTTTCATTGGGCAAGATTTAAAGTCCTTCAAATTCTCTCTCTCTTTCTCCAAGAGTTGCTTAGTTTAGGCATCCATAAAAGAAGGCTACATATTAATGAGGATTAAGTATCTAGCAGGTATTGGTTGCTTGCTAAGACATCAGAATGGAAAGTTTGTTGTCTTGCAGCTCACCAGAGTAAATAGGAAGAACTTGTCTAAGCAGCCTTTCTCGTAAGGGTAAATTGAAAAAATGGAGGTTAAATCATAGGGTAGGACATGTAACAGTTTAGATTTTTAAACAATTTTGTATCATAGATGGATCTTCTTCATGTCAGGCATAAGATTAGTCAACATTTAAGTTCCTTTTAAAATAAATATCCTGCATTTCTCTTTGTTTCGGTTTTTAGCATTTTTTTTTGCATTTCTCTTTCTAATTATTTCATTTCTTTGGAATTTGTAATATTATTATTTGGTTGGGGGTGATGAAATTGTTGGTCAGTGTTGGGCTTCACCACCCTGGTGGTGAATGCTGTACAATGTGTTATATAGATAAAGTTGTTGCTGTTATTATTGTCCTTGTGTTTTAAAATAAGAAAACATGTTACTTTTTTAAAATATAAAAAAACATTATATTGTTTTTAAAAAAGAAACATATTATTTTTCTAAAGTAAGTTTTATCATGATAACCAAGAACTTATAATTTGGGTGAATATCCATTGCTTTGAAAATCAGAATTGTCTGGATGAATATAGAAATAGCAATAGCACTTAGACTTATATACCGCTTACAACCCTCTCTAAGTGGTTTACAGAGTCAGCATTTTGCCCCCAACAATCTGGGTCCTCATTTTACTGACCTCAAATTCCTGCAGTGAACAGCAAATTAGTCTGCAATACTGCATTCTAACCACTGCACTATTGATGATGATAAAATAATGACATGAGAAAGTGGCAAAAAACCCCACATTGTCAATTTCAGCCTAGATGTTAAAAGTCTTAAGCAACACCATCTGGACTTGATTGGAAGGTCAAGTAAGAAGCATGGTAAAGTTGGCATGGAGGTATTGGTGATCTTCCTACAATCCTATCACACTATTAATTAGAAATGCACAAACTGGATTCTTTCTTTCTGTTCTAAAACAAGGTTGCAACTTTTCAAACTCTGCAGTGATGCCAGGAGGCAAAAGTGGAGTTTCTTTGAGTTTCATTTTAGAACAGCACATTACAAACAACAATAAGAGGTTTATTTCTGTGGGATCAGGAGAGGCTCCGCGCATAATCATAACCTGAAACTTCTTAGTGTGTAATTGCTGAACTTAGATGTTTGTTCCGCTAGGGATGATTTTGAATTCTTAAGGACTCTTCAAACACCATTGAAGATGCTATAAAATGTGAGAACGGGCTTTGAAAATTAGAAATGCTACAAAAGCTGAATGCTTCACTTAGTGCATTATAAAATAAATGAAGCCAGAGGGATGAACCAGCTGGGGGGTGAGGTTATTGTGTTGTGCATACTTCATTGCTTCAGTCACCAGAGCACACGTTGCCCTCATCAACTTTCTGCTTGAAGACTTACAGGGAAGCTGCACCCTTTTTACCTTGCCCCACAAACTAATGGTCCACTAGGGATCCATGGTTCTGTTTGGCTTAATAAATATTTTAATTACAGTTTCTCTTTGCCGAGTGTTGTGGTGGAAAAAGAGGCCACTGCCTTGAGTACCGCGATGTTTGGAGAGACAATATTGAAAGACTCCCAGGGGTGTATACTTGAGTTATGCGGCTTCTGCCTGGCTGATAATTGAAAAGTAAATATTACCCTTTGCATATCCCTTTGTGCGTGTGTCTTTGGGTGTGGGTGTGGAGGATTGTGTGGGCTATCGTTATTTACTTCATTCAATGTTGCAAAACACCTGTAATTATATTCTTGTTTTCTTCTTCCCTTGGCCTTCGATTTTCCCAAAGTAGTATGGGAAAAGCTAAAATGGGGTTGAAAGATTATGACTGGATAAATATTAGTTGCCAAATGAAGAACAACAGCATCAATCTTCCACATTTTTGTTCTTGCTACTGTTGTTATGCAGGCAGTCATTGTTTAGTGACCACAGTTGGGATCTGCAACTTGATCATTAAGTTCGTTCGTTCCTTCCTTCCTTCCTTCCTTCCTTCCTTCCTTCCTTCCTTCCTTCCTTCCTTCCTTCCTTCCTTCCTTCCTTCCTTCTGTCATGGTTCCGACAGATGAAACTCTTCAAAGAACTTCGAGGCATTGTTTACCTTAAAGAATCTTTATTCGAGTAGCATAGCATTGGCAGGTACATAGGCAAAGCCAAAATCTGAATTCCCCTCCCCTGAGCACATAGTATCAAAGCACAATTCCCCCCTCTAATTAACAGTCATAAATCACATTCTCCAATTAGTTTGAAATGCAGGCTTTCCCTCCAGTTCTCCAACCTGCCAATTCTTATCACCTCTTATTTCAATAACCTTGGTTCACACCTGGTTACAGTATTGTTATGTCAACAAAACTTCCATGCACATTCCTCTTCTCGCCTCCCCCTAAAATCTAATTCTAACTCTAATTCTAAAAGGAAAACATAAGAAGGAAAAAGGTTGCATCTCCATATGTTGTCAAAGCAAAAACATCTGATGTTAGCAGCATTGACATCTTCCTTCCTTCCTTCCTTCCTTCCTTCCTTCCTTCCTTCCTTCCTTCCTTCCTTCCTTCCTTCCTCTTTTACTCTCTCTCTTTCCACTGCTTTTCCTTGTCCTTGTTTCCTCTGAAGCTGAACTGAAAACTAAGACAGACCGCCATCATGAACTTGCGTATTCAACATGTCATATCACATCATAAGCAAATGGCAATGCTGTTGTCACTTTATCTATCCTGAAACTATTGACAATCAATCTTACTGGGTGCTCTTAAGTTCTAGCATTAAGGAGGAGGAAATATTGTGCACATTTTGCCTACATCATGCATAGTGAAAATAATTTTACAAAGAATTGTGTAAATGTCTTGTATGTTTTAAGTTGCAATTGCCCAGTCGGGATGAATATGAAGTTGTAGAAAAAACTCTAAGGTTTTTTTTAGGTATTCAGTGGTGTGAGATGGGAGAACTACCTCATCTATTGGTGATTCATCCTCCAAAGAAAACCCCAACATAAATTGAAATAGTTCATTTACTTTTGAACCGGATCTGATCCATTTATGTTTTCCCCATAAGTAGAAAGGTGTCTTAAGATATCTGTAACTCTTGTGGGATTGTAAGCAAATTACTTCTGATACAGATTTAAAGGTCAACACCTGTCCCATTTAGCAGCTGCACAGGTGGCAATTGGTTCATACAAACCTTTCTGAATGAATGTCACTGTTTTGTTCTTGAGACAATTAGATTTCAAGAACAAGATGTGGCTCATTAACACTGTAGGGGCTGGGTGTGCAGAATGATTCCTGCTTGGTTTTAATTTAAAACATGTCAGGGAACCTGACATCATGTTACATTACAGAACCAGCAATACCGTTACACTAAGTGGTGCTAAAAGGGTGTCTTTGGGAGGACCAACAAAGTATAATATTCACTGAGTATACATTCCCACACCCTCCAACCCCCTATCACAACAATGCTGAACTCTATGTAGTTTACATTTGATTTTAGGTGGAATATGCTGTTGGATGTTGCTTCTCTATAGGTCTTTCTCTTCTCCCATCTACAGTTTAAACTTTGATGATCAATTAAAGAAAGGATGTTTAGGACCCCTTCAAGCCAGATTTTGCTACTAATCCAATCAGTTGGAGGCAAACAAGTCTGCAATGAAAGTCACAGACTTGATTTTGTCCAAACCTCTTCTGATCTGATCCAGGACTGTCCAAACTTCAATACCTTTAAAATGGGCAATGTTTATTTTAGTTTAAAAATCTGCCTGTTCCCACAGAAGTTCACCTCTCAGTTAAGATCTTATAAGTTTGAAAATATATCTCTCCCTCCTTGCCTTTATAGTCAAAGAAAACTTGTGTGTGTGTCTAGGACAACTCCTCATGGCCAACTCACCGTGGCCATCTTGCCATGGGACAGTTCATCACAAGACAATCTGCATGGGATAATTCATCATGATAAATGTTATTTTTGTCAATGGAAATAATGTAAAAGAAACAGTGGCGGATAACATTTATTGTGTTGAGTTATCCTACGGTGAGTTGTCCTATTGTAAGTTGGCCACAGCGAGTTGTCCCATGGTGAGATGGCTGGAGTGAATTGGCTCTGCTGAGATTGCCATGGCAAGATGACCTCCATGAGTTGGTCATGGTGAGATGGCCATGGTAAGTTGGCTGCAGCGAATTGTCCCATTCCAAAACCAGGAAGGGTCCCTTCTTAGATGACTACTACCACCCATTCTTTCTGCGGGCTCATATTCCTTTCATCTGATCATTGTCTAATCTTCAGCTCCTCTTCTTGTCTCCCAAGGTCATTTTCACATAGCATTACAAGTGGGCATCCTCCCTCAAAATAGTTGGATATAGATCAATATAATAGCATTTATTTTAGTTATTCAAATGTTTTTATTCAACTATATTCTAATATGATTTTTCGCACTGCAGAGGCTTCAGAGAGGGAGAGACAGTAATGACAAGGAAGTAAGAGAAGAGATTGATGGGAAAGGATCAGTGAACAAACATGTAGTTCTCCCTGATTCTTGATCTGTATCCCATAATTTGATAAATCATGTTTTCTTTTATACAAAATAATAAGTTTCAAATGCTTTGATAAACAGACATGGAAACTGCCATAGACAGCAAGGCTTTCATGCAACTTGCAGTGTGCAATATATGTTTACTTACGATATGTTGTTGTGAAAGACCAATTTTTCTTTTTAGATAATCCTTTTCATTTTCTGTAGTCCCCTGGCTTTGGAAAATAACCTTCTAAGCCTGATTGATTGTTGTTGTCTAGGGATTGTCCAGAGAACAGCAGTGTTTTTCATAGTATTTAGAAGAATTATGTCTCATACTTGTTATTTAACAGCAGTATCCTATGAAATTTCCAGACATCCTTTATTCTCCAAAGTAAATTTAGTATTTTGTCATCGTGTTTTTTTCATTAGCAAGATTCCATAAGTTTTAGTAAGAGATTCTCACCACCACCTTCAATGTATTTGCAAGAAAAGAAAGATAATTGGAAAAAAATATCAGAGATCTCCTTGTGTCTGAAACAGAAATCCCTGTTACATCTTTTTGTAGTTATTGCTAGCTATTGCAAGGTTTGGGATGGCAGTGAAAATACCCTCATATTTTGATTTAAGTAAACAGCCTCAAACCATTACTGGACTTTTTATGTGGGATCAGCTTTCTCTGTTTCCGTTACTACTCTCTACTCCTCTTTGCATCAGATCAGTTCAGAAATCCCATCAGAATGAATCTCTGAAGCCAAAAATCACATAACCCTAAACAGAATAAAATTGTGGTTGATGACAATAAACACAGGGTAATCAGTGCCCTGGTTGAAATAATGATACTAGAGATTTAAATTAGTGAGTAGGCATTAGCTAGATAGTTCCATGCTTGTGTGAAAGTATCTGTATGCAGAGCCATGTGTTTAAATGAAAGTCTTATTTGAAGGAAAACAGACACATATTTGTACACAGAATAAGACTACCTATACAACCTTCCTACTAAAATAATTTGGCTCATTATCAAATAGAAACAATAATAGCAAAAATCTTCAAAGCGTCCTAAACAAAAAGGCTTTGTTTAAGGATAGGTAAACTCTTCCTTACAGGATAAACAATATAAACTTCAAGAAAAAAAAATACATATTTTGTGTACACATATTCAAAATTGCCAGGTGCAATTTTGAATTTAATTGACTGGCAACGATTTGGAGTTGTTCCAATTCTGCATAAATCTGGTCTGTTAGACTGATCACTTTTAGATGGAAGAATAAAGAATTTTCTTGGCCGACTGCATTTCTCCTTGGACATGGTTAGAAATGGCTAAAAATTAATGAACATAATGCTTTCAGTGTGAACTTAAATTTAGTGTGCCAGGTCTGATTCTTTGCCAGGACTTTATTGCGACACTTTTTTCTGTCCTTAAAAAAACCTTGCACATGATGACAAGGATAATAGTTTATTTTAAAAAAATGGATGTATTTTAAGTACAATCGGAATAGGAACGGATGATCTAGATCTAGATCAGTAATGGCGAACCTTTGAGAGACCGAGTGCCCAAACTGTGAACCAAAACCCACTTACGTATCGTGGGGTGCAAGGTGGGTGTGGCCCATTGGGTGTGTGTGTGGCCAATTAGGGTGGGTTTCTCCAGCCATACCTCTGCCATCAATTCTAGTACTCATTTCCCCTGCCTGATGCTTCCCTTTGGGTGCACTTCACAAACTGTCTTGATAACCAAGATTCCTGGTTTTTTTGTAAGGGAGATGCTCTCCAGTGGGTTTAGGGATGGTCCTTAAGATCTCAGTCTTTCATGCTGATGACTTCATGAGTCCAACTGCCTCTTCTTCGTATCCATAAGGGAATCTTGGCTTGGAATTTCCATAATTGACAGGTTCCTTAGGTTCTTCCATGCCTTCCATTATCACCATTCCCAATTATGACGACTTGCATTGACTGATTTGGAAAGAGTAGAAAAGACAAGCATGACTGAGAAAAAACGTTTAGACCAATAGAGCAAATAGCATTATTGATTCTCTTTTAAGATAAATGGATGACCTACATCTGTTATTGCTTTTGTTGATCTGTAGGCTTACTTGACGAGCACATCCTCCCCAGTGGTCTTCATTAGGAAAATGCTTTAAAATGGTCACAGGCTTCTGAGATATGACATTTATTCCCAGATGAAAAACAGAAAGTGTTAGAACTGTTCTTTCCCATCCTAGGAAGAGGTCAATTTCTCTCCATTCATGTGCATGGTGCTCCAAATGTACTGGCTCAGTGACTCTGACAGCCCTTCAAGAGCAACATTTGGAAAAAGGATGGGACTTTCTTTGGAAGCCATCCAATAATGGGACTGTGTTGCACTTTCCCCAATGAAATTATCCTGTTGCCTGAATTAGCTCCTTTTGAAAAACAGATCCCAGCAATGCAATTGTTTCTTTTTGTCCTTTAGCTTGACTTGGATCTTGACTTCACACCTACCTTAGTCTTTTTCACAGGTTGGTCACTCTAATTGGTTTTTGTCTGGAAAGCAATGACTGCATCTCTGTCTCTCTCTTTGTCTCTCTGTCTCTCTTTCTCTCTGTTTCTCACACATTTTCCCCTTGCTGGGTTTGGTAGCCAATTCCCCTTGTCCACCATGAGCTCCTGATGTTTGGGAAAATTTACGTGCATCACAACCTGAAATGAAGGAAGATAAAAAGGGCATCAACTTTTTCCCAGGAAGTTTAGTTCCAGGACTTTTGTATGCATAGATTTAAATAATCTAAAAAGATACTCCATGCCCCAAAGTACTGTATAGCTTCTAAACGGGAGGGTAATAAGAGCTCCACTGTGCTTATTCTGTTTACTCTGACTTTTCTAAAGAGGTAATTTGTAAGAGTTAAGATTATCCCAGTATAATTTATAATTTAAATGTCAGCCAAAATGTACGCTAAAATGGAGCTGATTAATGGCAGGTTTTCTGAGGGCAATTAATTAGTATTTCATCCCAAGGCCATGCTAAGTTCCTGTGTGATAAAGAAAAAGTTATTCAGCAGCATTTGACTAAACTGTTCCAACTGTGCACTTGGCTTGTGCTATTTAGGTTTGAGGCTTCTCTCTGAACACTGTTTTTTCTCTCATATATACGAAAACATGACATTCAATGAAATAGGGATTGAACAGAAGCTCTTATATAAAGCAGTATGGAAATGATCCCTCCTCCCCTTTAGCAATAATTTGAAACAAGAAGTGAGTGACAACATATCTGACTTGCATCTTGATCTTAAAAATAGTGACTGAAAATAAGTCCCGCTGCATTTAGAAAAGTTCACTCCCAAAGGATTGCAAACTTCAAAAATCACTTTTTTCCTTTGATTGCTGTATATTTTTGTCTCTATAATGCTTTTATTTTTCCCCTCTAGTCCACAATGTTACTTCTTTTTGTTTAATATACTTTAAATATTTAAATAGAGCTCTTTCAAATAATTGCTTGGGAATATATAATTTTGGTGATGTTTAATATTTCAAGATGAAACTTTTGGTAAATAATTGATTTTTCTTGGCTGCTTTATGTCTTCTGCATTTTGAGATTATCTTTTTGAATGGATCAGATTTATTCTGTTGAAAGTTGCCCTTTGAAAAATCTAAATCCTGTAGGGAAAATGTTAGTCTTAGATTATGATTAATGCTGGTCTACTTGTATTTCTGTCTGGTTTAGAGATGCACTTTATTTCCATATGTAAATAAGTAATAAAGGTAAAGGTAAAGGTAAAGGTTCCCCCGCACATTCGTGCTAGTCGTTTCCGACTCTAGGGGCCGGTGCTCATCTCCGTTTCAAAGCCGAAGAGCCAGCGCTTGTCCGAGGACGTCTCCATGGTCATGTGGCCGGCATGACTAGACGCACGGAACGCTGTTACCTTCCCACTGGAGTGGTCCCTATTTTTCTACTTGCATTTTTACGTGCTTTCGAACTGCTAGGTTGGCAGAAGCTGGGATGAGTAACAGGCGCTCACTCTGTTACGCGGCACTCGGGATTCAACCCGCCAAACTGCCGACCTTCCGATCGACAAGCTCAGCGTCCTAACCCACTGAGCCACCGCGTCCCTAAATAAATAAGTAATAGAACAAATGAAAATTCTAGTCATTGCTGGGTTTACATCAGTCTTTCTTTTGCACAATAACAATTCATCCCATTCATTCCTGTCCTGTTTAAATATCTCTAATAAAGGAGAACAGTCAGGTTGTGTTCTTTTAACTTTTGTTATCATTAAGAATTCATTTCTAATGTAAACTAAAACAATCTATTCTGTAATTAAGCTCATGAGAGACAATTCTGACTTATATCAAAATATAAATATTTGTGTCATTCACAGAAGAGTGATATGGTACGACCTAGAATATATAACCTCCATCTCATTCTTCTATCTTAAATACTAAAATTATTTGGCTTCTTTTAATTTTCATGATAGGACTTCTTTGGCTACATTTCAATGTGTATTCTCATTTTGTTCAAATTTTTGGCTCAGACAGTGACTAGCTCACAGTCAACCAATGAGCTTTCTGGCTGATCAAAAAGTGTTATATATTATTACGTCTGTGTCTCTATTATCTGTAGCTGAAACCTCACTTGTATATAAATCAACACATCTGCCTGCATTATTGTGTTCTTTCTATCATAGGTGAGTGAGTCCGATCTGAGTCAGTCATTCTGCTGGGATGAATGGAAATATTTGATTTTCTTTAAAATATTTAATCTAGACAGACAGACATGCAGATGGTAAAACAGTGCTGACAGCTCTGTTATGTATCATCAAATATGTTTCTTAATGGGCCATGATCCAGAAAGAAAAGAAAGAAAGAAAGAAAGAGAGAGAGAGAGAGAGAGAGAGAGAGAGAGAGAGAGAGAGAGAGAGAGAGAGAGAGAGAGATGATTTCTATTTTTTTTTGTAGAGGACTTCTAGGGATTGGGAGGAGATAAGGGGAAAGTATCTCAAACATTTTCCAGTAATTGAGGTTCAGTTCTTTAAAATAAGATTAGAAATGATTGTTGGATAGAATTCAATTGTGTGGTTTATTTCCTTGAAGTTAAAGGGCTAGATATATACCCATTTTGAAGGAATCCTAAAAGTTTAAGAAGGAATCCTAAAACATGGTCTTGAAATCCACCCCAACTTTGTTGGAAAGGAAATCAACCTTTAAAATTCGGTGAAGGATGATTGAGAACCACTTGTCATAAAAATTGTTAGAACATAGAACGATAAGTACTTGCTTTGTTATTGAAATATCACATTGTTTCTTTGGAAACTTTCTGGCATAGTTTCAATCACTAAAGTTAGCCATACTGTTGCAAAATGTCAGCAGTGCAGCCACACATGCTGGGAATCAGTGCCTCCTGTTCTCCTGTTTTGTCTCACTCCTTCCAGCAAAGAGAGTATCTGTGAAGTTTCAACATGTTTCTGACATCTGTCACTTATTGACAGATAGAACATATGGGAAAACACACTGGCAAACTCAAATTCTTTCCATAATTTGAAATCAGTTTTACTATGAATGATGTATGCAAACCATGTCCTTTTCAAAAATGGCAAAGGTACCCATATTTTGAATGCTGTTCGGAAGGCCCTCTAAAGCCATTATCCATGAATGATTTCAGGTTCTATTTCATATAATCTTTTTTTTTCCAAATCAAATTTGATCATTCTATTCCCACCCCTGGAAACTTAAAAACTTGCTGTTGTATCACAGGAAGATATCAACCCTCCCAGTGTTTGGCCAGAAGACATCCTAGATAGAAATAACTGTCAGGGTGGTCAAAGGTTCGTTTATGATCATTTAAACCCAGGCTGGATGTCTCAGTAGGTACAGATTTCACCCTTGAAGAGTTTTTATTTCTTCACAAATACACAGGTAAGCAGTTAACTACTGTGGCACTCAGATAAAGTAACAATCCTACTCTTACTTAACCTACTTTCAGAGATTCTCATAAGCCTATTAACTTACTAGTGGACGTTTTCAATAATTTCTCTTAGTTTTTTTGGACTCTGTTCAGCTCACATACTTATATATCTAAAAGGGTAAAGGTAAAGGTTCCCCTGCATATGCGTGCTAGTCGTTTCCAACTCTAGGGGTCGGTGCTCATCTCCGTTTCAAAGCCGAAGAGCCAGCGCTTGTCCGAGGACGTCTCCGTGGTCATGTGGCCGGCATGACTAGACGCCAAAGGCGCACGGAACGCTGTTACCTTCCCACCGTAGCAGTCCCTATTTTCCTACTTGCATTTTTACGTGCTTTCGAACTGCTAGGTTGGCAGAAGCTGGGACAAGTAACAGGCGCTCACTGTGCTACGCGGCACTCGGGATTCGACCCGCCAAACTGCCGACCTTCTGATCGACAAGCTCAGCGTCCTAACCCACTGAGCCACCGCGTCCCTACTTATATATCTAGCTCTCTGCTTTTTTAATCTTCCTTTGCTCTTTTAAGAGGTAGAGATTCCCCTCTCCCTTTCCTTCCAACCTCCTTTCACTTTCAGTCTTTTTACATGGACTTTTCTTAGAGTAGTGGCTCATATTTTAGGAAACGTATTACTCTTTTTCTCGGAGATAGTAGATGGATGAATGAACTTCGTCATTTATCTCAGACTTCTTTTTCCTTTACTTGTATATCTCTCTCAACTGACTGCTTCTTTCTGTGGGTCCCACACTAGTTAAGTTATCCTCCCAGTTGCCCCAATTTATCTCTTCCCAGGCTTCTATCCTCTGTTCTTTTTAAAAGAACTGATATGCTCCTGGCTCAAATATACCAGCAGACACCAAATTCCAGTGACACCTGCCAATCAGTATTCAGCAATCTAGTCAGTCATCTTAAATCCTGCCTTCTAGCCACACTTCTGTCTCTGTTCTATTCATCAGTTGGAAATTGGCAAAGAACACACCAAGGTTCATGTTTCTTCTTGACCTTTTGTGAATCTAGTGCATGAGGACGATCATGTATCTTTCATAAACTGGCTTTGCTTTAAAACACCAGGTATTTCCAGGCTATTACAGCTGTGCTTCTCTTTACCACCCTTTCTACCTCTTTTTATGTGACCTTCCCTTCCCAAAAGTCTTTTGTTTAATTATGGTGACTATCTTTAGCAATTGCAATTTGGTAATGGGTAAGCATTCTTCTGTGGATGAGGGACATGGAACTATTTTTGTGGGAAAGTGAAAATTGGAGAGGATATAGGGATAACATAAAATAGATAAAATTATGACACACTCATAGATGGGATAGAGCTGTTCTTAAGTTTATGTTTTTTTCTTAACTTTTTTTTCTTTTAAAACAAGCAGTTTTGTCTCTTTTAAAGCATAGTAGCACCATAGCACCATAGCAAATATCAAGAAACAGTACTACTAATTTTCAAGAGAGCACATCATCAAAAAATCAGGAATGTAATTTCAAGGAATTTCTGATGGTCTAAACTAGATTAGGGGTTACAGTGTGCTTACCCACAAATAAAGCATCATTTTTCTAAAAACTGAAACAATCCATGAAACAATTCAATACAGCTATAACCAGTGAAAAGCGTCTGATGTTCAGTCCAAAATTATAAAGTGAAAACATGGGCACTAACAAATTACTAACAATGAAACTGAAAGACAACTAAACTGGCTTCAACAAGGCCTTCAAACATGGATAAATAACAAAGCCTTACACCAACATTGTACTGAGCCACGATTCTAAATAAAGGCTATCCTCTCATTTCTTTGATAGGATAGATCAGGGGTGTCAAACTCACAATGTCATGCAACGTGTTGCGATGTATCACGACTTTTTTCCCATCACTGGCAATGGGGTGGGTGTGGTTTCGGCATGACGCATCTGGCCTGTGGGCCCGGCAGTTTGACACCCCTGGGATAGATGTAATTGACCTATGAGATGAGTTAGGATAGAGGTAGATGAGCAGGGGTGGCGCAATGGTTAGAATGCAATATTACAGGTTAACTCACTTCTCACTGCCAGGAGTTCAATCCTGACAGGCTCAAGGTTGACCCAGCCTTCTATCCTTCCGAAGTTGGTAAAATGAGGAATCGGATTGTTGGGGGCAAGATGCTGAATGTGTAAACTGCTTAGAGAGTGCTGTAAAGCATTATGGAGTGGTATATAAGTGTAAGTTCTAGGGCAGTTGCTATTTAATCTGGGGTCAGAAATGTGCGAAACTAGGCTCAGTTGGGATTAAGTCGTTATGGTGTTGTGATAACCCAACTATTAGCTTGTTGCATGAACCACGTCATTCCATTAAGCATTAATGTAGTGAATTTGTTTGAACATAGTATCTGTACATAGGTAGACAGACAGAAAATTTATTTAGGTTATTGAGCTATAAAGGTACATTCAATAAGGCAAGTAATACAAAACTATCATCTAACAAGAAGAACTATTGGCAACCATTTGTAGGTGAAGCTTATACCTAACATATAGCAAAAGTTTAGCTACTTTAAGGGGAAATAAATTTGTCTTGATTGTTGAACAGGTAAGACAAATATAAATTATCAGAGTGACCCAGAAATAAAAGAGGGGTAATCAACTGGTGCTGAATGTCCCTATAGAACTGTAGAAATATTCTTCAATACAGTTGTTGTGTCTAGTTTCATATGCGGTTTTCCTATATTCTCCTTGCAGGATCTCTAGATAGAAAGTGAGCATTTCACACTTACAGTTCTCAGTGGTGAGATGCCAAGAGAATAATTTCAATTCAAGTGCAGTATCAAAAAAAAGTTTTCCCTCCCCCCCTCAAAATACAAATGGATTACACGCTGTGCATCAAGATTTATTTTGAGTCATCTTCAAGGGAAATAGAGACATCTTAAACCTAGGACTCACTCCCAGGTCCCACCAACGAACCTCTGCAAAGCACAGTTTGTGAGTTTAGAGAAACACCTTTTAATTCCATGCAGTGGTACTGGGACTCTTGCACCTCAATATCTGAGTCTTCTCAAAGCCGAAGCCGCAACATCGTTGCTTTCCAGGCAGACTTCATGAATCGAGAGATACTGAATTATGTTTGCGGGGATTTGCATCCAAACTTAATCCTTTCTGAAGATTGCATCTATATTAAGAAACTATATAAAAGCTGGCAATTAAACTGTCTTATCAAATGTTTGCAGCTTATTAAGTTGTTCAGCTGCACGAGAAGGTGTCAGCTCAGCAGAATAAAGGGAACGTGCTTAAAAGGGCAAACAGAAACAGGCCCCCACACATGCATGTATCAAACGTTTTCCGCCCCACTATGATCTATCTGGAAAGCCCACCTGTTGAGCACATAGCAAGACTTAAAGCATCACAAATTGCCTATTGTAATTCATTTATGGATTTTAGCATCTGAATTCATAACAGCAAAAATGTTCTGCCTCATTTCCCTACTGACGGAATCCATGACCTTGGGGAAAATGTAGAGGTTCATTCTTTCTCAGGAGTTGTTCCATATTCAAGGTCATGGACTAGAAATTTTCACTAAGCAGATTTAAAAATTCATGGTTGAAATTCAGAGGAAGCAGTGATGGAAAGGCAGGGAGATCAAATGGTGATGGTGGAGGTGAGCTTCACAGACGTATGAGTATGCAAAGAATTAGGGTAGCAATGATAAGTTATCTTCCTGGAAGAAACTTTGCAGATACTGTAGATGCCACATTTTCTTCTGTTCAGAAATATTTTTTAAAAGAATCATAATGATTTTCCCAATGCAATGACTAAGAGTCTTGTATTTCCACTTGATTTTTCAGTGAGCCCAAGCTCCTATTTTTCCTTCCTCCCTTCCTTCCTTCCTTCCTTCCTTCCTTCCTTCCTTCCTTCCTTCCTTCCTTCCTTCCTTCCTTCCTTCCTTCCTTCCTTCCTCCTCCCTCACTCCAAAAGACAATTTTAAGTTACTTTAATGCATCTCAGTGTTGACTTTGTAGAATGAGCAAGCCAAATAAAATCTTTCTCAAGAACCTAATCTCCCCCCCCTTTTTTTCTATTTTTCCCTGCAAGGTGTACCAAAAATAATATTGCACTCTTTTTTTTTGCTCACAACAGAAAGTGATTTGTCATAACTGTTAGAGAAAACTAAACGCTAATGAAGTGTGAAATAGCGACGTGTGAATTAAATTCTTTGTAAACCAGGATGTTGAATTTCCACCTGCAAACAAATGAAATATGCAATTTGTTTCAAATATGAATTATTGCTGTACCTGGGAATCTGACTGAACATACTACCCTCATCAATGGGAGCATTTCAGGAGAAATTGGATAGGATGAAATTCTGTAATAAATTCTGTAATAAACATTGCATTTGTAAGACTCTTGCATTGAGCTCAATGGGAGCATTTCAGGAGAAATTGGATAGGATGAAATTCTGTAATAAACATTGCATTTGTAAGACTCTTGCACTGAGCAGAATGTTGCATTCCAAAACGTATTATATTAGGGCAGCTGCCTTGTAAACATGTTAGACTAAATTGGAGAGAAAAATATGTATATTAACAGACAAATGACAGGAATTCATACTCTTTAGACTTACAGAGTCATCTGTAAATATCTTTCTGAAATGACCTGTTTATAGCATGTTGTCAGAACTCTTCCATTATTTAAATTGAGACAACCACCCCAGGGGGCAGATGCTGAGAGGGGAATGGTGGTAATCTCTTAGCTATTCTAAGTTGGAGGAGAACTTCCTTTCTGTGAAGTTGAATATATTGCATGATCTGCCATCCCTCTAAACAAGACTAATATCTCACGTTGGGGAAGGATTTTATTCTAGTGGTACTATTGAGGCAATATTTTCATTACCAGCTCAGATTGTTTCTATACATGAATTTGGTGGGCATCACTTCACCCTTGTGGTTTAGACTTGGGTTGGCCCTCATTCCAACTCTTCAATGTTATCTCTTGAAACAGAAGAGTAGAATTTTATCTAAGTCTCTTTCTTCCCACCCAGGTCACTCATTTGGAATACATCAAGTTTCCTTCAGTGAAACACAACAAATAGCACCGTAAGGTAAGCTTGATCATTCTATTTAGTAGACCGTAGCCCCTTGTTGATATAAGATGCAAACTTGGTCAACACATGGCTTTGTGTTGTTGTTTGGACACCATGAATCTTAATTCACATGAAAAGAAAGAATGGCATGGTAAGGCGAGTAGTGAGATTGGGCTCAGAAAGGATCTACTTAGGACCTTACTTCTAGGTTACACATTAGTTTTTCCTTCTCCTGAAAAACATAATTTATTGTGACCAGGTAAATACTCCATTCGGAAATTTCATTCTTCTTTTATGAAGGAGCCATAGCAGATTTTAATCTGGCTTTGGATAATGTAATTTGTCAACCTTCTTTCTTCTTACTTCTCTTCATTTTTAAAGAGGATGTTGTCATGACATTTGAAGCTATATTATTTCATGTATGCACATTTATCTGTTAATTAGCCCAATAAAACAAATTATACTTTTTTGGGGGGAAAAAGGACAGAGATTCAAGCCAGTTTAACCGAATCTCTGACTTCAACTGTCTTTGGAATGGGTAATCCTAAGAAAACCTGAGGCTGCTTTTAAGCAGAAATATCTGCCTTCAGAATTCAGGATGGGCAGGAGAATGTTGGAAAGAGGCTGGCGCTGTGGCAAACATACTCTTCTCCCTTTTGTGTGTGCAATCTGCTGTTGCAAACATGCACAAAAG
This sequence comes from Vipera berus, assembly GCF_964194415.1. NCBI lineage: Eukaryota > Metazoa > Chordata > Lepidosauria > Squamata > Viperidae > Vipera > Vipera berus. The sequence continues at coordinate 10,925,987 of NC_138213.1, forward strand.
GTGCAGAGACTATGTTATGTGATGCCACACTGCTTTCATCCCTTTAATGAAAGCAACAGATCCTGCAGGTGCCTCTGCTTTTAAGAAATGTTTACAGGTGATACATTTGCACTTCTTTGCTCTGCAAAGCATCTTTTAAAAACTGAAGTCGTATTATGGGTAGGTTGATGAATGGCTTTTAGTGCAAGGCAATTTTTAGGTAGATGTGGGAACATAATTGTATTTTTTCCTGGTTCCATAAGACAGAGAGATGCTGGGGGTGATGCAGTATTATCGCTGGAGTTTAAGGGCCAAATATTTCAGTGTGTGTGTGGGGGTGATGATTTGTGTGTGTGTTTTGGCAGGGTAATGGGAGAATTTCCCACAAACTTTTAATTTTGATCATTTTATAAACTTATGTGAGCCTCTGTTTGTGCTAAGAATAGTTGACAAGATGAACCATGTTTTCAGAAGCAAGTTTCTCTGAATATTTAGTAAAGATTACTAATAAACTGAACTGAATGCATTTAATGTTAAATTGCTCTGAGATTTGTGATATCTTAATCTATAGGGACGCGGTGGCTCAGTGGGTTAGGACGCTGAGCTTGTCGATCGGAAGGTCGGCAGTTTGGCGGGTCGAATCCCGAGTGCCGCGTAGCAGAGTGAGCGCCTGTTACTCGTCCCAGCTTCTGCCCACCTAGCAGTTCGAAAGCATGTAAAAATGCAAGTAGAAAAATAGGGACCACTACGGTGGGAAGGTAACAGCGTTCCGTGCGCCTTTGGCGTCTAGTCATGCCGGCCACATGACCACGGAGGTGTCCTCGGACAAGCGCTGGCTCTTCGGCTATGAAACGGAGATGAGCACCGGCCCCTAGAGTCGGAAACGACTAGCACACATGTGCGGGGGAACCTTTACCTTTACCTTTACCTTTAATCTATTTATGGATGGTAGGCTAAGTAAACAACCGCGATATTTACCACCTCCAGTTCTCATTTTTATTCTCTCCCCCCCCACCCCTGCAGTAACATGTAACCACAAATAGTCTAATGAACATCTTCTAACAAAATTGATTGAGCAGGTCTTGAGCATTTTCTAAAACATCTGATCTGTGTTTTTTTTAAAGCTGGCATTTGAATTTATCAACAATTGAGCTTTTCTTTCTGCAATAATCACCAACCATGTGGCTCTTATTTGTTCACCTAATTTCCCACACTTAAATAAGCCGAGAGCTCTGTTAAGAGTTAGCTCTGATGAAAAATCAAATTTAAATCTGACTTCTGCCTTTTTATATTAACATGCTGTTAGAAGCACCAATATTCTAGCAAAATATTTATTAGCACAGTTTGGGAGGTGGGTGGAACAGATGAAGGAACGAAAATTAAGAAACATACCTTTCTTTTCATCCCAAAATGTTGTGATGACTGCTTGGTGGGTTGTAAGTGATTTTAAAAGAGATTTAACAAATATTGTTAATGAGTAAATCCCTGTATTGTTAATGTATGAAATCTCCATGTTCAGTGATATTGGGCTACCTGTGCTATTTTCCTTAATATCTGGCTGTGAAGCTTCTAGATACCTCTGCATAGTCTCTATGACAAGACTAAATTGAATTTTGGTCTGTTCCAACAACATTCATACATTTTCATCTTGTAACAGTAAAGTGTGGAAAATGACTTCTGCAGTTTTCATGTTCTTCACTTTACTAGGGAAAAAATAGCAAAGTTCTCATGAGTAAAACGTGGATTTCTTATGCTTCGTTACAAAATGATCAAACTGTCTTTGTGAATCTTTCATTGTTCGATAATCTTTTCAGTAATCTGCAACCACTCTGTCTTTCCATGCTTCAATTAATTTCCAGGGAAAGATATGATTTTTTTTAATCAAAAAGTGAAGGCAAAGTGATGGAGTGATCCAGAACGGCAATAAAATATACCAACAAAATATACTCAAAAAACATCTTGAGAACAAGGCAGCAAACCATAATCTTTTGTTTTGGAAAAAAAGATTTTTCAAGACGGATTTCAATTCAGTTTTAGCTCTCGCTCACTAGAATTAACTCTACAGTCCATTGCTGGCGAAACAGTCTTGATTAAAAAATGACATAAAACCCATAAGGCAGTGGATTTTAAAACGTATGTCAGGAGTTTCGGGAATTCACAAGTAATTGTTTCATTATTGAAAGACAAAGCTAAAATACCAGGCCTAGGGAAATTCAATTTTACTGAGTTGGCAATGGCAAAAACCATCCAAGTAGCAGGAAAAAAAATTGCTATGGTCATAGAAATAGCTTTTTGCTATATCTCTGCACAGCCCTATTTAGACCTGAAGGTCTCTATTGCTGTTTTAAAATAAATTGTAGCAAACACTTTTGAATTACTCTAATGAATTTGTTTTAAATTTTAATATTCACCTCCCTCTTTTTCTGCCTTATCCTCCCAATTATTTTTTTAAAATTAGCCTTTTATGGAGTCAACCACTGTTCAAACCTACATGGGGAAGTGAAAATGTAATAAGCCAGAAAGCTTAATGGGAAAAGGAAAAGAAAGGGCATGAGAGAATTGCTGAAGATATAGGGAAAAATATTTTTGTTGCTGAATTTCTTTTCTATCTTTTTGAATCAAGGTTCTTTACCTGGAAAAGTTGAGTGTAACAATGCTTATGTGAATTAGCCTTAGTTCTTCTGAATTGGTGACAGTCTTTGTAGGAGTAAAATAGAATATTCATTACAGCCATTTAGTTGTCATTTTTTAAAATTCTCTTATCCATTCTCTTAAACTTTCCAAAGTTTTAAGAAGTTGTTCATTAAGCTGAACCTTCATCAGTATGTTTTCTTCCAGGCCTCCAAAGAAAATAATCTCTCTCCCTCTGTTTTTAAATATAATTAACCTTTAATTAATAATTTACACAAATTTGATAAGATGATTCCACCGGTCGATGTTGTTGGGTTTGTGGTTTTTATTTTTTCTCATCTTCTCAATATCTCCAGCATTAGCAATGAAGGGGGTAGGGAAGCAATTAATTAAAGAAGTAGGAGGTTAATAAGGAAGGCACAGATGAGAGTTATTATACTGAGTGGAATATGACAAGCAAGGCCTTTCAAAATGTGGGTATAATTGTTTCCAGCAGGTAAAGATGCTGGGCTTGTCAGCTGAAAAGCCAGTGCCCCATGATGGGGTAAACTCCTATCCTTGCCCCAGTTCCTGCCAACCTAGTGGTTCAAAAGCATGCAAATAGATAAATAGGTACCACTTTGGTGGGAAGGTAATAGTGCTCTGTGACATCATGCTGGCCACATGACTGCAGAAATGTCTTCGGACAGTGCTGCTGGCTCAGTGGCCTTGAAATGGAGATGAGAACCGTCCTCTATAGTCGGCAAAGACTAACAAACTAAAATCCGCAAGGACTCCTTTCCTTTACTTGAGATGGTGAAGGATTGAAGGTGGAAAAATGATTGTTGGTAGTAAGACAGTTGTCAAATTGGATACTATTCTTTATTGACCTTGAATTCAGTTTAGAGAAGAGGAAATGCTTTTTTTTAGACAAGGTATAAGTACGTGAACAATGGGTGTGAAATATGCTGATGGATTTGGATATGTTCGGAAAGGATAACCCTTTTAGTAACTTTAAGCCACATTCTGTCTATAGGTTTACTCTTATGATGAACATGATGATGAAGCAAGGGTGAGGTACATTTCAGTGAAAACTGACTTTTTAAAAACAACTTGGAGGGTTAAGGTGAGGAAAAAAATGTATCAGAACTATTGTCAGAATTATAGCTTGGGGAAAATTTAACCTCAGCCTTAATGTGACCTAGCAAGATCCTTCTAAAGTTCTTATCTGTAAAATAGGTTATCTGATTGACAAAGCTTAAATTCTCATGGTGTCAGGTGAAGAATCTTACCAATTTCCTCCTTTCCTGTATTTCTGCTCAGGTGTAGAGGTGTGATAAGATTTCTCAGCAATTTTCTCCAATCCCCCTGGGATATTAGTTATGGCACTATTTCTCAATGAATCATGACCAGAGTAGCTTGGTGGATTGATAAAACATTCCTGAGCTGCCCTTGATCTTTAAATTGGTCTGTAAGCTCACTAAAGGCATTGTTGTTGATGAAAGTTATTGGCTAGATGTGTTAAATCACTCATTATTTTCAAGGCTCAATAGCTGGATTTGCTTTGCAAGAACACTTTAAAGATTACCTGATGCCAATACCTTTGCTATTCTCAGGCATCATCTTGTTTGCTCAAAAGGATCCATTAAAGCTGTTTTCATTTTCAGTTTCTGGGCATATATTTTCTTTGCACCTCAACCATGCACAGAATAAGACACCACCTATCTCCAGTTTACAATGCAGCCCTTGCAGCAGTTCTAAGATTCCGCCACCAATTGCACCCTGATTCAGGTGACCCTCCCAAGTGGCCTCAATAATTCTCACAGAGAATGCTAAATGACCAGGTGACTGGAAAGAAATACAATCCTTCCATTTCCCCCTCCCCCACCATCCTATCAGTACCTATCCCTCCATCCCATCTGTCATCGGAATTGATGAAGCTTCTTGGATGAGAAGTGAAATGTTTTCTTCTTCTTCTTCAAGGGAAAAAACCTTGAAGTCCCTCACTTTTGAGACAATTATGACCTGGATGACTGAGAATCTCCATAGACAGGCTCTGAAATACGTATCAGGCTGTTTTTCCTTCCTTACCAAAGAAAGGTATCTCCCATATTCTCAAAAGCTTGCTGAGCGCAGTTCCAGAGAATGGTTCTACCCAACACCCCAAACTTTCCAAATCTATCCCATAATTAACCATCTGGAGAAAAAAAAATGAACACACTTTGAAATAAAGTTGGTGCACTCTAAAAACAAGGTTTTGTCATGATCGATAACAAATGTGTCTTCGGAGCTTTTTAACAAAGAACACGGTAGCCATGAAGGGAATTTTCATCTGTAATTAATGCATGCTTGCCTAATTTTACACTTTTGAACCGTTGTGGAAAGTAAAATGTGTTCAAAATAAGGCAGATAGTGATAATGATTGGCAAAAGTGATAACATATTCTTTAAACAGCTTTGCAAGGCTAGGAGATCAATATCCTCCAGGGATCAGATTAACACCTTTCTATCATCTCTCGCATTTGACTGAATGCTTTTGGTGTGTTTGTTTGATTTTACCATTTTAATGGTTCATTAATTTTAATATTTTTTTCTTCATTATTACGTTTGAGTTGCTTGTGGAAGTGCAAAATGATTTTTAATAAACTCAGGGCTTGACTTATTTTAATTCTATTCAGTTCAAGTTCTACTTTAGTTCCAAACAATATAGTATAAAATATATTTTTCCCCAACTGAACTCTGGAGGTAGCTTAGACTGTAAGTTGCTAACTGTTTGTCAAATCAAGACTCTGGTAGCATTTCTTCCCAAATAGCAAATAATAAAGTGTGATGGGTGGCATAGAGGCTTGATGAATAAATAAAATTAAAGGCATAACCTTTTGTGATCTGTAGCTCACTTTGTCAGATGTATAAAGTAGTTAAACTGAGGTAGGGTTTAAACTGGGGGCAGTAGTTGGGATTTTTCCCCCTACCAGAGACTAATATAGATCACCTTCTAAAATAACTGGCCAAAAGACATCCCATGAACTCCATGGCTGAATGGTGGTCCAAACCCAGTTCTCACAAACCAACATCAGATTGCTGTACCATAGACTGTACAGGAAGTATATAAGACAGACTCTTTCATATCTTCAACTTTTAATATCAGTTTGATTACCTTGAAAAGGAAAATACACCTTCTTGTTAAAAAGAAAGATAAAAATAAGCAATTATTTTTTTCCCTGTCTTCCGGAGAAGTAATTATACATTTGTTTCTCTGTTAGAAAAAAAAATCATATAGTCAGAAGTGATGTTACAGCAAAAATAAAACAAAACAAAACAAAACAGGGCATTGATTTCTGTGATCCAGTCTCAGCATTCTCTGCAAGATTAAAAGCTTCTAAGTAAGAAACTGGATTTAATATGAACCCGGAAACTGCCAGACATATGCTGAATAGCACCTCACTATACCATAACTATAGGAGTGTGTGTGTGTGTGTGTGTGTACGTATGTATGTAGGGGTGTGTGGTTTTTCTCCTTGGACCTCAATTCTCTTCCTGAAAACCAAGAAATTCTTGCATAAGGGTATTTTTTTTTGCTTGATTGGTTGGTGCTAATCCATGCTTATCTGAGTGTTGGCTGTTGAAGAGGATTCTGGTCTGTTTGTTTCCTTTTTTAAAAGCTTTTTTATTGTCTCTTTTGAATGGTGTGTCAATGTGTTTTATCTCTATGTGTCTACTGATTTCTGGTTTTTGTCCGGATGCCAAGCTTTCAGGAATTTCCCAGTGTTTTTGGATTTAGCTTAGTCTAGGACAGACATGTCAAACACAAGGCCCGGGGGCTGGATCCGGCCCACGAAGTAGTTTCATGTGGCCCACGAAGCCATCCTGGAAAAAGTGAGGGAACGGCCCCCACTGCCTTGGCCCTGGCCCAGAGACCCTCCTCCTGCCAGAGACCCTCAGATCTGTCCCACTCCTGCCCAGGCCCCCATAGGCACCCTTGATGCCAACGATGTAGAGCTGGCCATGCCCACCCAGTAGGCCATACGCACTCTAGCCACGCCCACCCAGTAGGCCACGCCCACCCTGGCCATACCCACCTGGCCCCTTGAGGGCAACCGCAATGCTGATGTGGCCCTCAATGAAATTGAGTTTGACACCCCTGGTCTAGGAAGCTCCCACTTTCATATGATTGAGTCTGTCCATGTGTTGTGATGAAGATGGCTAACTGTAAGCTCAACACATTTTGAGAAAACACACAGGAAAAAAAATTGTCTGCTGTATAAGCATGATGACCCCATTGTGCCCACAACTGAAGGATAAGAATGAATTCTGTTTACTAACTTTCATCTTCACTCATATAGTGAAAAATGTATATGGATAATAGGCATAAATAGGAAGAGCTCAATGTGGTTTCTTGGGGACTTTCATCATATCGACTAGGGGTTCCCTATTCTGGCTGGAGAATTATGGGAGTTGAAGACCAAAAGTCTTAAAGTTGCCAAGGTTGTATATCCCTGATATAGACTCTTCCATGGATTGCTGTCTTTCTGCTTTTATCTTTGGGCTGAATATTTCTTTAGTTAAAAATAACAAAGGCCTGAAAATGTATCTCTTGAGCAAAATTTATTCTCACCAGATTGTTTCTTACCTTTTTTCATCTTTGTGCAGCATGCTAATCCATTCACTGAACTCTCCTTTCATAAATTAAATTTCAGTTTCTGGGCTCACAGGACACATGGAACCTTAAAATGATTCACTTCACCTAACCTGATAAAACACAAGCCACCCCCAACACATTTTAGACTAGTGTATTGTATGAACCTTCAGCCTCCGATTCTTTAATTTCTGACTCTGATGAAATGGATAATCTGAAATCAGTGATCACTATGGTCAGAACCCTGTAATATTTCTTCCCCAGTTTTAGAAACAGAAGGTAAGATGCTCCAGATTTCAGGCACTCAGTTAGCCATGCCATAAATCAATGCTTGAAGCTAAACATGAAGACTCTTTAAGATCTAAGAGCTTCCCACCTGTCTACATTACCATCTGCTCTATTGAAGAGCTCAGTTGTTTGCAGATCTTCACTGTAGCAACATGACTGTGGAATTAGTCCACCTGGTCTTCTTCTTCCAAGAACTAAGCCCTGGTGTGCATCATCCACTGTTTCTTAGCTTCTGGCTCTTATTATAGAATTTGTGGCTTCATCAAATCCTGCAATGTTGTTTCCAATTCCCTGCAAACAACTCTGACATTGCTTTATATTATTGGTCACAGGTATATTATTGCAGCACAGGTCTATTGTCTAGCATGCTTCTTTCTCTAGGGGAAAATTGATGAGGTTAAACTGAATCTGTGCTGAATTACTTTTTCAGAAGTAAGTTGCAGAATTCGGAAGCCATTCATGCTGCTGTTGTTGAGGTCTCTGGACCTCCAACTGATACCCTGATCTTAGCAGGACCAGATTTCTGTAATATCCATACTGAAAAGCTTAGTGTCTGAAATGTAGGTGTTCACCAGGCTACAAATCTTAGGTGAGTTAAAATAAAGGCATCTACTTTCTTTACAAAAAGGGCTGTATAATATATCTACCAATGAAGTGGCAGTTTTCAAGTGAGAGAGGTTGTCTTTGATCAAGCTTTAAGCAATGATTTATGGCACACCAAGCCTTTCTTGAGTTGCTCAAAAACAGGCAGTTGTTTTACAGCAATGATGTGTTTTTGAATATTTCAAAGAGTGAAAATGGCAATTACAAGAGGCAAGGCCATACAAGCTAAGACAGGCAAAGTTTGTGGAGGAGACATTAACTCTAGAAGAAACTGTGCTACTTCATCCTTCATATATCTGTCTTAAATAGCAAACTCTGTTAAAGTCAGTTTCTGATTTTCTACCTACCTATCTACTTATTTACCTTCTGTTAATTAAAATATAGAAAAATGAGATCTGTTGAAATTTATCATTGCCACATCTTCATGTTGCTGAAGAATGTGTGTATAGAACAAGAACAAAAAAGTTTTTCTGACATTCAGAAGAAATTATGGGGTTTCAGTATCTTGACCTAATCTTTAACTGATGCAGACTACTACCTACATGAAAAATTCTATCTATAACAACCTTGAAGCCAGGGAATGTATATTATGCCCAGCCCATTCAGCTTCTAAAGAAGCCAGGCAATTGGGTTAATTCAATACATCATGGATTGGCTAACCATGGTGGATGAAAATAAGTTTATCAAGAAGTCTGCCTTTCTGGTTAAAATTAAGTCTTCATTCACTCTCTTTATAATTGTTCTCCGAAGAGCATATTCCTTCCCTTTTTTCAATTTAATTCTCATTCAGTGAATGTAACTGTCAGAGTAATAATATTGCCTGTGCACTTCAATTACATTACAGATCTACAGATCTTCCCGTGCACTGCAATTATATTACAGATCTACATTACAGATCTACAGATCTAACAATATTTCTTGTGCATTGTAATTACATTAGAGATCTACACTACAGATCGCGACTGAAAGGTTATGGAGGGCCCAGAAATGCCTGCATAACAAGTTTGCATCAATAAAAAAATAACATTGTTCAGTGTTGTTAGGCTAAGGTATCTCTATTTGATCAATATGGTTTATTTCAATCGCATGCAGATGGAAAAAGTGAACATTAAGCAAATAGGAAGACTGCATGTATTGCAAACAATTGGAAAGCAGTGAAAGTTATCAGTGGTTGAGCAGTCATCCATTGGAATTCTTTTCCTCCAAATATTGCTGAAGAGAACTTTAAGCAGTGGTCAATGAAAACGTTTGCACAGTTAGCACCATGCAAAGGTGTATAATTTTTACATTCTTGAAATAAGTGAGTTAGACTAGCTCAGGGGTAGTCAACCTTGGCTCTTTTATGACTCGAGGACTTCATCTCCCAGAATTCCTGAGCCAGCCATGCTGGCTCAGGAATTCTAGGAGTTGAAGTCTACGAATCATAAAAGAGCCAAGGTTGCCTCCTCCTGGGCTAGATACTTCCTGAGAACCAACACAAGGGATTGTGATTGCCTTCTGAAGGAGACCTAATGATCTTTGCATTGGTAAGTTGAGGGATCTCCAGAAATCTGTATTATGTATATGTTTAAATACACCCATATGATTCATGTTGTGGAACATATCAATCTTGTATTAAAGGGACAATATTTACCTACTGAGGATTGATTGTTTGCACATATATTTAAATTTAGAAACTTTACAAGTTTCTCTGTTTCTAAAAACAGAATTTATGATGGAAAAGTTGTTTCATACACAGCATGATATTTTAAATGGTAAATGGTGGTTAAAGATATTTTTTTTAGTCTTCAAGCAAAGGAACAAAAAGATATAAAATATAAGGATGAGATACTGAGGCAGGGACCTCTGCAGAAGAGGTCAAAAATGGCCAGGTGGTGATCATGGCTAGGTGATCAAACCCCAGCCCCCCTTTGCATTATTTGACCACTATCTTCACTTTTTTTGAACCCCTGTCTGTTCTCCTATGGAAATAAAAAGTGGAAATTCATCAGTTTTGTGGTTTTGGCAGCCATCTTGCCTTTTCAAAGTCTCCACAGATATCTCTGTACTTAGTTGAAAAATATGAAATTAAGCTTTTTTTTAAGAATGTGATACAAGGAAATCGACAAAACACAATATCTGAAGGGCAAATTATCACCACTCTGACATTTAAAGCCTATCATATTAGAATAGTTGACATATGTTTGTTAATGCACATGAGCTTTGACATTCACTGGGAAGCTTACATAACCAAGGGCCTAAAATGCATTTGGGCTATTCAGAAGATAGATTAGCCCTTTCTATCTTTTTTAAAAGGCTAATTCCTGGCAGAATGTTGCTTTTTAAGTAAAGGATGCCTTATAAGGCTAACATTTTATGGATATGGTAAGATAATTCTTAAAGACACGAAAGGAATTCTTCCCACTGTGTAGTTTCAATTAAGGGTATATATTAACCACAACATTTGGCTCATAATCAAATTGATACTTCAGAAAATACCATGACTTGACTTGATTGAGTTGGTGGACTCAAGTCAGGGGTAAGACATTAAGCTTCCTGATATCCACAGATTAGCACAGGAAAACGATCCATTGATGTACATTTTCCTGATGGCCACATTTTGCCTTTGAATAATGTATAAGTAGCCAGCACAAAAACCTAAGTTTAATTAGGAATCTAGCTTTAGAACAGCCTATACTGTCCCCATGAGAAGTATAGTTGTTACATTATGTCATGATTTTATTTTAAGAGGCTTTGAAACACAGCACACCAGGCCCTGTGTCCTCCACTGTCTCCCAGAGTTTGCCCAAATTCATGTTCATGGCATCAATGACACCATCTAACCATCTCATCCTCTGCTGTGCCCTTCTCTTTTTGCCCTCAGGATGTGCTCCAATGTTCTGTACCAGCCTGCTACCGGCCCTGCAGATAAGGCAGGGACAACCCCTTTTATAAGAAGGCAAGAGGCTGGAACTAAGCCTGCCAAATTTATTAACATAAAAACATAAACAAAGCAAAGAGAGCAAACACGAACCATGAAACAGGAACTATTCAAACGGTTGCCTTCAGCAAACCAGCCCTCCCACGCATTCCCCTTTTATACAGTTCAGGGCGTGGCTTCTCTCTGCCTCCTTCCGAGGTGCCCCATTGCCTTCCTCTGTTTACTCCTGATTGACTGCCTCCTGCGTCGGGCGTCCTTGAACAGGGCCAGCTGTGGGTCATCTTCATCCACGCTGTCAGGCTCACACAGCTGGGTCTGCGTCGTAACCAGGTGGGAGGGGCCTGGCTGAGGGCTCTCATCAGCAAGCTCTCCAACACCCTCAGCAACCTCTCCAACACCCCCCTCCTCCTCCTCTGAATCGTCTGACCCAAATGCCGAACCCACAGGCTGACCCTGAATCACAACATCCAATGAGTCCTCTCTTCTCATTTGGTGGCCAAAGCTTCAGGATCTGTCCTTCCAAAGAATAGTCATGGTAGATTTCCTTTAGCATTGATTCTCAAGAGTCTTTTCCAATGCCACAATTAGAAAGCGTCAATTCTTCAGCACTCAACCTTTCTTATGGTCCAGCTCTCACAGCCATACAGTACTACTTGGGAAACTATAGCTTTGACCATACGTATTCAATATAGAATTGGGTAACCACATTTAAAAGTTTCTAAAGCCACAGGTGAATCCTTCAGTAGCTCCATCTATTGAGTTACTCAGGACTGTTGTCTCCGATCTAAAGTTACATCATTTTGCAGCAAATATTCTATTGTACTAAACAGTATATTTCTGAGACAATTTTATTTATCTGCATTTAATAAAAGATTTGGTTTTTAAACAGATGATTCAATCAGTTCAAACCAGCAGATTTTTAAACCACTGGCTGATCTCTAACACAGTAACTAAGACAAACAGATCTGCAGTCCTGGCATGCCATGAATTGCTAAAAGAATTGGCAGGTTACAAGCATGTTGCAAAGAAATTGCATTGGGCCAAAAAAAGGGGACTAGTTTAATATTCATAGAAATTTCTTTTTCTATCCAAAGAAATAAGAGTCGATGAGATGAGATGAGTGAGTGAGATGAGTGAGTGTATTTTGTTTAATCCAGGGAGATGAAATTAGGAAATACTTTAGACATATATCTTCCTAATTCATTGGAATATAACAAGTAGGAGGATGTGAAGCACAATCTGACTTGCAACATGTTGTTATTAGTCAATCTGAATAAAAATAGATTTATTTGTTCTGTGAAGCTGATTTATGGATCAGGTCTATCTAGTGGGGCTGATGTTACATGAGTTCAACCCTCCCTCCCTCCCTCCCTCCCTTCCTTCCTTCCTCCCTCCCTCCTTCCCTCCCTCCCTCCCTTCCTTCCTTCCTTCCTTCCTTCCTTCCTTCCTTCCTTCCATCCATCCATCCATCCATCCATCCATCATTATTTCATTGCTCATGGAATTCGTGTAGCTGACATTTTTCACTTTCTTACACAACTTTTCCCTGGAGAATGGTGCAGCATATTTTTAACACCTGGCATATTATGCATTATTCTTAAACTGACACCCTCTAAATGTTTCTTTTGCAATAAAGGCACAATTTATCTGGTTATGTTTCTGTAACATCATCCAGTGCATTTACTTAAGGCTTTTGTGCAGACTTTGATCAATGGTTTGGTTTTTTAATATGCAGGTACCTTTAGCACTCCTTAGCAGGCATTGAAAGTAGAGTGTTCCATGGTTAAAATATGAAGGAATCCACCCCAACCCCATTACATTGCAGAATTATTGTGGCTCAAGACACATGTCTTTTCCAAGATTCTTATTTTTAATTGGAACCATTTTTTTAAAAACCCTTTGCTAATTTTAAGGTATGAATAATTGTGGCATTTTTATCTTACATTTTTTGAAATATCTTTGCCATTTTGCACATTTCCTGTGGGATCCTGGGATTAACATAAGAAACGGAAGAAGGACTGCACAATCATTGAATGGTATACTGAAAAGGTCAAGGTATTGCATTATACCATTGTTATGTTTAAAGAATAAAAAAGGGAGGGCAACTGAATGTGAGAAAGGTGGTTCAGAGATTCTATATGGGAGCCGATAGAACTGCAGAAGCTTTGTTTTCCTGTGTGTGTGCGTGTGTGTGTGTGCGTGTTTGTGTGTGTGTGTGTGTGTGGTGTATTTTATCTCATGAAACTGAGGAAGATGCTCATAGTTGCCTCAGCTTCTGAGAGGTCTTGTCTCTCCTAGGCATGCACACAACCAGTGCAGTAAATAAATCTGTGTAAAGACCTTCCTGGCCACATCTACCACCTGCTACTTCCCAGTGCAGGATAATGTAGCAAAATGATATATAAAGGTCTGGAATTCTTACTGGAAAGTTGTGTACATATAGATGGACAGCTGGTGGGACTGATGTTTACAAAGGTGGGTTGAATTATTATAGGGACGTGGTGGCTCAGTGGGTTAGGATGCTGAGCTTGTCGATCAGAAGGTCGGCAGTTTGGCGGGTCGAATCCCGAGTGCCACGTAGCAGAGTGAGCGCCTGTTACTCGTCCCAGCTTCTGCCAACCTAGCAGTTCGAAAGCACATAAAAATGCAAGTAGAAAAATAGGGTCCACTACGGTGGGAAGGTAACAGCGTTCCATGCGCCTTTGGCATCTAGTCATGCCGGCCACATGACCACGGAGACGTCCTCGGACAAACGCTGGCTCTTCGGCTTTGAAACGGAGATGAGCACCGGCCCCTAGAGTCGGAAACGACTAGCACGCATGTGCGGGGGAACCTTTACCTTTACCTTTACCTTTAAGGCATATTTATTCATTCCTTGTTATATGGATGATGGAGTGTTGTCATTTTGTTAGATCAACAGATCTGATTTTTTTTTCTTTAGTGAAGAAAATCTAGTGCAGCCTTACCTAAATTGGGTGCCCTGCAGAGAAATGAGCTTCAACTCCCAGAATTCCCCAGTCGGGATACCGTTGCTGAAAATTCTGGGAATTGAAGTCCAACAGATCTGAAGTCTACCCAGATTAGGAAAGGCGGATTTAGGGAAAGTTAAAATGGTGTTGGCTTTCAGGTATCTTCCCTGACTGTTAAGAATGCCTCAAGACACAAATACTTATTTGCAAATGTCTGCCTGCAGATCAAGTGACTCTGCAGATGCCGTTTTTTCTTAGTGATGGCTGCCAGTTTCCTTCAAGGAGGTTTTTAAGCAGGGCAGACAAACAGTAGGTATTTCAGGCAAACTTATTTCATTATCCCCCAAGGAGCTTTTCTGAGTAATGTAGGCCTGTGGCTAAGGAAAGTTGCTTCCTACACAGAGTTCATCTGAATGACCTATTTCCTCCACAGCAGTAGATTCCTAATATGTACTACTGTGTAATGGAAAAGAAATGTCTTGCGTAAATTGTGTATGCTGATATTCAGCAGCAACAGCAAAAATGAACTATGTCACACAACAAGGAGGCCGACTAAGCCCTACAAAACTTGCATTTTTTTAAGGTATAGGCTTAGAAAATAATTGAAAGAGTAATATAGTAAATATGACCATACCATGTAAAAGAGCTTAATTAAATTAATAAGTAGCCCTGCTAGATAATTAACTGTTGAAGCATTTCTTTTGATAAAGCTGAAATCTTCAATTAGACATGGAATGTACTACTATTCAAATAGTTTATGGCTTGGCGACCTGAACCTAGGGATCTTCATTCCAAAAACAAAACAGAACAGAACAAAACAAACAGAACAGAACCAAAAAATCCTGTCCTGTACAGACATAGGAATTTCCTTGTCTGGTACAAAAAATATATATCAGGATCTGTCTTAGTGCATAATGAAGATAAGTGACATTTAAGGAAAGCTGATGGGCTTCTTCCAGCAGACCCACTAAAGTTTCAGAATCATAATAGCAAATTAATATCACATATAACGGGGTAGTTTAGCTTGGAGATTATCAGAACTTCAAAAGGAAAGCTTTATCTGAAGCCACATCCTTTGCTTCAAATGCATCTTACTGAGAAATTAAGAATTAGCTTATACTCTACAGGTAGAGAAAAAAACAACAACCCACATTCTTGCTTTGTAAAATACTGGTTAAGCTCTGAAGAATAAATGAGTATCCAAAAGGGCATATTAGTAAATTCCTAGGTTTTTATTTGCAGTCTCTAAAGATGCCGTGTTCACAGCCCCTCATGTGGGAGACTTCAGCCTTCAGCTTGCATTGGTCTTTGGAATTTAAGCAGGAATGCTACAATTTGCCTCTTAAAAGAGGAAAAAGATGAAAGCTCATCTCAAGCTGCAAAACCTGAAACCTTTTATGAGAAAGTAACATTGCCTTGAGAATCACAATTTGTTGACCAAAGGGGAAAAATACATAAAAATGGGGGGGGGGAAAGAATCATGGGGCTGGTGATCTAAGTATACCATATACTTAGATGTATTCTGAAACCAGCAGCTTAAACAATATTTAGGTCATCACTTGAAGTTAAAGAAAGCAAGACATTGATGTTAAAAAGGATATCTCATATTGTTTTATGATGTATATGTGTGTGTATGTACGTTTGCATGTACATAGTGTAATCATTGCGTCAAAGAGCAAAGAGCAACGGCACGGTGCTTAAAGTGCAGTGTTGCAGGCAAACTCTGCCCACAGCCTGGAGTTCAATCCTTCTTCTTCCGTGTTTAGATCTAACTTTAAACTTCTAGAAGGAAGCCACTTTCTTGGCTTTGAGGTTGGCCAAAAATAAGTTGTTGTCGGCACATTTTTTTGGTAGTAGCCGACATACCAGCTGGACACTGTGTCTTTCCACATCCACAGATCATAGCCTGTTATTATCCGCTAAGAGCCTCCACTTGAGCATATTTTTTTTACATTACAGCCTTTTCAGGGTCCTCCAAGGATCAGATCCTTTAGCCATATTTAATCCTGACAGTTCAATTCTGATGGGGCTTAAGGTTGACTCAGCCTTCCATCCTTCCAAGGTCAGTAAAATGAGGACCCAGATTGTTGGGGGCAATATGCAGATAATGCTTACATTGTAAACTGCCCAGAGAGTGCTGTAAAATGCTAAGCCTAAATGCTATTGCTATTGTATTTAAGGCAAGATATTCGTTCTGGAAGATAACAAAGAAACATAGGATTGATCTGTACCTGCTAGCCAAAAGTATAGCTTCCAGTGGAAATAGTTTGGAATATCAGTTTTTATGGTCCTGGAGGGCAGGGAGAGTTTTTTTTTTCACCTTTGTAAAATGTGTTGCTTTGTGTTGATGTTTTAAGACCAAATGAGAAGAGAGCAGGTGCAGTTCCTTGCACAACTGAGAGGAAAATGAGACAGAAGGATGGGGCTGCTAGACAGAATCAATTTCTTTCAAGAAAGAAACATCTGATTCAAGGCGTTTTCATGAAGGATTCTCTCCTATTATTTATGGGCAAAAGTGAATATTTGTTCAGGCTAGAGAGCTTTAAAATGTAGATGAGGTTAGTTTCACACACATGCACATAACTTGGCTTTCTATTTACGATTTTTTTAGTGCGTGGCAGATGAAAGTGTGAATGTCTTCTTAGGAATGTCTTTAGATCTTAATTGGCATTACATTAAAAATCAGATATGTTCACATCCTTTCCATCTCAGTTTTTTTACAGTGGCAAAGTGTTTCTTAAATAATGATCCATAGAAAATTCTCACCCACCTGCATTGACCAAATTAAATAAATACTAATATTTTGAACATGAGAGAGCTGTACTGTACCTATATGTCATTCAGCTGCTCAAAATGAGAAACCAGCCTGGGGAAGGCGAGGGAAACCCATGCCACAAACATGAGATTCAACCCAGAATTGACTCTTGCTAAGGTGCATGATAATCCTTTTTGTAATAAAGGATAAAGAAGAAATGAAGAAAAATAAATAAAGAAGAAATGAATTTGAGGCATAGTGCTCATGGCAAGCTTTCTCTGCCTGGATTTTGGCTCAGAAGCCCTCGGGAATAACCAAATTCCAACGGGCTTTGTATCTGGGATATCAGGCTTCCAATATTGCAATATATTGGAGAGGAATAAAGATGCTGAGATTACTTTTCTCTCTCTTGATAATGGCACTTTTCATCATTTGGGGTGGAGGGCTATGAAGCAAGAGACAAAGTGAGAAAGAAAGTTTCACCTAGACGTCATGATCCAAATAATAAAATAAACCAGGATAGGGCTCAATCCAAGTTTTAGTTAAGAACTAAAAGTTGCAAACTTCAAATGTCAACTTTTCAATTTTCTTCAGATTTTAGCAGCCGCAGTTATAATGGTGACAGCACTGAAGTGACAGTATATTTCTGTGAAATATAACTAAAAAGGCATGTTGCTTTCATTAGAGCCAAGATGGTATGAATCAACATTCATACTTCATTCCTCTGGACATTAAAAAATGTCACGGGGAGGGAATTATTATCTAATTAAAACTTTTACTAAGACAGTTGAGAATAATTTTGATGTTCACAATTTCCTCTTTTAAAGAAGCCAGTGAATAGGGAACAAGAGAATGAAGAAAAAGAAGGCAAGAAAGACTGACTTACGAATCGTTGTATTGCTTTGTTGCCAGTTCATGTTATTACCAACAGAGAGTGTTTTAAAGCATTTATAGCAAATTAGCATCCTTGATTAAGTTCTCGCACCACAAACATGTTTATCAGTGCTTTTCACACTGCAGTGATGAAAATGGTACCACAGGAACAGGCTTAGGGTCAGAAGAAAAACTAACAAAGAACAAGCATTTAATTGCCAAGATGACTTAACCATGATTTTGATAAAGAAGTGTTTGGGGCTATCTATGCTCTTATTGTCTTCAATATGCACAGCATTTCCTGGTTTGGGAGCGTCTCAATGAAGGCCTGCATAACAGATGATTAGTGCTGCAATATTTGAATCTATAGCAATGTGTGTTCTTGTAAAGAACTGGTTCATGGCTGCAAGCTATCAAAGTACCAATTTGGGGATTTTTAGTTGGATTAGGCATGGAAAAGATATTATAGACATGAATATCCTCCCTTTGTTCAATTGGAGAAAGGAAGACAAAATTTAAAGGGCTGGGCTCCTTTGAATGGTCTCTCAGTTTTATGGATGGTAGCATATCCTCTGTTCTCTCTGGTTGGAAGGGCTATCACTGAATTTTGGGGGTACACACATTGGACTTTTGGAGGAGGGAGAAATGAGGAATGATGGTGGGAACCAGCATCCTCATGAAGACAAACCAAACCAAACTTTAAAACTCTTCCGAATGAGGAAAATAGATCAAAAGTCAATCACTTTATATTGAAATTCAGCACCAGTAAAATGCTGGAGAGCTAAAAGAAAATGGATTTTGAATCCCAGAACTGTTATGTAAGAGAGGAAATACATCAACATCTTATTAGGAAAGGCCTAATCAGCTCTCGTCTCTGATTAGTTAGAATATTCATGTTTTCCTTGAAACAGCAACGACAATGATATCAACAAAATATTAGTAGGAATCAAGATCTGGCTTGTAATTTCTCCAGTGTTTCTTCCCTGTAAACATCTCTCTCTCTCTCTCTCTCTCTCTCTCTCTCTCTCTCTCTCTCTCTCTCTCTCTCCCTCTCTCCCTCTCTCCCCCCCTCTCTCTCTTTCTTTTTCTCTTTCTCTTTCTCTCCCTCCCTCTCTGTCCCTCTCTGTCCCTCTTTCTCCCACAGTCCTTAATTCTCAAGTTCTTGGAAATTTCTTTTGAATATTTGAGCTTACTTGATTGTTGGTATTTTCATCACATCTCTCCAGCCAAATCTACATTTCTCAGTCCAAAGGTTTGTTTTTGATTTAAGGGAAATTTAGGAAACTATCTTTCTAGCATAAAAGGTCTGATTGATTCATTACCCACCAAACATGATAAATTTATATTGTATTACATATGGATTTATAAAATCCATTCCATTATTACTTTTCCTAGAAGTCCCAGACTGAGGCTGCAATTCAGTTAAGACTTTTAATTTAAAACACAGTTTTAAAGAATGACTAATTCAATAAAGTCGTCAAAGCTCATAACTCATTACTGCAATGCTCCACATGTGGGCTGTCTTTGCAGATGGTCCAGAAAGTGCAGATAGAACAATTTACTGTATTAAGACTACTACCTGGAACAGGGCACTTTAAGCTTATTGCTGCTAGGTTTTCTTTCTTTTTTTAAATGACCTTAAGTGGTTCCTAGGATCTTCTGGGCTAGTTCAAAAAGCTGGTAACTAAAGCAGCTTGTGGCTTACAGTAAGTGTCTGAATCAACACGTTATCCTAGATTCCTACTCATGATAGAGATGCTTAAGATAATCATTGGAGGACTGCTCTGAAGGTTTTTCCTTGATCAAATGCAAGTTTCCCAGGAGGTTATTCAGTGGTAGCTCCCCTCCCCAATTATAGAAAGCCCTCCCCTAAATAAGGTATATCTGATTCCAGTCTTTTGTCTTTTCATCACCAAAGATGTTATGAGTCTCTCTGGCATTGCATCTAATTAATATGCTAATTTTAAACATTTATGCTGCTTAGAAATGTTTAAACTATTGTGATTGATGCTTTTATTGTTTGGGTGCTTATATTATCATGTATTTAATTATCATGTTATTATATTTTAATTAAGTATTTTAATTATCTTGCATCTTTAATGTATGACTTCAGTGTCTTGTAAGACATCCTTAGAAAATCCAGTTTTGAAAGGCAGCAGACACCTTTCAAAAATGAATGGATGAAACCTGCATAACAGGGCACTGAAAACCTTAAAGTCTTTAAAACTCTGTGAATATAGGAGAACTCTATTTTCCAGGCAGAAATATGTAACACTAGCAGTTACACAAAGGCATGGGTCTAAGATATTGTAAGCTGGTACTAGGTCTCCAACTTTCAGAATACAAGATTGTTTTCTTATTTTCTGGCCAAATATACTGGTTCCTTGATATGATACCACCCTCTTATAAGGTTTCTCTTTGATCAAATATCCCAACTGGCTTTCATCAAACTTCAGCTAGATGGCTACACTGTGTTTAAGAGTAAGTTGTTTTAAAATGCAGAACATGAGATTCGTGACAACAAATATTTCAGGAACAGCCACAGAAGTGGTCACTCTGATCTCTGGGGACATGATCTAAGACAGGTGTCTTCAAACTTGGCCCTTTTATGACTTGTGGACTTCAACTCCCAGAATTCCTCAAACAGGCATGCTGGCTGAGAAATTCTGGGAGTTGAAGTCCACAAGTCATAAAAGGGTCAAGTTTGAAGACTCCTAATCTAAGGGAGCACCTGCTGCCAGCATCAGCTTCCCATCGTCCTGTGCGCGCCCACAGGGAGGGCCTCCTTAGGATTCCACCGGTTAGAGATTGCCGGTGGGTGATTCCCAGGGGGAGGGCGTTCTCTGTGAGTGCGCCCGCCCTTTGGAATGAACTGCCGATGGAGCTTTGGACTGCCCCCGACCTTCGCTCGTTTCGCTGAGACTTAAAAACTTGGTTGTTTGAATTGTCTGGCCTGGACTGAGGGATTTTAAATTATATTAATTAAATTAATTTTAAATTTTAATTTTTAATGTTATCTTAATTGTGGGCTGTATTAATTTAACTTAATTTTATTCTCTCTTTTGCATTGTTTTTAACTTGCCCTGTGAACCGCCCTGAGTCCTTAGGGAATAGGGCGGTATATAAATTTAACTAATAATAATAATAATATAAGTGTCATCTTTTGAGAATGCTCATCACTCTTTGGGGAGGGAATTTGAATGCAAAGCATTTTCATGGTAAGCAGGGTGATTAATATTTCCTTACGAGCTCTTTGATTCATAGGCAGTGTGTGCAGAAACACCTGAAGCTTTGACAGCAGGGCAGCCTAAAGAGGTTTTCGCAAATATCTTTGCACTGAACAATGGCTTTAATAGAAGGAATTTTGTCACAGCTCTCCTGCCATCCCATCATCTTGCACTACAGTTGTGTCCTCCAAGGGTCCCGGATTTGAATACCAGACTGGTTCCGAGTGTTACTGTTAATTACACTCACATCAGTAGCCCAGACAGGAAGTTTTCACAGCTTGGTATTAAAAAAGAAAAGAAAAGAAAGAAATCTACTTCATTCCTTTTGTATATATGCTGATTGTCGACTCTCCTGCTTTTTAAACTTTTCTTTTTTTTTGCATATCGGTTTTCCTGAAACATATTAAGTGACAATACAACAAATTGTATTTCCAAAGGCATCTTGTCTACAATTTAATAGAAACACACATTCTCTCTTGGTGTAGAAATGAGAATCATGTGTATGCATGTTTGAAAGTGTTTGCTCATTCTCTTCTTTTATTTATTTAAATAAGTGGCTTTTTTTAAAAAAAATATTTTGCTACAATTGAAGAAGAGTTGGGTGTGTTGGTATGGCAAACCTTCCATTTAGGCCAGGGGCTGTGGCCAGGAAGAAATGAATTAGGGAAGGTGTATAAATTTGCAGATTTAGAGGAAAGGACCGCACATGAAGAGGTACCAATAGATATCTCCCATTTCAGACCATAACCGTAAATAATAAAAGAAACCCTTAAAATAATAAGAAAAAGATATTATGAGGGTTGATGCTTAGCCTGACAAGGTGTCGTTAGCTTTATATCTGCCAGATCTAAGCCTAAAGATGAGACAGTGAAATCCCATCAAGATTGTTGCTTTCACCTAATGGACAGAATCTTGCCAGACTAACGCTATAATATTGATATATCCTGAGGGATTCTAGGATGTGCTTACCCTGAAACTCTTCTTCCCCCATTCAGCTCAGGACTGTACAATCTCTTATTCTGGGTCTCTCTCTTCAAAAGCCATGTTTTGCCAAAATTTTCCTCCACTGCCTCTGTAGATACACATCCCATCACAATATCCTGTCTTCCCTTCTAGGAAATTAAGATGGCTTATATGGAGATATTTCTTCATTTTATATTCATCGTAACAAACTTGTGGGGTAGGTTGGAGAGAGACAAAGTGACTGCTCCAAAACTATCCAGCACGTTTTCATGGCTGAGGATAGTAATAAAGTGTCACCATTTGATCACTTGGATCCAGAAAGTGTCCTATTAAAACAATAGCAGATGGTGGCCCACAGTGGAATGACTGAAGCTTCAACCGTTTTTTTCTTCTTCCAACCATGAGATAAAATCTCACATAAAGAACAGGCAGGGCGTCAGTTCCTTTGTTCCTTTCTGCTTCTAATCTTGCCCTCAGTTTGTTTCTTGATTTGCTTGCTTTTACAACATCTTTGCTTCCAAAAGAGCTCAGAGCAATGGAGAAAAAGAACTACAAAAAAAAAATAGGCCAATGATCAAAAATAAAGCTCTTGTAAAGCTAAACAATAAAAATGCTAAGATTGCAAATAAAGTTCATTTTTAAAAAAAGCACAGCCTTAATGGCCGTCTTGTTCCTGATGCAGTCCTTACCTTGAAAAGTTTTGGGACAACAAAGATATCAATTCAGGTAAGACAACCTGGGGGTCACCTAGGAGAGAGGTCCATGATCAAAGAACTACCACAAAGAAGGCAGTAGACAATAAGCCACAACATAGACATACTGAGGCAGAGGATGTTTCTCCCATTTTTCTTCACCAGTGGATTATTGGCAAGATCAACTTGTTCAAGACATTCATTCATTCATTCATTCATTCATTCATTCATTCATTCATTCATTCGCCTGCCTGCCTGCCTGTCTGCTTGGACCCAGTTATACATACAGTATTTTAATGGAAGGGCACTTTCCTAATTCACTGCCCATATGAAACTGCCTGTGTCTTCTGAGAAAAATGAAAGAAGAATTATTTTCCGCCTCCTCAGTTCCTAAGGTATAGATGTACAATGTGAAGTTTCAGGAGCTCTGCGTGGGTTCTTTGCACAGCCTTCAACACCATCTTCAAAGAGATGGAAGAACATGGTAGCAGGGGAGAAAAAAAATCACAGATAAATTCTCACTCCTACTTTCTGCATATTCACTGCTCAGACTTACTCTCAATATTGTCTAGCTTCTGACTTGACCGTTCAAAATTTCCCTTTTCTTCCCAAATATGTGGCCCTTAGCTCAAAGTAATATTCTGTATCCATGCCTTAAGACAAACTTGACAATCTTTTGGTAAGGCCACACCTGGAATACTGCATCCAGTTTTGGTCACCACGATGTAAAAAAGATGTCGAGAGTCTAGAAAGACTACAGAGAAGAGCAACAAAGATGATTGGAGGACTGGAGGCTAAAACATATAAGGTATAGTTGCTGGAATTGGGTATGTGTAGTTTAACGAAGAGAAGGGTGAGGGGTGACATGATAGCAGTGTTCCAATATCTCAGGGGCTGCCACAAAGAAGAGGGAGCCAAGCTATTCTCCAAAGCACCTGAAAGCAGGACAAGAAGCAACGGATGGAAACTAGGCAAGGAGAGAAGCAACCTAGAACTAAGGAGAAACTTCCTGACAGTTAGAACAATTAACCAGTGGAACAACCTGCCTCCAGAAGTGGTGAATGCTCCAACACTGGAAGTTTTTAAGAAGAGACTGGACAGCCATTTGTCTGAAATGGTATAGGTTTTCCTGCCTGAGCAGGGGGTTGGACTAGATGACCTCCAAGATCCCTTCCAACTTCTTATTATTATTGTTGTTATTATTATTATTATTATTATTATTATTATTATTATTATTATTATTATTATTATTATTATTATTATTATTATTATTATTATTATTATTATTATTATCTCCTTAGTTATCCATGTTTATCCATATTTTTATTTAGTTTACAAGACTGGCCTGAAAGCATTAGCATGTAAATCAAGAAGGAGATTGAAACAGATAGGACTTTAATGTTTGCTCCTTTAAAAAAAAAGTTTTTACATTTTGGGACTCTAATAATTGAATTTAAGACCTTAGAAATCTAAACACATTTACTGTATTGCCTTGCTTCTAAAAATGTAAGTAGGAGATGAGTATAATTGCACTAAAATACTTGTGACTATGGAATGATCACTATCACCTTGGATATGGAGGAGAAGGATGCTATGGGCAGGCTATCCTGAGTCTGCGGGGTCTACCTTGCACAGGGATCCAGAACCCAGCTGAGGATCTAAAGCAGCTCCTTCATCTACTGTATCTACAATTCCTGATCTGAAATGTCATATCAGCTTCTGAAGCCTCAAGAATAGTGATGTCACCAAGGAAAAACACCCGTTTGTTTATGAGATTAAGAAGAAGGCTTCTTTCTATTTAGAAAAGTACCTATTTGTCTGGTCAAGTAAACCTCTCTTGAGACAGGTTTGACTGCTGATAAATTCACATACATTTACAGAGATGCTTACTATATTTGTTAGCAATAATATGGAAACGGTTTACCATTATTTTTATGTTATTATTTTTATAAACAATATCCAGTTTAGCCTATAGGCTGGTGTTTCCCTTGTTTCCTATCAAAATACTAAACACAAAAGATTCTGTTGGGTTTTTTTTTTTAGATCAAGCAAGGCTGTCTAGAAGCTGCCAACTGCTTTGGCCATTTATCCATTGCTTGCAGTCTTTGATACTGCAGTGTAATGTATGGTCTCACGTTGGTGAAATGGGCAATTTTTCTTCGCTGAGTACAAAGAATAGAAAGTGCAAATGTTTGCCATGTATCCTTCAGTCTTTTCATGTTTTTGCTTGGTATTGTAGGAGGCACATAAAATACCCGTTGCTGCTTGTTTGGCTCTGCTTTTTTTTTAAAAAAAAATATCTGCAGGAATCCTGAACAACTTCTGAGCCATAAAATAGCCTTTGTATGAGTTCCAAACTTAAGTTCCTGTATTTTGTTCTTGGTGTAGCCAATATGGCACTATCTGTGCACTAGAGAAAGAATATAAGATGTTTGGTAAAGACCCAGAGCTTTGTAGAAATAAAATATGGAACAAGCTCAAGGAATGAAAGTGGATTGAGTCAAAATACATTCAGGGGACAGGACTTTTGAGGATAAAGGAATAGTAGAGTGGAACATGTTAAGGAAGGAGATGAGGTGCTTAGAATTTAGAATCTTTGGGTGGAACAGTACCATGGCACTCTGCAACATTTTCCTTTTTTAAAAAAATCCCAAGCTCAAATGGTCAATAAAAATCAAGACCTCTGTCTGTATAAAGGACGTTCCTGTCTCATTTCTCTTTAATCATCATTCTTATGTTGTCCTGGCTAAAGAACAAAAGCCACCACAGCTTTTGATGAGTGTAGATTTGCAGCAGTGACTGAAATAGACCTCAATGCAACATAAAGGGTGGAACTAAGCAGAATTCTCTGACATTCCTCTTTCCCCAAAAATTTATCTAAGAAACTGTTAATTTAAAGGAGAATATTTGTAGCTCAGGCTTGAAATTTTAATTTAATTTAATTTAATAATATTTATATACCGCCCTTCTCCCTGAGGACTCAGGGCGGTTCACAGGGCAGAATAAAATACTAAATACAAACGTTAAAACAAGATTAAATAATTGCCCATATTAAAACAGTTGGAATCAAGTTCTAAAACACCAAGTTAAAATTAAAACACAAGACTAAAAACCCCACCAATCCCCATCAGGCTAGGCCGGCTTGAACAAACAGAAACGTCTTGAGATCGCGACGAAAGGAGCGAAGATCGGGCGCCATCCGGAGCTCTACCGGTAGCTGATTCCACAGCTCCGGAGCGCCCACAGAGAAGGATCTCCCCCTGGGGACCACCAATCGACATTCTCTGATCGGTGGCACCCTGAGGAGGCCCTCTCTG
This sequence comes from Vipera berus, assembly GCF_964194415.1. Lineage (NCBI taxonomy): Eukaryota > Metazoa > Chordata > Lepidosauria > Squamata > Viperidae > Vipera > Vipera berus. The sequence continues at coordinate 10,951,818 of NC_138213.1, forward strand.
TGGGAACGCACAGGGCGCAGGGAGCTTGATGCCGGCAGCAGATGTTCCCTAAGGTACTCCGGCCCCATGCCATGAAGGGCTTTAAACACTGTTACCAGTACCTTGAATCTCACCCGGAAGACAACTGGCAACCAATGCAGCTCACGGAGCAGCGGTGTAACGTGGGAGTATCGGGAGACTCCCAACACAACTCTCGCGGCTGCATTCTGTACCAGTTGGAGCTTCCGGGTGGTCCTCAAGGGCAGCCCCATGTAGAGAGCGTTGCAGTAGTCTAGACGAGAGGACACGAGCGCATGAGTGACCGTGCACAAATCATCCCGGCTAAGATAGGGCCGCAACTGGCGCACCAGGCGAACCTGGGCGAAGGCCCCCCTAGTCACAGCTCCTATATGGTCTTCCAGGGTGAGCCGTGAATCTAGGAGGACTCCCAAGTTGCGAGCCCTATCTACGGGGGGTAATAGTTCACCCCCCATAGCCAAAGGTGGAACATCCGAATAAACCCGGGATGAAGGTATGCAGAGCCACTCAGTCTTGTCGGGGTTGAGCTGGAGTCTGTTCCTCCCCATCCAGACCCGAACCGCCTCCAGGCACCGGGACATCACGTTGAGGGCATCACTGGGGTGGTTTGGGGTCGAAAGGAAAAGTTGGGTATCATCAGCGTACTGATGATACCCAACTCCAAAGCCACGAATGATCTCACCCAGCGGTTTCATGTAGATGTTGAACAGGAGAGGCGAGAGGACCGACCCCTGAGGAACTCCACAAATGAGAGACCTCGCGGTCGACCTCTGCCCTCCTGCCAACACCGACTGCGAACGTCCCCGGAGATAGGAGGAGAACCACTGTAAAACTGTGCCTCCCACTCCCAATCCCCTGAGACGCCGCAGCAAGATACCATGGTCGATGGTATCGAAAGCCGCCGAGAGGTCTAATAGGACTAGAACAGAGGAATATCCCCTGTCCCGAGCCCTCCAGAGATCATTCACCAGCGCGACCAATGCCGTCTCCGTGCTGTGCCCGGGCCTGAAACCCGATTGGTACGGGTCTAGATAATCCGCTTCATCCAGGACCAGAGGGAGCTGATGCGCCACCACACTCTCAACAACCTTCGCAAGAAAGCGAAGGTTGGAGACAGGACGAAAGTTGTTTAATACAGCTGGGTCCAAGGCAGGCTTCTTGAGGAGAGGCCTCACCACCGCCTCTTTCAAGACGGCGGGGAAGCAACCCTCACTCAGAGAAGCCGATATAACTGCCTGGAACCAGCTGCGTGTCCTCTCCCGGGCTGCATAGACCAGCCAGGAAGGGCACGGGTCCAATAAACACGTGGTGGTGCTCAGCCTCCCCATGATCCTGTCCACTTCCTCCGGAGTCACAGAATCAAACTCCTCCCAGATGATATCGACAAGACCGCCAGTGTCCTGATCGTCAGACTCTGCCCAGTCAGAGTCCAGACCGGTCCGAATCCGAGCGATTTTGTCCGACAGATGTTGGTTAAACTCCTCGGCACGACCCTGCAAGGGATCCTCCCTCACCTCCTGATTTAGGAGGGAGCGAGTCACCCTAAACAGGGCGGCCGGGCGATTATCTGCGGACGCGATAAGGGTGGCGAAGTGGTTAGACCTCGCCTCCCTTATCGCAGCGAGATAAGACCTAATGTAGGCTCTTAGTCGCAATCGGTCGGATTCGGATCGGCTGGACCTCCAACCGCTCTCTAGGCCCCGTCTCCGACGCTTCATCTCCCGAAGCTCCGCAGAGAACCATGGAGCTCGACGGGATCTGCACCGGGTCAGGGGCCGCAGGGGTACAACTCGGTCAAGAGCCTCAGTGGCCATCCTTTCCCAGGCTTCCACTAAGGCATCTGCCGAGCTGTGAGCAAGGGAGGCAGGTGGGGACCCCAGCGCTGCCTGGAACCTCTGGGGATCCATTAAGCGTCTGGGGCGGTACCATTTAATTGGTTCCAAGCACCCACGGCGGGGGGTGGCAAAACGGAAGACCAGCCGCAGGAGATGATGATCGGTCCATGACAGGGGCATAATAATTGGGGAGCCCCCACCAAGATCATCTAACCACCGTCCAGATAAAAAAACTAGGTCAAGGGTGTGGCCTCCCTCATGAGTCGGTCCCGAAATTACTTGCGTCAGGTCCATGGCCGTCATGGAAGCCATGAACTCCCGAGCCAACTCAGATGATCCTCCCAGCGATGGTAGATTGAAGTCCCCCAAAACTATAAGTTTCGGGAACTCAATCACCAACCCAGAGAGGACATCGAGCAGCTCAGGCAGGGCTGCTGCTGCGTGACTAGGCGAAAGGTACACCAGCAGCAAGCCCAACTGCGCACCAGGGCCGCATCTCAAAAAGAGAGACTCACACCCGACTATCTGAGGAACAGTGGCCTCCCGCGGACACAAGGTCTCCCTCATAACAACAGCCACACCCCCACCCCTACCCTGAGCCCGAGGCCGGTGCAGCACCCGGAAATCTGGTGGGCAAAGGTCAACCAGAGGAATCCCGCCCTCTGGGCCCAACCAAGTCTCCGTGATGCAAGCCAGGTCCGCCTGCTCACCCTCGACCAGATCACGAACGAGAGGAGCCTTCTTAAAGACGGACCTGGCATTCAAATACACCAGCCGGAGCTCAGGGGGCTGCACACCCTCACTCCCGGGACCTTGGGGTAGAGCCAGAGGGTCGGAGTGCCTCACCGCTTGTAAGCAGCGGAGAGGCCTTCCCTGAGATCGATACGGCCCTCTGCTCCTACATCTGCTGCCATTCCCTGATGTCGTGGGAATAGGTAGCCCCACGACCAGCCCTGGAGCCCCGGAGGTGACCGACCCCCGCTCCTCCCCCCTGCGATCTCCATCGGCCCTAGCCAGAACAGCGGTAGTTGGATAGCCCCCCTTATCCAAACAACCAAAAGAACCCTCCCGCCTCCCTAACCCCCTAAAAAATTTTGAAAGAAAAATAATCAGGGGCCTCTTATTAGGTCTACGTCGAAGGCCCCTACCCGTGCCCAGCCAACTCTCAGGGTCCCAATAAATGGGCCCTTCCTCGAGGTTATAATCGGCTGGCAAGGCGGGTCGCACCCAGGAGAGGGGAGCACCCCTGAGGGCGCACAAGTCCGTGGAAGAATATTTAAAGGAAGGCATAAATAGCAGTCCGGATCGCAGGCAGTCCATAGATAATAGTCCATAAGGAGGATCTATTCAGAGAGGGAGTCCCAGGCCTCCGTCCAGCCGCTGCCACTCAGCTGGATAAACCCCCCGGGCAGGCCTGCCACCGTCCTCTCACTACGGCCACAGAGCCAGTTCTCGGGGGGGATGGAAGTCTGGAGCAACCGCACTGGGTATGGCCTGCCCCATAGAGCTCTCACCTCTAGGGGCAGCAGATGTAAATTCGGCCATCCTCTCACAATGGCTAATACCCAGAGTTCTCTGTCCTTTGGGGTAATGATGTGTCCTTAGTGCTCTCTGAACTTAGTTGGGTTTTTTTTTTTGCAGATGTTGTCTCCTTGCTAGATCTTTGTGGCATTGATGATGTTACCTAGTTTGGGTAATGAAACATCTGCAAGAAAACAACCAAGGATCCTCCAACTGTTAATTTGTAAAAGGTACAGGCCTTCCCAAAGTTCATCACAAAGGACAGCATGGGTAGAATTTATGTAAAAGTATTTCTCAAAGGATATATGCAAGAAATGTTTAATTACTGGGATTCAATTGTTCCATAAGTTGGGAAAAGATGCCAATTAACACTGGCATTTTTGAAATAATGGCCGTCCTCAACCTATGACCATAACTAAGCCCAAAATGTCTGTTGCTAAGCCAGACATTTGTTAAGTGAGTTTTGCCACATTTTATGACCCGTCTTGCCACAGTTGTTAAGTGAATCATTACAGTTGTTAAGTTAGTAACATGGTGGTTAAGTGAATCTGGCTTGCCCCATTGACTGCTTGCCAGGTCAGAAAAGGGGATCACATGACCCTGGGACACTGCAACTGTCATAAATGTGAGTCACTCAAGCAATCTGAATGTAAATCATGTGATCACGGGGATGCTGCAATGGTCATAAGTGTAATAAATGGTCACAGGCCATTTTTTCCCCAGTGCTGTTATAACTTTGAGCAGTCACTCAATGAGCTACCTGTAGTTCTTACAGACTTTAGAAAACTGAATGCATCCCAAAGGTTTCAAATATTATTTATTTTATTTATTTATTTATTTATTTATTTATTTATTTATTTATTTATTTATTTATTTATTCGGTTTATATACCGCCCTGTTCCCGAAGGACTCAGGGCAGTTTACAGGGCACAATTTAAAAACAATACAATATAAAATTAAAATCAAATTAAATTAAGTATAGCCCCAAAAAGTCAAAATCACAATTTAAAATCATTAAAACCCCTCAGTCCAGGCCAGATAGCTCGAAGAGCCAGGTTTTTAGGTCCCGGAGAAATGAACGAAGGTCGGGGACTGTCCGAAGTTCCGTTGGCAGTTGATTCCATAGGGCAGGCGTGCCCACAGAGAACGCCCTCTCCCTGGGGATCACCCGCCGGCAATCCTTGACCGGCGGTACCCTGAGGAGGCCCTCCCTGTGGGAGCGCACAGGACGATGGGAAATTGACACTGGCAGCAGGTACTCCCTCAGATAATCTGGGCCCATGCCATTTAGGGCTTTATAGGTCATCACCAGCACCTTGAATCTCACCCGGAGGGCAACTGGAAGCCAATGAAGCTCGCGGAGAAGAGGCGTTACATGGGAGTATCGGGAAACCCCCATCACAACTCGCGCGGCTGCATTCCCAATCCCAGTGTTTGCCTTTTGATCCTACAACCTCATATTCAGGTTGGGGGTAAAAAGTACAAGCCAATTGGAAGGGAGGAGAAGCTGGAAAATTGGAATAACATTCTGCTGCTGAGAAGTAGGCAATTTATCTTTGAGGCAGCTGTACTTCAAGCTTCAGTGGATGTACTCAAGTTGAGTTTTTTTTTTCTTTCTTTCCCCTAGATGCAAGGACACTCTTGTATTCTTTTTCTAAACAACCCGAACACATCTTAGAGGAAAAATCCCTCTCAAGTTGAGCTCAGCTTGATTTCAGAGAGACATCCGTGTGGTTTTCCTGGCAGCTGCCTTCTAAAATGTTTTTTTTAAAAACTTCCCAATTTAGCTTCCTCCCCCCAGGGTTTCCTCGTACTTTCTCATCTAGTACAAACCAGGCCTGACTTTACTTAGTTTTGGAAGATCAGTGTGATTAGTTCTGTCACCTCTTCCCATTTTCCCATCTGTTTGTTACACTTTCATACTGTTTTTGGCCAGTCAGATTTTTTTTTCCTGGCAAAGAAAACCTTCTTAACTTGGATCTGTGAGGCACAGAGTTGACCCATTCACGTTATTTAGATCCCATTGATTTTCTGAAATGACTCTAAACACGATTAAGCCTAAAACAAATGTGTGCGCGTTAGACTGGTTTAAAGATACTTCATTTCATTTATTGGTGTAATGGTTAAGGTGCCAGGCTAGAAACTGGGAGACTGTGAGTTCTAGTCCCACCTTATGCACAAAGCCAGCTGGATGATCCTGCGTCAGTAGATTCAGATTCAGATTTATTAAATTTATATGCCGCCCTTCTCCTCAAGGTAACCTTCTCTTTGAACCTTCTCATTGAAACAATGGCAAACCACTTTTAAAATCTTGCGAACCAAACTGCAGGGAGTTGCCAGGAGTCAAAAACTGACTTAAAGGAACGTTTTTTTTTAAAAAAAAATACTAACTTTTATGAAAAAGAATTTAAGGCTCTGTACATGATTCTCCTTCCATTTTGACTTCCTGTTTTCTGCTTTGTTGACTGAGAATTCTCAAAGTTTCAAAAATACTTGGGTTGGGAAAAGTGAAATTATTTTTAATGATTCATTTACCATTGCAGGTGTACATTGTATGTGGTGAAGACATGTGGAGAAGGTGAAGCGGGGAGAAAGGGGATGCTAAATGCACACCACCACCACCACCATCATCATCATTGCTATGATGAAACAATCCTAATTCCAAACCTCAAGAAGAAAAAGGCTGAAATGTTGTCATGGGGATTGTCTGGCAATTTACTTCTTTGCTTCTCTCAGGTATGAAGTGAAAAGGTAAATTGCTGAACAATCAACATCAGCAATTTTAGAAAAGACCGGTGCTCCGTTCAGCTCCTTTTCTTTGTGTGACCTCAACTGATTGGGGAAAGCCAAGTTTTGTATAAATTCACCGGCATCTTTGGTAACAACTCATCTCTTCCTGCGAACTGGCTTTTCTGCTTGCTTTTTAGCCAGCTAAACATCAAGCTTTAGAAATTAAATGGCTGGAGGCTCAACCAGCCACAGATGATTGCATAACATCAAAAACATTGCACATAGAGATTGACCCCGGCTGACCTGGAAATGACAATCCACTAAAGCAAGCAATGCTTTTAAAACACATTCAGATACTTCCCCTCTCTCCTGTACACATAATAGCAAGTACCTTAGAAGAAAAACAGACCGCAAGAGAGCATATCTCCTATGTTAATTATACCACAATCCAGAAGAGGGCAATCTATTGTTGTTTGTTTTGTCCTTTTATCATGCTCTGGAAAAAGAAGAGGGAAGAGAAAAGCGGGATGATCTTATCAGTTGATGGATTTCCTTTCTTTGATAGCGCAGAAGGCACTCTTTGGTTCTCCAAAGGATCTTCTTTTCTGAAAGAAGCAGAATTGTTAAAATGCATTTATCACTTAGCCAAGTGTAGGTTTCATCACCGCAAAATTGTATTGTATTGATAGATTGAAGTATTTATGTAGCACTTCTCATGATAAACAATGGCAAAAGTGTGGAATGTAAAGCACTGAATCATTCCATAGGATGAGGTACAGTGTGAGTGATGGCTTTAAAAGCACAAATGATAGCTTCGGTGACTTGAAAAAAAGGAATCTAGGACTCTAAGCATCTGACTGCTACGTGGAATAAGTATTCTTATTTAAAATAGATTAGGACATAAATATTGTCCATTGTGTTGCCAGAAAATTCATATGGACAATGTCTGTATGTTTCATTGGGTGTAAGAAACTTTCAAACAACCAGTGCTTTTTTTGTAAAAGAAAAAGGTGCCGGAACTCACACATGTCATACAACCTGCCTTGCCTACGCTACAAGGTTCCATCCAAAAAAGGTGCCGGAACTCCATTTTCTGATGTTTTTGCTTTGGATTAAAGTAGAATAGAGCTGGATGGGACCTTGGGGGTCTTCTAGGCCAACCCCTGCTTATGCAGGAGACCCTATACCATTTCAGATGGGTGGCTGTCCAGTCCCTTCTTAAAACCCTTCCATAATTAAGCACCCACAACTCCTGAAGGCAAGCTGTTCCACTGGTTAATTGTTCTCACTGTTAGGAAGTTTCTCCTTAATTCCAGGTTGCTTCTCTCCTTGATTAGTTTCCATCCATTGTTTCTTGTCTTGCCTTATGGAGCTTTGGAAAATAAGTTGATCCCTTCTTCTTTGTGGCAGCCCCTCAAATACTGGAATACTGCTATCATAGTCCTTCTTTTCTCTAAACTAGCCGTACCTAATTCCTGCCACTGTTCTTCATATGTTTTAGTCTCCAGGCTTTTAATCCTCTTAGTTGCTCTTCTCTGCACTTTTTCCAAAGTCTTGACATCTTTTTTTTAATGTGGTGACCAAAACTGTATGCAATATTCCAGGTGTGGTCTTACTAAGGCTTTATAAAGTGATACTAATACTTCAAGTGAAATAAGGGAAGTCAAGCACACTACATACAGAAGACAGGATGATTGCCTACAGAAAAACAAAACATTCATACATGACCATCATTCTGTTGGAAGAATATCGATTGGGATTATTTAAAGATCTGAATCACCTATTAATTAAAAGTTATTTAGTTGGAATATCCCTTCAGGTTGAATCATCTAATAAAATTGCAGATCTGATCAGAATGCCATCAAATTTGGCACCTTTAGAGTAATTCAAGCATTCAGTGCATATTTGTGTACTGTAGATGTGCACACAGTTCTTTTCAATGGAATTGATGAGAATCCTTTTATGGAGTAATCCAACGTACCACTAATTGCTGAATTTTGATGGCTTCAGTTGCACATATTAGTTGTACTTTGCACCTGTGCAGTTATAGATGTTATATGTATTTAGGTCAAATGTGCATGCAAGGTCCAGATTGTATGGCTCCTCTGTTTAGAACAGTCACATATCCTGTTTGGTATTGGGGGAAAAAATTGTTTGTAGATCGGTTTGCAGTTGTAAATTTGGGAGGAACAGTAAATGTATTGTTGCATTTAACTTAATCACATCACCTAATTTGACTAATTCTTTATATCCTCTGGAATGTTAACTGTCAGAATTCCTCCCTAGCAAAATGGACTGGAAACAATTAATTCAAACCACACATTTTCAGAGATCTGACTACTAATACTAGAAAGAAAGTTAAGGTTACAATGTAAAATTTCTGTGTGTCCTATTTTCAGGTGAAAGGAAAGAAGCTTCTTTCTTTTGTGAAGATGGGGCATCTTTAAATATAGATGATGCATTGTAGTCTTCTGTTTTATCTATTTATTTTCAGCAAGATATATTCTGAATGTTCCCGAAATATATTGAAGTAGTATGATAGTCAACATGTACAATGCCATGAATTGAAAGCACTCTATTATCTTTCTTTTATGATGATTTTCTATATGCAAATGGTGTTTTGGCATGAAAAAGAATTCCAGATTCATAGAATGACAATAGCAAGCTTCCAACCTTTCTCTCCACCAGATTCTCAATTTTTTTGAATGGTTTTTCATCATGTGAGGATGGATTGTTTTTTTCTATCCTCTACTGGTTTAGAAGCAGAAGCATCAGTCTCACTGGAGGCACCATGGTCCTTCACCTATGAACTTTACTCCCGTTGCCTAACAGCAAGACAAGAGGTCTCTGTGCCAGATTTGTAGGCTCCTCTTCTGGAAAAGAATGAGGGCTAAATGTGGGAATGCATCTTGGCATCTCCATGGCAAGGCAGAACTTCAAGTCCTGATTAGATTTGATCTCATCAGCTGGAGCAGTCTTATGCAGCCATTTACTCATCCTTAGGAATGATATACATGGAACTGCTGGTAGCATACAGCCAACAGAGAGTCTCTATAATTTGGTTATTGATGTGGCCTAGCTATTCAATAGGCAAACTTGATTTTTAACTCCCTGTAAACCGCCCTGAGTCCTCAGGGAAAGGGCGGTATATAAATGCAATAAAATAAATAAATAAATAAATAAACTGGCTGCAATTATGTCAATAGGTGATCACTTGGTGCACCTAAAGATGGCCGATAACCTAAAGGCATAATAGAATAGAATAATCTTTATTGGCCAAATGTGGTTGGACACACAAGTGATGTGTCTCCAGTGTATAAGCTCTCAGCATACATACAAGCAACAAAGTGATAAATCATAAATCATATGATACAACCCTAAATCATAAGATACAGCCAACAAAGTGATAGTCATAAGATTCCAATCGGAGTTGGTACCTTATCTTATTGGTATCCGATACTAATAAGGGTTGGTAAGGTAAAGGTAAAGGTTCCCCCGCACATGCGTGCTAGTCGTTTCCGACTCTAGGGGCCGGTGCTCATCTCCGTTTCAAAGCCGAAGAGCCAGCGCTTGTCCGAGGACGTCTCCGTGGTCATGTGGCCGGCATGACTAGACGCCAAAGGCGCACGGAACGCTGTTACCTTCCCACCGTAGTGGTCCCTATTTTTCTACTTGCATTTTTACGTGCTTTCGAACTGCTAGGTTGGCAGAAGCTGGGACGAGTAACAGGCGCTCACTCTGCTACGCGGCACTCGGGATTCGACCCGCCAAACTGCCGACCTTCCGATCGACAAGCTCAGCGTCCTAACCCACTGAGCCACCGCGTCCCTTCTTAAGGGTTGGTATCAGATCTTTAATAAAGAATAAAGGAGGTCAAAGAGAGGACGTGAAAAGAATGCTGAATGCTTCACAAAATTGAATGAAGAAGACATATCTTCTTACCAAGCCAAAAAGTGGTTTCTATGGGTTTTGGTTATCACATGTGCTCAATCATTGTAATTCTTCTGGAGAGGCCTTAGCATTATGTGGGAAACTAACCAGCAATGTTAGCTGGGTAAACTTATACTAAAATTCATATGGAATAAATTTCTCATCCATTCCAAACTTCTACCCATCCTTAATGATATGATCCCAAAGTGCTAATTTTGGTTAAGATGTCTTTTTCTGAGCATGCAGTTTGGCTATAAATATAGTAATCTATCTGCCAGTCCATCTATCTGTTTCCACATTCATATTTCATACTCAAATTTCCAGCTGAGAAAACACCAGGGATAAACATGCACACCCACATATGTATTAGAACAAATAAAATTGAAAATATGTTTCCAGGTGAATAGAACGTTTAACTAAATAAAGATAGAGTAATTTGAACTAAAGCTGAAATGAGTGGATGTGATTTCAGTTATAATATGGAGATCAGGATTTGCATGGGAACTTTTCTGATAGATTAAAATGTATATTTCTGATGATGTTGAAAGCCACCATGTCTCAGTGGACTTTCCTCTGAGCTTTCAGAACAGAGTCTATTCGGCACTTTTCATGGCCTGTCAGATACCATTAAGAAAATATTTGCTTTTCTGACTTGTACTTCATCTAGCTAATGAATAGGAATGAAATCAGTCCCATGTGGAATCTGTGAGAATTTTGTGGGGATGGTGGTTGGGAAGAAAATCATAGATCTCATATAGCAATTCCACATATCTCAGGAACTGTGACCACCAGAGAGGAACACATTAGTGCTTTCATTCTTACGGGGAATTGTCACAATCAAGGAGCCAAGTATTATTCTATGGAGTTCAAACCTTCTATTGGAAACTGAACTCACAGATCCTTGAACTTCATATGTCTAGACATATTAATTTTAGGACCTGTCCAGATCTTGGTGCATAGAAATTGCAGGAATGGACCTTAGAAGCTCTCTCTATGGTTTACAGGTGGTCCTCAAGTTATGACTTAGCAACCATTAGAAATTACAATGGATTTCCCCAAGGCTACTTAGGACCAGATTTGATTTCTGTTGACTGTGCCCTTCCCGTGGCTATATGATTGCTTTTCAGGTGCTCAGCAATTGATCTGCATTCATGGCCATTTTCAGTACCCCATGTGCCATGAGTGTGATTTACTAATAGTGCTCTTTGCACCCAGAAGAGAATTATTTCTCTGTATACTTGGGTGACCAAATGATATTCCATAAAAAAGTACTGTGATTTTACCAACCTGTGTGGGTTTTGTGTCCACTGGAGTTAAAGATCTTATTGCCTCTGACAACCATAATTCAATTTTACTTCTATTCACCTCCCTTCCAGTTGTAGAAAAATGTTAAGTTACCAATTATATAATATCTGAAATCTTATCTGTGGAAAAGTAGGTGAGACACACAACCTGAGTATAAAACAATTCCTTAATTTCTGGTTCTTTTGGTTGAAGTGAAAAATGCTTTACAAAAATTGTAGACATTAAATTTACTAGTCAACATTATTTCCTTATGCTCTTCACTCCCCAAATCAAACATTATCGCAATAAAATAAATCTTGTACTAAGCTGTTTCTGGGTGGAGAGATTTCAGAAAAACAGTCTTTCCTGTATAACATCTGAATTGTATTACTACTAGACTTGTCTCTGTATATTTTGTGTTTGGTCTCCATTTTCAATCTAAGTTGCTCCCCTTAATTCAGTTTTTTCAATATTAAACTTGAAACAATGACTGGATTAGATTGTTGCCGATTTATACTATTTCATGAAGGAAGATAAAGTGATTATCTGAATTTCAGTTCTGTTTTCTTTTCATCCTGGTGATGATGATAGATAGATAGATAGATAGATAGATAGATAGATAGATAGATAGATAGATAGATAGATACTATACACACATACAATTTATACACAGAAAGCACAACATTAATGATAACAAAACAACATGGTATGTTTTTAAAGGAATGCACATTAGACTGCTTATGCTGGAGATGTACGAAATTTGAAGGCTTTTTAATGCGTGCATTATGGTTTTGTTTTGGGTTCAGATTCACATGTACATTATACTTCCCAATAAAGGGTTGCAATGTGATGCTGATTGTTAAAATATAAGATTTGCCTTCTTATGGATAGCTCTGGCTTTCTAAACTTGAGATACAGCAATAAAGCAAAAAAAAAGGGGATAAAGCTGTGTAATGAGAAAATCACTTTCCTGATTTTAAGGAATGGATCTGGGATGTGTGTTTGTTACCTATTTGAGAAAAGTCTTTGTTCTTTAACATTGAAAACGTGGCGCATTATATTGTGATATAGTCTGTACTTAATAATAAGCTCAATGACTGAATTAGTGTAGGTGATGATTAGGCTGGGCCTGAGGGTGGGATCAAACACATCATTAGTTTGAAGACACTATGTCTCCATAAGATACCTAAGTCCAGCTCCTCTTGAAGTCATTTGATTCCTGTCTGGTACCAATTTGCCTTGACCATTAGTAGATCAGATTCTTGTGTATAGATAGCAAGGCATAACTCATAGTGTTTTTGAAGTCTATCTTGGTGCCTGATTTCTTGCGCCTGACAATTAGCTCCCTGTAGGTATTTATGCTTAATTAGAAATTTTTCTTACATTTTTTTTGCTATGTTTAGTTCATTTTAACCACTGCAATATATTTAGGTTTTTTTTCCCCTTCACCATATCATCACTGTTCAGTGTAGACTTTTTTCTTTTGTATTTCACTATTTTAAAAATAAAGCATATGAAAATGGAAACGAATAGTAGCAGAACCACAGCAATTAAATAAGCCTTATATCTTAAAGACTAACAATTGGAAAGAGTTGGATCAACTTAAATTAGCTGCATTCATCTTGGCAACGATGGTAGTGTTTCACTGCATGAGTTCTAATCAAAGCTGCATGAGACATCAAGAACAGCTGAAAAGGCAGGCTGCTGATCGGAGTGGTGCTTGGTACGTGCGGGTTGCCAACTCTCAAATCTAACATTCCTCCCTGCACAATATCACACCATGTTGGATAAATGGATCTGGCAGTCCACCCTGCAACTGTCAAGTGAAGAGCATATATGGGGATCTTGGGACTATCCAGATGTTCCTGAACTATAGCTCTGAGAAGGCTCAGCTGTGTGGCAAATAGTGAGGGATGATGAAAGTTATAGCATAGCAATATCAGGTCAACCTACTTGTAAAAATATGAAATGATGGCACATGCCCGCTAGCATGGAGAGCCTGTCTGCTTTTATGGGCCCATCAAGACAGAAGCAACGCCATTTTATTTATTTATTTAATTGCATCCACAGAAAATTCTAGAAAAAACCAGTTTTCCAGTTATTGTGCCGATAAAAATAAAATAATATAGCACAAACAGCTGAAATGCAATGAAACCACCGCAAGTAGTCCAAAAACAAGAGCAGCGAAATAAACAAATATAATGTCAAGCCAACTCTATGAAGCCTGTTTTCCTAAATAAATACATAAAGAGGAAGTTGTTGCCAGCCAGGACAGATGAATTTAAACCACTGATATTAAAACGGATGATAATAACAAAGAGCAAAACACTGTAGCACTAACTGCAGCAGTAGATCTACTATGTAAGATTTGAAGGGCTGGGGAGAATAGAAACAATGTGATAACAGAAAGGAAATAAAATTGTCACCCTGTGAATGTTCATGAAGGAGAATTATAGATCAAGATGCATGAATCTAATGAGATGATCCTGAGGCGCATTCATAGAATCACAATTTGATATTTTCCATGTGTTTGTTTTAGGTACATCTCCATATTGTCCTGAATATTCACCCACCTCAACTTGATGATTAGTGGAATTACCATTTTTGTGCAACTTGATTAATTTTGAAAGAAAAATAAGCAAATAAATAAATAAATAAATCAGCTTCCTAGAGTATCTACAACAGTCCTGAACCCAAATCTATCCATGTTGTTTTATTTATGTTCTTTTACCAAATTCTCTAGGTAAAGTCAGCAGGCCTCCAATTAACTCAACAGACTAATTTCATTAATAGAAAACCATGGCCAATAAATATGGCTCTCTGCAGAAGGATCCTTTTTTGGAATCGGAATACAGCATGTTGATTTGTCATTAGTGATATTTGCTGCAGAACTCTTATCTTTGTTTGAATAAACAAACCATGGATTGTTTCATGACTGCCCCTTCCCCAGTCATTTTCATAGGGCCTAGATTAATCGGTGTAGAATAGGCAATATGGGACCCTAAAACCAGATCTAACCTTTGGTTTCATTTAAAATGGTCTGATCTCAACCCCTGTTTGTGAGTGATAAATTCAGATCTCTGGCACACCTGTGGCAGGTGGTGTGGAGGGAGAGAGAGAGAGAGAGAGAGAATGTAAAAAAAAGAGGAAAATAGTGGGTATGAAAAAGTAAATATTTGCTCTATTCTAGATCTGTTCTTCACTTGACAGAACTCTGACCAGAACAATATAGAATTATGTCTTTGGGAATGGAGCTTGAAGAAAAAGAAAGTTTGCCCTGCCTGTTTTGGAAGAACATTTGAACCTGAAAACCAGAGGTACTTTTTTGTCAAAAAAAGGGCCACATTGTTCTTTTGATTTTGGAAGGTGAACAGGTCCACCTAAAAAAACACTGTTCTGTAGTTCTCTTGAAACTGGAATGAAATGAATGTCAGGCTCACTTGGACAAAATGAAGCAAACACAAAGGAATGAGCAGGTGGTTGGACCAGCAAATCTTCAAGGTCCCTTCGAACTCTGTTATTTTGTTATTTTCTGATGCATTCTGTTTGGAACTGACTTGGGGGAGCTTCATTATTATTGTGGACTGGACATCCAGGATAATTAATAATAATAATAATAATAATAATAATAATAATAATAATAATAATAATAATAATAATAATAATAATAATAATAATAATAATAATAATAATAATAATAAGAAGAAGAAGAAGAAGAAGAAGTTGGAAGGGACTTTGGAGGTCATCTAGTCCAACCCCCTGCTGAGGCAGGAAACCTTATACCATTTCAGGCAAATGGCTGTCCAGTCTCTTCTTAAAAACCTCCAGTGTTGGAGCATTCACCACCTCTGGAGGCAGGTTGTTCCACTGGTTAGTTGTTCTAACTGTCAGGAAGTTTCTCCTTAGTTCTAGGTTGCTTCTCTCCTTGACTAGTTTCCATCCGTTGCTTCTTGTCCTGCTTTCAGGTGCTTTGGAGAATAGCTTGACTCCCTCTTCTTTGTGGTAGCCCCTGAGATATTGGAACACTGCTATCATGTCACCCCTCACCCTTCTCTTCATTAAACTACACATACCCAATTCCAGCAACTGTTCCCTATATGTTTTAGCCTCCAGTCCCCCAATCATCTTTGTTGCTCTTCTCTGTACTCTTTCTAGAGTCTTGACATCTTTTTTACATTGTGGTGACCAAAACTGGATGCAGTATTCCAGGTGTGGCCTTACCAAGGCATTGTAAAGTGGTATTAGTACTTCACGTGATCTTGATTCTATCCCTCTTTTAATGCAGCCTAGCACTGTGTTGGCTTTTTTGGCAGCTGCAGCACACTGCTGGCTCATATTTAAGTGATTGTCCACTAGGACTCCGAGATCTCTCTCACAGTTACTACTATTGAGCAAGGTGCCACCTATACTATACCTGTGCATTTGATTTTTCCTGCCTAAATGTAGAACCTTACTTTTTTCACAATTGAATTTCATTTTGTTAGATAGTGCCCAGTGTTCGAGTCTTTCCAGATCCTC
Organism: Vipera berus; assembly: GCF_964194415.1. Taxonomy (NCBI): domain Eukaryota; kingdom Metazoa; phylum Chordata; class Lepidosauria; order Squamata; family Viperidae; genus Vipera; species Vipera berus. Next base: position 10,967,654 of record NC_138213.1, read on the forward strand.
CTGTATCCTCCTCCAGCCTATCTTCTGGAGTATTGGCTATTCCTGTCAGCTTGGTGTCATCTGCAATTTTGATGAGTTCCCCATCTATCCCCTCATCCAAATCGTTGATGAAGATGTTGAAGAGCACTGGGCCCAGAACAGAGCCCTGGGGCACCCCACTACACACTTCCTTCCATGTAGATGGTGGTGGTCAAAGATGGCAGATGAAGGTGGCAACTGAAGTCCCATCTCTTTTGTATGCTTCTACAAAAGAGGATGTGTTTTGAATGATGCTGCATCCACCATCGTGCAGATTTTCACCCCTGCGCCCAAAATGTCCCTGTTATGACTGTGAGAATAATGGACAAAAAAAAAAGATAAAGCAGAAAACAAGAAAGTGAAAGAAAGAAAACCTCAACCTGATATAGGAAAGCGTGCACAGTAATAAATTTATTCAGTGTTAAAGGGAACACAAAGCTTTTCATATTTTTTTTTTGCTGCAAAAGAGCATTATGGCTATCTCTCTGGAAACATTTATAATGATATTAGCATGAATTATGAGCCAGGTAGAAGTTTGCTCTCGCTGCATCAGTGCCCTCAGAGTGTTTTATTCTCCCCAACAGTCTTAATTAGCTACCATTCTTTTTTTTTTATCAAGGGCACATGGCTTTGACAGCCTGTGGGCTGCATCAGAACTGCGGGAGGGTATTGATGGCTGCAGTCTATAAAGGAAGGGAAGGGCTGTGCCATATTCTGAGTTTAGGAATTACAGAGAGTAACCTGGGTGCCTGAAACATTTGCAAGTCTCAAGATGTCCTTTTGCCACTTACAGTAATCCCCCCTCAAATGCAAAAATGGGGTGGATGTGGCTTGAATATTTTACAGATTCACACTGAGGATTCTACAGGCACCACAGGGAGGCTGGTTAGGCCTGACGTGGTCCCCAGATCATTATTTTGTCACCCCCATCTGCAAGTGGAGAGTTGGGCAACCATGACGCCTTTACAGCCTGTGGACTTCAACTCCTAGAATTCCTGAGCCAATTATTATCAGAATTCAGCCATTCTCAGAATTGGAGTGGTTCAGAATTTCTGGGGGGGTCATAGTTGCCGACCCCTGTGCAAGAGGTTCAGTTGACTAACTTTCTGCTTCTGAGGCTCAGATCGTTGTGAATTATACCATCTTCTCTTTTTATGATTAAGTGCCATCCCATCAGCATCACTCTTGATTACCATTTAAATAGATCTTCTCCAGGATGATCTGTCATCAATCTGGCCCTTCAAGTCTTTCAATGAAGTACTCATCGCCATTGTAATAGAATATCTTCATCTTACTGCCGGTCATTCCCTTCTTCTTGTACCTTGCATCTTTCCTACATTATGGACTTCTTAAGAGTGCAAGGCCAATACATAGTGTGTCCCTAATATGACAATCTGAGTGAGAACGCTGGTTTGATTTGTTCTATCATTCATTTCTTTGTTTTCCAGGCAATCCTTGATGTTCTTATACCATCATCTACAAAACTCAGTTCTTGAGCCTAACCTTTGATCATAGGTAGGAGCATTGAACAATTTTTTGTAAAATAAGATTTTTTAAGCAGTTCCACCAATTTAAGAGGGTTTTCTTTTGACATATTTCTTTCTGACAGGACTAACAAGGACTGTATACTCTAATTCTGTCCCACCTCTCATTACATTCTCCCCTGAGGCATGCATTTATACCCAGTTAATCTTTTGCCAGATTGTAAAAACCTTTGCAATAATAGATGATGATGTATATCAGCTGACATATATTTGACTTATTTATTTTAGATTATGTACAGTGAAATGGATTTTTTTCCATAAAGTCAGCAACCTGTTACATAACTGTTTCCTTACTGGTGCTTCTGAGGGGAGTTAATGAATGAACGGCAAAGCGAGAGGCTACGAGTGCATATGGCTTGCCATTGATTATAACCTAGCAAAAATACATGTCTTCTGTTGCAGGAAACTATTAATCGGAATGGGAAAAAGCCACTTACAGTTTCTCTTAGGGTAGTGTTTTCCTGACAATATGATTCCATTTTGCATCAGTGTGCAAGTGAATCCAGTCAATTCATGGGAAGTTGCATGTGCCTGACTCTTAATGTATACATATCTGCACATACTTTTCTTAGTATTCTCAGTTTCCTGGCACATATAATATATGCATTTGTTTGAGCTGCACAGAGTTTGACCTACAAGGGTTCTACATTGTTTTCAGCATAAAACCATACTATTTAACATTATGTTTTGAAAGTACAAATTGGGTAAGTATGTACCAAAATCTGCATCAAAACAATTCCTTTAGTTATTACCCTACCATACAACATATGTTGGCTTCAAAGGCTCTATTTAAATGATGGTGATGACCATGGCAAACTCACCTTCCATAGGCAAAATAGGGTCTTCTTCAGTTCAGCTTCTTGGATGAGAAGCAAAAGGTTTTCAAAGAAAAAAAAAACCAGACAAGAAAATCCAGTTGCTTTTTGGAAAGGTACCTTTGAGACAACCATGATGTGGCTGATTGGCAATGAGTTGCTAAGGTGATGTTAATCATCTGATTTCTGTACACGTGACTGGCTATGCGATACTCCTGAATCATTTCAATAAATGTAATATGGCTGAATCATTTCAATAAACTTAATATGGCCGAATCATTTCAATAAACTTAATATGGCTCAAAATGGCTACAATAAACATATTAGAATGGTACTTTGACATAAGCACTACAAATGTTCATGGGTCCAGGTTTCTATGATATTCATGAAACATCTGAATATTGATGGTATTGATGAAACAGCTACACTTGGAAAAAGTACCTTCATGCTTTGCTAGGATAACTAGAGAAAATATTCCATCAGTTTATGCCAAGGACACAGAGCAAAAACACATCAAGCATCATTTGTATTATTCAAACCTTCTAAATTGTCAATTAACCTTGTTTTGACTACTCTTGCTTCCTGCTGCTTGAAGACAAAGGAAATCAAAAATATTTGCAGAAGACCAGAGAAATACATATAATTAAGAGTTTAAAATTTGTGATCTAAAAAACAGGATGGAATCAATCCTCAGGCTAGACAAAGCTCTTTTTTTGTGTGTGGAAAAAGATAGAAGAGGGCTTGTTAAGAACCAGGCAAACCATGCTATGCATATTCAATATATTTCTTCAGTCATCCTCTTTCTGGCCTAGATAGGATCCCATCTCAATGTAAATCACACAGTAGGACCATATTACAGAATTCCATTCTTTTTCTTAAGATAATCAGACAAAGAGATAGTATGCTTTAAAGACTGAAGATATACTTCATCAATCCATAAACATTGCTTTTAGCCAGGGCTCCACATCTAAAACCAATAACTGGTGTTCCCAAATTCCTTGAGTGTGGATCTCACAGACCCTTCAAACAAATCTCTGACCTGGAATATTAAACATAACTTAAAGCAGAACTTCTGAAGTACATGAGGAATTATTACACCTGCAATGAGTTAAAGGTAAAGGTAAAGGTTCTCCTGCACATGCGTGCTAGTCGATTCCAACTCTAGGGGCCGGTGCTCATCTCCGTTTCAAAGCCGAAGAGCCAGCACTTGTCTGAAGACATCTCCGTGGTCATGTGGCCGGCATGACTAGACGCCAAAGGCGCACGGAATGCTGTTACCTTCCGACCGTAGTGGTCCCTATTTTTCTACTTGCATTTTTACGTGCTTTCGAACTGCTAGGTTGGCAGAAGCTGGGACGAGTAACAGGCACTCACTCTGTTACGCAGCACTCGGGATTTGACCCGCCAAACTGCTGACCTTCTGATCGACAAGCTCAGCGTCCTAACCCACTGAGCCACCATGTCCCTGTGAGTTACATTTAGGTTAAGTCCTGAAATTCATCCTTTTTTTTGTCTTCATCCTGCTTATTCTTAGGGTCTGGGCCAGGCACATCCTCCTTCTTCCAAGGCCAACAGAAAAAGTTGCATGCCTCTTCTCTAGCAGCACAGCAAGAACTTTTAACCTCCACCACCTGTCATTTCCAAACGCTACAGAGCCCCTTGGATTGACTTTCTGATGCACTTCTTTTCCTAAATCTCTTTCAGCCTTTACGATTATAGAAAGAGATAGCAAAATACATGGAGAAGAGAATTACAGGAGGGAAAATATTGATGAGATTTAACAATCAGGCAGTCTCATTATGGCCTGAAGCTGGCATTCAATTTCTTCCGTAAATGGAAAATTGACATTGGAGCTAACCTTTCAAATAGCCCTGGACAGCAATCGGGATTGCAAGATAAAGCCAACAAAAGTTTAAGCCAAAAAGCTGAAACTTCTTGGGGGAAAAACAAATGGTTTGCAGAGGCTGATAGAAATAGAAGGGAGCAGTGGGACATTGTGTTAACTCTGGGAGAGGAATGACTGCATCACACAACTTGAAGATGATTTAGTTCCTTCCCATGAGATCATCAGGATTCTTTAATTACTTAGTTTTTCTTCCCCTCTTCTGCCTTCATCTACCCTTCTCCCATTTTATCATATTTTATACCCAAGAGGCTGCTATCTGCTAGGTCTAAATGTAATTCAGAGAAGAATCACTGTCTTTGTTTTAAGATCCACTTATACAGGCTGACCCTTTAAGAACAGGTCACAAGATACATATTGTCAGAAGAGACCAACCGAGTACTAATTATGAAGCAATTTGGACTCAGTTAAGTCAAGCACAGCCTTAAGAATTTAAGGCTGGTTCTTAGATAACATTTTTTAAAAAGATGCAAGGCCTCCTCTCCCCAAGCATATCACATTATTGAAAGGATGAGGGTGGTTGGCTGTAATTTGGGAGATGCTGTGCTGAATTGGTGTTGGATTCACACATATAGGATTCAAGCTGACTACTTAGTTGTATTCTGCTATAATACAAGAACTTGCCCAGGCTGCTTACCTTCTCTTGGAACCAAACAGATAAGATCCCATGGAACTTAAAGTGTGTGTGTGTCTGTGTCTGTGTCTGTGTGTGTGTGTGTAAGCCTTAGGCTTATTGTGGCTGCACAATGACTGAAGTCTAATTCTTCACTTGATCCTCCTCTTTGTCAGTTTCCCATCAATAGGTAGCTCCCTGCAAATTATAACATTTAGTTCAGGGTGATGTAAGAGTGTTGAAGCTGGCACGTTATTCTTCTTCTTCCAACAGTCACGAAGATAGAATTAACAGCAGGTAAATGAGCATGCAGTAGATGTAAAAGAAATAAAGGTGAAGAGCCCAATTTAATTTACAGTGTTTCAGGTATTTTCAAAGCACGAGGTGGGATTTTCACCAGACTCTGAATTCCTTAGGTAGCTACCAAGGGTGCATTTGTTTAAACTTTCCATCCTAATAGCATATAGATTGGTAACTTTTTGAGGTACTGGAAGCCGTACTTAATTCATTGAAGGGCAGAAAAGACATACAGAGCTGGTAGAGTGAAATCTCAAAATGTGGATGGGCTTGGTTGGGTATCTTGTTTTGAAGAGTTTCTGGCTGTAAGATACTTTTATTATAGTTTGATTAAACATATTTTATTGCTTGTGCTTTAGTTTAGTGTGTTTCTTTAGGAGTGACATTAGGAGCTAGAGTTTGTCAGGGATTCACCACTGACCGAATTCAAAACCAAGGCCATCAACTCAGACTTCAAATGAGATTTTTCCCTTCCTTGCAGCTATTGCCTGGGAGAGACAGACAGAAAAAAGAGAAATTTATGTCATTGTCCACTTTGAGTTCCATCTGTCCCAATCAATCTACAGCCACCAGCATGACCTCTCCTGTTCTACAGGTGTATCAAGAAAAAACTCCCTTTGGATACTTACTGTATATGTATTCTCGAGTACATCTACTACACACGTTATAGATGTCAGATAGAGTTTTAATCTCATCTGAAGAATTAAACAATCAACCGGTCTTCAAACCTTTCCATTTAAATCATTAAAACATCAGAGAATGTTTTAATGATTTAAATGGAAAGGTTTTAAGACCGGTTGATTAGAAATGTCTAAGAGTTGCAGAAAAATGTCTAAGATTTCTGCTTATTTGAAGGATCACTCACAAGAAAGATATATTTCAGTTTGAAGGAGATGGATAGATTATATTCAGAATAAATATGGGACTAAAAAGTTCCATTTAGCTTATGAGTAGATTTTAGATTGTTATTAATTCCAGTATTAGTATTGATTATATTTTTGTTTAAGTTATTATTATTATGTTTTTAATAATTTGAATGTATCTATGTTAAAGGGGAGTTAAAGCACATTATGAATTTGGTTAATTTTATAATGGATAATCTTAGTTAGAATATGATTATTATATCTATCACCCTGTATTCAGCTCTGGGAAGTGTGTGGGGGGAGGGGGTGGTTTGGGGCGGGTGGGTTTTGGGGATATGTATTGTAAAAAAGTTTGTTTGTAAAACTCTTTAATAAAAAAAAAACAAACATCAGAGAACAGAGCTATCAGACCTGCACCTAGTTGACAACTGGATAGCAGCAAAGAGAAAATTCAAAAGTTTTACTAAATCCTGTATTGGTTTTGGCTGCCCAGAATTCATAGTCTTGTTCTCAAATCAGATACAAATTTGTTTGCTGGGACTGCAGCAAAGTTACTAAATATTGAGAAATGTCTTGGGTAAGACTGATTTAAAAAGTCAGTATAACTTGCTGGAACGTTTACTTTTTGTAGGGAAGATAACAATGATAAGAAGTTATTAACTCTTTTACTATTTATTAGCCACTGCAAAAATAAAAATAGTTACCCATGGCAGGGGGAAAGGGAGAGGGGCATGGAATAAGAATTGATGCCTGCACATGATTGGTTCAGAATAATTGCCAATATGCTGTAAATGATTAAACTGACTAGCAGTCCCAAAGGTTATCCAGTGGTTAATAGGTTTTTGGAGTCAACATCATTATTCATCCTGCACTGAAATCAGAACGTGGGTCAAAATATGAATCTGGAAATTTGCTTTATTAATTTTACAGCTAAGCATATATAAACTTCTGCATCCTAGGGCCCAGTCCATTTTCTAAACACTAATGTGCTGGGTGGAATAGTTTGACCTACTCACAAATGGATCCTTAATTAAGTTGGCACTAGCTATTAATAAGGCTTCCTTTGGTATGGGGCTCGTTGCACACGAATTCACCGAGGCAAGAAAAATTATATGACCCACTGGTAGGTTTAATGTGGGGATTGTGGGATAGTTCTGCTCTGCATTGCACTGGTCAAACTGCATCAGGAATATTGTGTCTAATTTTGATTGTCACAATTGAAGAAGGAGGCTGAGAATGCAGAGAAGACCAACAAAAGTGCTGAGGAGTTTGAAGTTACTGAACTGAGCACGTGTAGCCAAAATAGGGAAGGCTAAGGTGAAACAGGATAGCAGATTCCAAAGACTTAAAGGGCTGCTATAGGGAATATATTCTCCATAATACCCAAAGATACCACAAGAACCATTGGATAGAAGCTTTTTAGAGTGATCCAAACTCAAAATACTGGGTTACGGATGTGATGTTCCATCACTGGAAGCTTTGAAACAAAGATTGGAAACCCATCAGTTTGGAATGATCTTTTCTGAGCAAGGTGGTCCCTTGCAACTCTATGACTGCATAATTCTGTGACTAGCTAATTCTATGACTAGTTTGCCATCTGTATCTATTTGTGCCTATCTACATATTGTGGAATTACAGATCCCTTCAGACCTAAAAAGGCTGAACAGTGATTAGAGTTGCTGGGAACCATTGTTCAGCATCTGGAGGGTTGCAGCTAGTCTTACAACAGCCTGTGGCCTAATCTTAAAGCTAGATTGGATGCTTCATTCTTAAATTTAGTTATGAAGGGAAGCTGTTCAAGTATTGTCCCAAAGATATTTTTGCCAAAAGCCAACTGGACTTTCTTGGGGTTTTTGTTTTCTTTGAAAATGTTTCGCTTCTCATCCAAGAAGCTTCTCTAGAATGGAAGAAGCTTCTTGGATGAGAAGTGAAATGCTTTCAAAGGAAAAAAAAAAACCATGAAAGTCCAGTTGCCTTTTGGGAAAAAAGACCTTTGGGACAACCATGACCTGATTGAGAATCTCTATAGACCTTTGTCCAGGTATTGCCAAACTACATTTCTTGGCCATGTTTGAACTTAAAGTTTAGCATCCTTTGGAGAATCACAAGTTATTTATTCTTGGACTAGAATATTCATTTTGCAACTTGAAGCCTTGCAAATCTAAGGCAGCAAACATTTTCATAAATAAAGTGCAAACAGTAATCTCCGTGTACAGAAATAATGACCTACCTGTATGTAACAGAGGGAAAACATAAACATAAAGAAGTGCCAGTCTTACAGGTTTTTTTCTCATGTAAATTTAACACCTACTAAAGTTTAAAATGAGCTTATATAAATGTTATGACATTACAGCATCCTGCAACCTTGTATCCCCAAGGAGTATTAGACTGTAATTCTTCAAGCTCCCAGATTTCAGGTCAAAATTTGGAAAGGGCTGGCTTTTCGAAAAGGATGGTATTTGTTGAAAACAGTGCCTCAATATATTTTCTTGGACTTTTAATGCAGATGATTAAGGCAGTCCTTCCAGAATTTAGAAAATTGTTCTACAACAGGCTGTGAAAAACTCAAATATTATACAGAAACTTCTGCATGCTGAATGTGAAGCAATACACTACTGATATATTAATGTACTTAAACAAGCATTCAGATTTATGTGTAGGAGAGACAAACAAGTCCATTCTTTACACTGACATTTAGCCTCTATAAATAAGAATTGGGCTGAAGATACTAACATTTTTCAGGTAGTCCTAGAGTCACAAGAGTTCATTTAGTGACTGTTCGAAGTTACAATAGCACTGGAAAAAGTGATTTATGATCATTTTTAACACTTACAACCGTTGCAGCATCCTCCTGGTCAGATGCTTGGCAACTGACTCATATTTATGACAGTTGCAGTGTACCATGTGATCCCCTTTTGCAACCCTCTGACAAGCAAAGTCAAAGAGGAACCCAGAGTCCGTGTTACTAACTTAACCACTGCAGTGATTCACTTAATAAGTATAGTAAGAAAGGTCATAAAATGGGGCAAAATTCACTTAACATATGTCTCACTTAGCAACAGAAAATTTTGGCTCAATTGTGGACTACCTGTACATTGATTGGCCATAACAGTCCCACTTAGTCTTAACTCGGCAAAAGTTGAGTATTTAGAATTTAACCTTCCTCTAGGATTTGACCTATCATTTCAGCCCTTGCTGACTCTTAAGCATGTTGGTTAGGGAACATCAGACTAAGAGCCAAGAGTTGACTAAAAGATAAAGGTAAAGGTTCCCCCACACATGCGTGCTAGTCGTTTTCAACTCTAGGGGCCAGTGCTCATCTCTGTTTCAAAGCCGAAGAGCCAGCGCTTGTCCGAGGACATCTCCGTGGTCATGTGGCTGGCATGACTGGATGCCAAAGGTGCACGGAACGCTGTTACCTTCCCACCGGAGTGGTCCCTATTTTTCTACTTGCATTTATTTGTGCTTTCAAACTGCTAGGTTGGCAGAAGCTGGGACGAGTAACAGGCGCTCACTCTGTTACACGGCACTCGGGATTCGACCCGCCAAACTGTCGACCTTCTGATCGACAAGCTCAGCTTCCTAACCCACTGAGCCATCACGTCCTGAGAGTTGACTAGGGCTAGGCAGTCCCAAAAGGATCCCAGCCAGAGTTCTGATTTATTATGGACAAGTTCAGAAAACAAGGAACTAGATAGTGGAGTCCGGAGGGAGTTATGTAAAATGTCTCTTTACTTGAATGCCCCAGTTTAAATCATGTCATCAGTTATTTTTTTCTACTGTGTGCTGATTTGAGCTACACATAATGAAATGTTTCTTGGTGATGAGAACATTTCTTTATTGCCACAATGCTTCCTCAATGATTGTATAATAGAGCTGCAATATTCATAAAGAGCTTATTAAAGTCAGGATCTTGGAGTAAATAAATATTTGAGCATTCAGTATTATGCACACATAATGATGCTCTATATTTTGGCAATGAAAGAGAGTTAAAGTGCTGTCAGAATGTCAAGGAAACTAGAAGGAGCAGCATAAGGAAAACGAAACATCATATCCAGCAGTATTTGCTCCATTAGCCAATGGGGAAAAATGTTTATTTTCCCCCCAAAGGTAGTAAGTAGCCTTTGAACTGATCGGAAGACATTCCCAGGTACTTGATTCTCAGTATATAGGTTAGATGCTTCAATTCTTATCCATTAATAATACTCGTTACTTGAAATGATTTGGAATGGACTGTGTGAAACATTGGCTTTGTGTGCAAATCATTTCAAGGGTTTTGAATAATGTTTTAACAGGCCTCCAACCCAAACTTTTCAGGTGAAACTGGCCTTTTCTATGAATTTTTCTTAATTCCAGGTTGTCTTTATAAGCTCATTTTCTGGGTCTACCTGAGATGTGAGGGGTGTAATCACCAGGTGGGCCTATTCCAAGTTCAAGGAGACCTCCAGTTTTCTGAGTGTGGCATAGTTATAGCCAGGATCCACATCCTGACAGGTCAGAGGAACTCCAAATGACTGTTCAGAGTGCAATAGATGATAGGCTCAGATGAAAAACAGGCCCAGCATGAACATCCACCCCTACGGTGGACCTTAGGCTTCTGTTCTTTGCCGCAATATCTTCTTTGATGTCTTCCTTAAAAAATATAGAATTGGAGAGAGTGTGCTCTGTTGATTATGGTTTATTTTTTTTTACATCAGTTTATATTAAAATATAACTTTCTTTTTCTAAAGAGAGTACAACTTTAGCCCCAGAGCAGCAGAAACAACAGAAAGGTTCACTCATATTCATGTTGGTGTTTGCCAAAAGTGACCTGAAGTGAGTCCCAACTGAAAGTGGCTCTAAAGCCATCTTTAGTGTGCATGGAAAGTACCACAGTGTGAACTACACGGTGGACTGCAGCCTGTAGGCAGCAGAATTTTGGTCCTTGCGAAGTGGCTTTAATTTCCAACTTTTCAGAATGTTCTCAAAGGAGATTTGGGGATACTGCAAAACATTAAAAAGACAGCTGGCCAGAACGCTCATTTAATGCTCAGGACAGATTTTAGGTCATGAATAGATCTTTTCAGGGCTGAGATGGGGTTTGATGGCTCTCCACAATCCTCATATGCTGCTAAGCTTTCATATTTTTCCAGCACAATCCCTTTCCACGAAGGAAAGTAACAATTTATTTCTCTCTCCCTGCATCATTTATTGGAACACAACTCTGAGTTCATTCCTAATCTTCTGCTTGTGACGGAAGGGAAAAGATGGAAGCCTGGAGCATTGAGTCAGACTGCGGCTTAGTATCATCTTAGCTTTATTTTTTTTTTTTTTATTGAAAAGTTTTAAAATACAGTTTTCCTTTAAACCCCCCCCTTCCCCCTCCCTCCTCCCCTCCCTACCTCCCCCCTATCCCCCCCCTCCCCCTCTCCCTCCTCCCTCCCCTGCCTCCCCCCCCCTACTTCCCCTCCTCCCCCCCTCCCCCCCCCGACTTCCCAGAGCAAAATACAAGGTATATATCTAAAAAGCAATCATGAACAATCATATACTAACAATTATAAACTCTAAAATCCATCACTCTCTAGCTTATATAGAGTAAACCAATCCTTAATAATACTAAATGTGTATAAAGAACTAAAATAAAAGAAAACTAGCGTCATTCCCATCTATGTTCTTCCACAATTCACTATTTCCTAAACATATTCTCATTTACACATCACAAACACCTATCCCTATTAACCTCTCTAGCCAAAATAGGCTATAATAGATAGTTCTTACACAAATTAACCCACATTAACCCACAAAACTTTCTTCCTCTTCCTCTGTAATAAATTGTCCATTAATTCCAAATTAAAGATTCTGTTACCATACATATCATCCCAAAACTCTTAAAAACACAACTACCACTTGACTATCAGTATATTGTGGAAGTTCCATAGATTTCTACTAGACCTATTTTCTTTTCTTTTTTGAGCGTTTTAAGGCAGCACGCGTCACCCTCTGTTCTCTAGGATCATCCAAAAGAGTTGCATCTTGATCTCCTCCTGTACCATTCTCGTCTATCTGTCCATCTTCATCCTCTTGATGTTCTCCTTCTCCAGATCCCTCTGCAGCTTCCAAAAGTGTTGATGGGGTTACTTTTAAGACATTGTTGTAAAAATCATGCGCTTGCTTCACAGTACCCAAACAGTACCTTTTGCCTTCATACAAGAAGCTCAACCCAGCTGGGATCTCCCATCTGAACCTTATATCCCTTTGCTTGAGCTCTTGCACAAGAAATATAAAGTCCTTCCTTCTCTTTAAAATCTTTGGAGGAATTTCTTTTAGAACCAAAACTTCTTGACCAGCAATCACAACTTTAGTATCATAGGCAGCTTGTATAACTTCATCTCTAATTTCCCTTTTTACAAAATAAACCACCACATCTCTAGGCAACTTTCTCTGTTTAGCAATCCACGAGTTCACACGAAACACTTTGTCCATGCCTTGTTTTATTTCAGATGCTGGATGGTTCAATACCACCTCAAAAGCCTCAGAAACCAGCTGCTTTAAATCTTCCTTAATATTCTCTTTTAGGCCTCTAATTCTAACAGCAAACTGCATCTGATAAAATTGAGCCAGACTCAGTTCGCTATCCATTTTGTCTTTTAAATCTTCAATTTCCAATACTTTTGCTTCTAATATAGCATTCTTTTGAGTCAGTTCTTCCACTTTGTCATCCAGCACCTCCACACATTTAGCTACTTTATGCACTGAGGACAAAATGTCTACCTTTATCTCTCTAAGTTTCTGTTCCATCCTTTCTTCCATTCTCTGCTCCAATTTCTCCAATTTCTCCTCCATCTGTGCAAATTTAACACCCATTGACTCCAAAATTAACTGGGTATGTTTTTCAAGATCCTTCGATGTCACTACATCTGGAGAATGCAACGCCTGCAGTAGTGATTGTTGTTGCACTGGAGAATTTCCAGCACTCCGAAAAGTTCTAGGGGGAGGTTTAGACGCCATCTTTTACTTACAATTGTGTCGCACTTTCACTTTAAGTTTTAAGCAAAGTCCATCAAGCTCGAGAGTAAAATAAAATAATCCTCTTCATCTCTTCATCTTTCCCTCTTGTACTGCTCTGCCTGCTCTTTTCCTTTCATAGTCTCTCCTTCAAGCAGGGATGGTCGCAGACGCCTGGCTCTGCTCCATTCCGAAGCAGAGACGCTAGCCAGCTGGGAGCAGCCCAGGCTACGGGGGAGTTCAATCCTTCAGCCGCCCAAGCTCCAAGCTCAGGCGGCCTCGGAGAACTCTACCCCTACCTGGGGCCTCACCCCCTCCTCTTCTCCCGAGGAGGGGGCTTCAAATTCGCCCGAACAGCTGATCGGCGCTGTTTCGGGCGAAAAATCACACAGCTGGGCGGCGGGCAGCCCGGGAAGGCTGTCTCCGGCGCCTCGGAGCCACCGGAAGCCCATCTTAGCTTTATTTTGACAACAGGTCAACATTCTTCAAAAAGGCACAGACAAACAGCAATAATCTGAAACAGAAATATAAATCTGGTGTTAAAACAGAATTAAATAAAGCCCTAACATATAAAGCCTGAGAAATAGCAGAACAGTAAGCAAACCTGCCTGAAAAACCCTCTACTATAATAATAAGGATGGTATTTAAAATCCTTTGGTATCTTTTCTGTCCACATCTAGACCATCCTATGTTTTTATCCTGGATGGGTCTCATTTTATATATATGATGCAAAATGGGTATAGAAAGGGATATTTTCATGGGTGCATCTCCCACATTATGGAATTCTTGCCCATTGAAATATGGGTCTCCCCATCCTGCATGCTCTCTAGAAAAGGGCTGAGAAAGGTGGAAGGAATCAAATCTTTATTAAGGTCCAGCATAAAGGTGGAAGGAAAGAGAAGAGGATGACCAGCGCCAAGAAACAAACCTTTATTGTCAAGGTACAACTATGCGTACATTGAGATTAGCTGAGCCTCCCTTTGTGCTCCCACCCCCCAACACACAGTGACAACAAACCCTCCATCTTACTACACCATGTAAACCAACTACACCACACACCGGCCTCCCAAGTCAATTCTGCATAAAAATTCACAAAAGTTATTTCTCATTCAAAAGCCTAACAGCCCATGGATAGAAGCTGTTTTTCAGCCTGTTGGTGAGGCTGGCTATACTCCTATATCTCCTACCATCAGGTAGGAGAGTAAAGAGATACCGTCCAGGATGTGAGGGATGGAGTGGCAATAAAGACACTGTTGGAAGACTTGAAAGAACAAGTTAGGGTTCTACCTATGACACTTATGAGTCAATACCAACTTGATGGCACACAATGGATCAATCAATCTGCTTGCTGTTTGTAAAGCTAGGAAAACTACACTTTTCTGGTGGTGAGCTTTCAGATATGGGACTTGGGCTGCCTTTTTAATCTGATCGGGTTTTTTTGCGGGATATTGTTTGTTTACCCTTGGTTTCTTTCTCATTGCTATTCCCAGCTGTCCTGCATCTTTTGAAGTAGGGTGGTATACAAATATTTTCATAAACAGCCAAATCAATGCATTTTAGAAAAAAGGAATGCAAAAAATTTGTGTATATTTGCATCTCTCTCTCTCTCTCTCTCTCTCTCTCTCTCTCTCTTTCTCTCTCTCTCTCTCTCTCTCTTTCTCTCTCTCTCTCTCTCTTATAAACATTTCCTTTGAGAAAAGCATATATCAGACAGATTGATGTAAGATGCAGGTATATTAGAAGAAACAGAGATAATTGTATTTTTGTGTATTTTTTAAAAAAAATAACTTTTCAACACAAGGTGGAAACACAACGGCCCAAATGTTCATTCAAAGATTAACCCCATCACTTTCAAGAAGAGCTACTCTCAGATAAACAAATGAAGGAATACAAGCTGGAATCCTCCATACTAGTACATAGAAGTAAATCTGAGAGAGCTGTTGGATAAATTAAGCCTGCAATTCATTGTATGAATGTAATCAAAGCTCAAGTTTCTACTTTGTAAATAATTGAATGGTATTATTTAACCATTATTATTTAACCAGCTTAACCTTTTTTTGACTAAAAACATGGAACCAAGGATTTTCTGCTGAAAATACCAATTTTGCTACATCAACTGCTGCATTGTAAAGTTTATATAGGTTAAAAACAGTCCATCCCAGCTGACTAAATTGAACTGTGATCTTTTATACAATTTTGAAACACTTATTCACTTTGAGTTGTGCCTTCTATACTTTTTTAAAAAAAGTTGCTGTAGAATGATCTTCCTTGCTATCATTTAAACCTGAAACTGATCTATGGAGCCATTCGCTTGTTATTTTGTGCCTGCTGTTTAGAACTGAGGAGATCTTTCCTCATTGTTATAAATTGTGTACGTAGTGTGATGTTTTGTTAATTCATTACTTGTTGCTTTCTGGAGCCACTCTATTTTAATGAACTCATTACCCATGAAGAGGAAGTTTGTTTGGCAATAGCAAGGAGAGAGAGAGAGAGAGAGATCCGTAAGAAAGCTTAGCTATTCCTCACTAAAATATTGCAAATATCAATATAGCTGCAGTAATTGCACTATTAACACAATCAACGCCCTTGCTGCTTCTTAATGAGATATGCAGTGCTGATGTTTTTCCTCACAGAGAATTGGGCACAAATCCAGCATTCTTCACATCCCATGGAAAGGGATCTAGGAATGACTCGAGGGCTAGTGATCGCTCTGGTCAGTTTCAGCGCTGGACATAATTGGCTCATACAATAATTTCCACCCAATTTGTGGGTGGAGAAGAATAGAAAATTTGGGCAGATAATATATTTAAATTTCTCCAGAAATTGAGAACATTCCAGAAAAAAATGGGAAAGGTACTAATCCTACTTTTGGGGAAAGGGCTGTAAAGCACTATGAAGTGGTATATAAGTGTACACACACACACACACACACACACACACACACACACACACAGCAATTAACCATGGGAGGGCGGGAGCCAAATAGACCGGTAACATGCTCGTTAGCCAAACGATTAGTGTTACAGAGACTATAAGAACGTGATTCTCAATCCTGGCTAGAACTCTGATGATGTCAGCAGATGCTGACGAAAGCTAAGTTTTTAAATAAATTCTTCAGTCTCTGTGATCTGTGTTTTAGTTTTTGAATATACATACATATATGTATGTATGTATATGGCTGGCTGATGAGAGCTAAAGGACATATATTAATTTAATAGGTGGGTGGGAACCCACGAGTCTCTTCAGACCCTTGGAGAGTTGATGATACATGGACAATGGTCAGATAAAAGAAATCTGAGTCTGAAGCAGGAATATAACTTGAGATAACATTTCAAACTTGACCTTCACAAGTTCTCCTGTATATGAAGGCAGAACTACATTCAGGTCTGCAATATTCTGCTAACTCTATAACCAAAGCACTATTAGCATTCATAACTTGGTTTCCTAGTTTGATCTGCCTTGAAGGGCTGATATTGTGTGACTGAAACCCCATTCATTGTTTTTGAGGTTGTTCATGCAACATACATAAGTGATGAGACTTTATGCACTGGTGCCTGCCTTGCTGGCTTTATTGACCCGCCCTGCAGATGTCTGTTGTTTGTTGCTTCCTTTAGATAGCATGTAAATCAAGAGATTGTCCTTCTATTTTTACAATCTCTTAATGATATTGCTCTTCCAGTGGAATTGCTTCTTGTCTGCACAACACCTAAATACACAGAGAGAATTGTAGTAGAGGTTTTGTATTAAATAGCATCAAATAACATGAGAGGCATTTTATCAGCCATCTCTCTGTCAGCAATGGGCTATAAACTTGCTTATCAATGGAGTAATTTGTGTACTTTCCCCCAGTATCTATTTAGGAGTTTAAGTTTACAAGTGGGTCTGTTTCCTCCAGAGAAATTATAACCAGGCAAGAGGCTGTCAAAAAGAACATACTGTAGTTCAAAGGAAGTCTGACCTAATGTAGTCAGGAGGCCCTCAAGAGGCTTTCAAGAGAAATTTTGTAGAGCCACGGATAGCTTTGCAAGCTTGAGAAGTAAAAATGCAGCGGGTGAACTGCAGTGAATGGAAAGTGCTTAGGGAAGAAAAAGGACAGAGGAGCCCAATAAGACTTAAGATTAGTGCAAAGCAATATCTGAGGCCCACATTTATCACTATTTCCTGCACAGCATAAATTCTCCTATATTGAAGTCACCATAGATAGTGAACACTGCAGAATATGGTCTTGGGTTATAGTTTGGTTCCTGACCATACTCTGCCATGTGATGGAAAAGTATGACTGCCCAGTCAGCTTTCATTTAAAAAAAACACACAACATTTTAAGGAAAATAAATGATGTGGGCATGTAGCAAAGCAGATAGCCCTCATCCTAAGGACTCATGGTGGCACAGTGGTTAGAATTCAGTATTGCAGGCTAACTCTGCCCACTGCCAGAAGTTTGATCCTGACTGGCTCAAGTTTGACTCAGCCTTCTAACCTTCTGATGAGGATCCTGATTGTTAGGGGCAATATGCTGACTCTGATTCTGTAAACCGCTTAGAGATTGCTGTAAAGCACTATGAAGTAATATATAAGTCTAAGTGCTATTGCCATCCTCATTATCTGTCAGGTTGTCTATGGGATCCACATTGTAAGGCAAGCATGATTAAAAGGCATAAGTCAGTTTCTTTTGCAGTTCAGATGACTAGCTCAGGCGGTGAAGTATTTGAGGCGTGGGGGCAAAAGGGAATGATGGGGCGTTGTGTCAAAAAGTTAATTTCTGGACTGTGTTTGCTTATGTCAACTGTGGAAGCCATTTTGTGAATACTATAGTTTTGGCAGCCATTTTGTAAGGTTCTTTTGTAAAGAGCCTGCTTTTGAAATAAATTCATGATACAGGAAAATGATACAAGGCACTATCCTAAGAAATCTTATAGGATATATTATTTGTTATTCCTGAGTAGTTCTAAATACTTGGGAGATATTTTTAATTGGAACACAACCTGTCTAGCCATCTGGAGTGACTGAGTAGAGTATTGTAGGTTGATATTTAAAGAAAGGAGGGCTGAAGCAAATAAACAGTTGCCTTTAATGAAATAGCTAGTCTAAAGGATGAGAATTAGATGAGACTTTTGATAACATGGGAACCTAAGGGAGAACACTTACTCTGGACAATAATAATCTCCTTATATCACAAAGTAAATAATGATCAGGAATGACAGCCATTCATTGATAACAGAACAGAGGTCTAATACATTGCCAAACAACAATGTTATTCTCCCAGCAGGGCAAAATTAACTATTTTAAATAAGCATTGCAGTGTAAAAACCTTGTAAAAAGTCATTGTAAGGTTCAGAGAAGAAAACATTATTTTCAGTCCAAAACTGGAGATTATGAAAGGATATATGCAGTGAGGAAAGAAAGAAGAAAGGGAAAATTAATCTACACAGAAGCAGCCAATATTTCTAGGTAAGAAAAACCATTTATATGGAAGACCAACATAGAACATAGATTTGATGTAGGCATCTTCCCAGCTCAAGACAATTTGGCTTTGTAAAAAATTGCTATCTTCTTCCTAGGATTGGTTGCCCTGCTGATTATTATAATTAACTTTTTCTGAAATGTCACTCTGAACTGAGATGAATGAAGGCTTGCATCTTAAGCATCATTCATATCCAGATAAAGAATGCAAAATTGAAACAGCCTTTTAAAAACAACAAATGCAAAGTTTACGAGAGTGGGTGGAAGTATTGTTATGTGATTTTCCTCCAGTTCATTTCCCTATTTTTAATCTGAAGTAGAAGATATTAGCTGTCAGGTAATTCTTTGGCACATAGTGTAGCTCTACATTATCATAAACCTGGGAAACTGATGATTTCGTGGCAATCTTATAATATACAATACAGTCAATACAATCAAAGGTCACAAAAAAGAGAAAACAAATACTTGTATTATCTATATTTTATCATAGAGTTCATTTTATTTTTATTTACACCAACATTCTCTGAACACTGAGGATAACAACCATTACGCAGTTGGTTCAATTGGATTAACAATAGTATTCTAATCCTTTTAGGTTTACAATCTAGCAGTTTATAGGAGTGAAGTTTAATATGGGTGGAGACACTACCTGTAGTCCTCATTCAATCTGCTGAAAGAGAATTTCCTTTGTAATGTCTTTCAAGGAATTTTGGAAAAATTCTGGCTGAACCAATGAGGTTCTAGAATAGCTTTAATGATGAGACAGGCAAAGGGTAGTTATGATAGTCACGTCTTTCATTGTACAATCTTCTCACTTGTGGTCTGTAGCTTGCTATTCTCTCATTAAGTTCCAAAGGAAGATAGAAAGAGAGAACTCTTGTTTTTAGCAATAATATTATTGTTACTGCTAAGGGGAGTCCTCTTCTCCTGGAGAAATTTTACATTCACTTTCTTTGCCAATTGTGGTCAGGGGACTTTAAAAGGCTATTTGTAGCCAGCTATAAGTTAACTATAGGGACGCGGTGGCTCAGTGGGTTAGGACGCTGAGCTTGTTGATCAGATGGTCGGCAGTTTGGCGGGTCGAATCCCGAGTGCCGTGTAACAGAGTGAGTGCCTGTTACTCGTCCCAGCTTCTGCCAACCTAGCAGTTTGAAAGCACGTAGAAATGCAAGTAGAAAAATAGGGACCACTATGGTGGGAAGGTAACAGCGTTCCGTGCGCCTTTGGTGTCTAGTCATGCTGGCCACATAACCACGGAGATGTCCTCGGACAAGCACTGGCTCTTCGGCTTTGAAACGGAGATGAACACCGGCCCCTAGAGTTGGAAACGACTAGCACGCATGTGTGGGGGAACCTTTACCTTTACCTTTTTATAAGTTAACTGGAAATGCAACTGGTCCATAGCTACTTGCCCTGCCTTGATCTTTTCTACTCTGCCTCCCTTGTTCTGAAATTTTTTACATCTTCTTTTGGAGAAGTGGCTATCAGGTTGTTTTGTTTCAAAAACAGGGACTCCTGTCCATCAGCAGCCACCGTGGTTTCGTGAGAATGCCAAACATGCATTGTGATGTCACAGTACAGAAACGAAAGGAGCAAAGAATCAGAATGGGCATTAGAATGCCAGGATGCACATTTCATCCATGGATCCCTTGCTCCACCTCTGCTCTTGCAACCCTCCCCTGATTTTCATGGATGGACTAAACAAAACTTGTGTGTTCCTAAAATTCAGAGCTGAATGTAGCATTTCTTCTTGCCATTGTATACAATCATATTTTCTTCTTGAAAGTCACATTTACCTCTCACAAAGCAATTCTAATACAGGTTGTAATCTTGTATTTAAATAATTTGTCTTGACTGGCAAAATCAACTAATACTTTAATCACTATAATTATCACAATTTTGAACATTACTGTATACAGTTGCCAATTAAAAAGCTAACATTCTAGCAGCAGCTACTTCAGAGTGGTAGCAGATTTATACATCCGTCTCCAGCTGTGTTTTATGGTAAATTGATGTGCAGCCTTAAATATTTTTACATTGAAAGAGGCACTAGAACAACCTTCATGCAAGGTATCACATAAAACATTAGACCATCAGGTAGGTGGGCTAATAAGTTTTATTTGTTATGTAGTGGTGGTAGGAACAGAACTATCTATTATCAATCAAAATAAAGCTGGAAGGGACCTTGGAGGTCTTCTAGTCCAACCCCCTGCTCCACTAGGAGACCCTATACCATTTCAGACAGGTAGCTTCCAACCTCCAGTGATGGAGCCCCTATAGCTTCTGAAGGCAAGCTGTTCCACTGGTTAATTGTCCTAATTACTGTAGGAAGTTTCTCTTTAATTTCCAGTTGCTTCTCTCCTTGATTAGTTTCCATCCATTGTTTCTTGTCTTGCCTTCTTCTGCTTTGAAGAATACGTTTTTTATGGCAGCCCTTCAAATAGTGGAATACGGCTATCAAGTTATTCCTAGTCTGTCTTTTTGTAGACTGGCCATACCCAATCCCTGCAATTGTTGTTCATATGTTTTTAACTCCAGGCCCTTAATCATCTTAGTTGCTCTTCTCTGCATTTTCCCCCCAAAATCTATTTAAGGTTTGTTCTTTTCCCAAATTCTATAGCAGCATTTTTCCCCCCTATCCATTTTAGCAAGCAATCCCATCAACTCTTGCCATTAGTAAATTAATTTAAGGGTCAGAAGAAGCAATGGTGTTTGGCCATGAGGGGAAAAAAAGATCACAGTTTTATGGTGCCAGCTGAAAGTTTACCAAAAAAAAGTATGCTAGGTTTTATATCTCCTCTTTTGCCCATAAACTGGGGTGGGGAGAAGAAGGGGAAGGAAAAAAATATGGTTTTAAAGCTCTCTCTATATCAGGTTACAGTCTTAAAAGAAGCTTAATAGACATAAAAGTAGTGTTAGGTTTCCTAGTTCTTGCTGGGAAGAAAATACAAGCATATAATTGTTGGTTCTCTGTTTTGCAGAACATAAAATCTATCAGATAAATTTAAAACTGCCTCCATCCCTTTCCTTTTAGAAATTTAGCCAGTGCAATTTAGCCATCTCTTTTTTCTCGTCCCTCTTTTATCTTAAACTCTCTCTCAGTATCTGAATAACTTACTGCAAACATTGCAAGGAATGTTAAGTCCAGAGTTCCTGCTGCTTATTAGAATTCTGGGTTGCACTGATAAATAATCATTGTGGGAATGTTATGGCATGACTTAGCAATATTTTGTTATCTTGCACTTCCCTCTGTGATGCCACAAAACTCTTTCTAGAAAGACAATGGTTGTTTATTCCCATAATTGCACATTGCTATTTCTCTTCTTTCTTCCTATATTAAGAGATACTTGTGCTCTAAATCTCAAGCCAAAGGCTAGGGAGAGAGCAATAGGTTCCAGCAAACTGGATGGCTATCATTTTTCTTTGCTACTGAACATGAAATCAGCTCTCAGTTTGCTACAAACTCAGCTTTCCACCTCTGATTTCATTAGCAAAATGTCTCCGGAATCTCAGCGGGACACAAAATCACCCTAAAATCACCCCACTTCTTAGTTAGCTGCATGATTTGTCAATTTGTTTTTGTGTCAAGTTCAGCTATGGGCCAAAATATCTTAAGGCAGTGTATCTCAATCTTGGTTACTTTATAATCTGGGGACTTCCATTCCCACTGACTGGGGAATTTGGAGAGTCAAAGACCTCTATTGTAAAATTCCAAGGTTGTGAAACATTGTTTTAGGGCAGTGGTTCTCAACCTACAGTCCGTGGACCCCTGGGGGGCCATGATGTCATCACAGGAGGTCCACCAAGACTTGAAGAAATGTTATGATTTAAATCTTGAATTAAGTCTTGTGTGTGTGTGTGTGTGTGGGGTGGTGGCCATTATATTTACTACCTTAAATATAAAAGGTATTTAAAGGGAGTCCATGGTGGAGGAAAGGTTGAGAATAACAATCTTAAGAGACACTTGTCCCTTTACATGTATTTACATGCAGAGAATCTTGTCCAGAAGTTGTCACTGAGAAAGGGAGAGAGAGAGAGAGAAAGAGAGAGAGAGAGAGAGAGAGAGAGAGAGAGAGAGAGAGAGAGAGAGAGAGAGAGAGAGAGAGAGAGAGAGATTGGAAGCTTTCCAGAGATAGGATTATTAGTGGGAATAAGAGTTTAGATGGTTCAAGGTTCAATCACTAGCAGCTATCTCTAAAAGGATTAGATAGAAGAAGCTGAGAAAAATAAGAGATTGTGCAGAGCTATATTGGTACATAAATGCCAAGAACACACTTCATCTTCTTTGATACCGGGTGTAAACACTTATATTCTTAAAATTAAGAACACTAAATACACACTGAAGCACAGAGAAACAATTTCTGACTTCTATGAGTAGGCTTTGCCTTTTATGGTTATTTTCAAGGTTGCTTGGGCCTTCTGTTGGCCTTTCCACATCTCCTTCCATAGGTCGGAACTATCTAATGCATCCCCCCCCCCAAATTACCTTCTCTAAATTGGATACCCTCCAGATGCATAAACTTTAACTTCCTGAATAATGACCATTCTGGATGGATAGTCTGGGAGATAAATCTGCCCATCTGGAAAGGAAGTCTGTTTTCTTGTGGGTGAGAAAGGAAAGGATTCTTAGCAATTCTGTAATGCTGACAATCTCTGTGTGAAAATCGGGATAGTAGGATGCACATTTTTGGTGATAAAAAAGGAACTCTATCAGTATATTGCTTTTATGTCTGGTTTTATTCTACGGAAATAGGGTTATTGTAAAATAAATATTTTAAATTTGAAGGGAATTGTGCTATGGATGAGCAATTTTCCCCCTAATGATCAGTTGAGGGATAGATATTTTCATGCTTTCAGTTATTATGAATCGATGAGGTCAAAAGACAGGCAAATCTGAAACTATGATTAGCTTTCTTTCTGAATTAGTGCAGGAATAAGAACGAAGTCAAGTATGCCAATTTCCCTGATGGATTTGCAGGAAGCTTACAAATATTTGAATGGGCTGCACTTCAGAGAATGGATGTGTACAATAATGAATCATCTCCTGATAGAATAAAATTAAAATCAATTTGAAAACTTATTTAGGTGATCTGCAAAAATGAGTTTTAGAAAATAATTCTCCTCGATGCTCAAGGAGGATGTTGTAAATTTACCTTCAGTGATAACAGTGTCTTTGTTCATTATTTTCCAATGTGCACTTTTATAAAGCTCTGTTAGAGAAGCGAGAACGTCCACAGCCATATAGTTATGGTTACCTTTTTTTTAATATAATCCCCAGATTTATACTGTTCATTTTTCTGTAAGCCATTCACTGCACAAATAACCTTTTTCTCCTTAAACCCAAATCCAAATTGAATTTACCTTTTAAAACTAAAACTATTCCCAAACCTGTTTGACAAAATTGAACACAAGTCTTGGCTAGTGAGAAATTATGCCAAATATCAAAGGGCCTCTTCCAAGCCCCAGAAGAATGATTGAAGTGTAACATGTAACACTCTTATTAATAAAACTTTAAAACAATAAAAGTAGTTATGGTGTTATATACAGGTCATCCTTGACTTCCAATTATTTAGTGACCATTTAAAATTACAATGGCACTGAAAAAGTGACTTACCTCTTATCCTCACAATTATAACCACATTCCCCACAGTCACATAATCAAAATTTACTTGCTTGGGAATTCGCATGCTTGCAGCATCCCAGGGTCATGTAATTGTGATTTGCGATCTTCCCAGCTGGTGTCTGGCAAGCATAGTCAATGGGAGAAAGCAGATTCCCTTAGTGACTACATAATTCATTCAACAACTGCAGTGATTTGCTTAATGACCAAGGCAAAAACGATCATAAAACCAGGTGACACTCAACACCTGTCTTGCTTAGAAATGGAAATTTTGGTTCCCAATTGTGGTCTTAAGTCAAGGACTAGCTGTATGATGAACAAACAAACAAAACTAGATGGCAGTCACATGATTCAATGTTAATAATACTTAAGATTTTATCATAAAATAAATAAATAGGATCCTTAAAAATATCCAGAGAGATTTTATTCCACAAAGATATCTGCGTCTCTGGTTTGTAACTTAATTTTCTTTGTAAGGTTGGTCCTTTTGGACACTCCGTAGATCTTCTGAAGATGAAACTCTAAGAAAATATGTGTCTAGTATGTCAGCAGCTAAGATAAGCAGGGGTTTTAAAAGTTAAAAAAAAATCAGTTGGCCAAATTACTTTTTGTGCTTTTATTGCAAATACACATATCAGACAAGGCCAACTGAAATGTCACTAATATGAGAGTGGCATAAATGAAGAAAAAAAGAGTCCATAAAACTAGAGCAGAATCCTGGGTCTGCTGACAGCTGGCAAAATGTTTACCTTGAAAAGGCCAGGAGATGGGCTGTATTATTGAACAAGGAGACTAGTGCTGGATTAGCTCATTTATCTCTCATTTGCATTGGAACCAAGGGGAAGACAGCTGGAGGCTCATGTTTGCTATAGTGTAAATATCAGAACTGTAATACTCGATTAATTGGAACAAGTTCTGGAGGCCAGATACCAAATGAAGATTAATAACCCCAAAGCTGCCGGGAATGCTTTCAGAGCCTATAGACAATGTCTCTGCCTCAGCTTCCTCTACACATAGATAAAAGAGCTAAATTATTTGTTAATAGAACATGACTTCATGAGGCAATACCTTTTCAGGGCTGGAGTATATTTAAGCAAATATTGTGGCCGGGAGGAATAGATTTTCAGAGACATCTGAGAAAAATAAAAGCTGGGGGATGCTGTAAAGCATGATTAAAGGATTTTGCAAGGCACTGAGGTTAGGTAATTCTCATGTTTTCTCTAAGAGACTCCTAGATAAATCTCTTCCCTGATATATACATCCATTTTTATAACTGTTGCAAATGTTGAAGGATTATATATTATGTTCTTTATATTACAGTGTATATGTGATACACACACACACACACACACACACACAGAGAGAGAGAGAGAGAGAGAGAGGGGGTGGGTGGGTGGGTTGCTTAGGGTTGCTTAGGGATTGTTTGGTTATTATGGACCTATCTTGGGACTAGTTAGGGCATGGATTTGAAGTTCTGATGGTCACCCCCCAATCGCCCCCCAATCACTTGAGCACATTTTAAAACAGTTTTGCAAACTCTGTTACTTACTTTCATTGTAAAGAAAATCTGCACCCATAGCGTTGGTTTGCTTAACAACCATCTTCACTTGACAACTGTGATAGCCACTTTATGACTGCCCTGTTCACTTAATTACTGTCACAAGAAAGGTCATAAAATTGCGTTGGTCATTGGCCAACCAGTTTTACATGACGTATGTGATTGGCACATTCATAAATCAAGGTCATAAGTCAAGGACCACCTGTAAGGGGCGTGCCCATTGACTAGGCTCAACCTAGGCCAATCTATTCTTAGTCTGATCCCTTAATGGTACTGTAAAGGGTACCACGTACTTTCTCAAACCTATGTTTTCTGCAGGTAGTGAGACTTATAGGATCTCTTAGCAGGGAACATGAACCAGACATACAATATGGGAAGGAATATAATGGAAAAAAAGATAATGGACAGGCACTACTGCTGAGCATTTCCAAAATGACCCATCCCTTCTCTTATTATTGATTATGCAAAATAAAGCAAACCAAATATTTCTATAAAACAAATGTGGGGAATTGAGGCAAAGTTTTAATTACCTCACCCATCACAAAGTTTCTGTTCCTTCAACTTAGGGTCTAAGCAATCAAAAAAAAGTTACCACATCTTTACATAAATGAGACACATTTAAAATGCAACCGAAATACCTTTATACGCTAGAGAAGGCAATCCATCAGTCTGGGATGAAATATCATCAATATACGGATGATATTCAATAGTACATTGTCATCCAAGGTTAGGCTGGAGATGTAATGGCGGTCCATGCTTGGTGCTTAGAGGCTGTCAGAGATTGGATGGGACAAAACAATGTTAGATTAAATCCCAACAAGTGGGAAATGCTGTTCATAGGCAGTACGTTCTGATTCAGTTCTTGTTCCGAGATTGATTCTGGGCAAGATTGCATTCCCACAGAAGGAGGAGTCCTTGATTCATAGTTCCTTAGCCTGTGGAGGCTATAACCAAGAGAGGCTTTATCCAGATTCAGCTATATGCCAGTTGTTGATCTTTTTGAATGTAGAAGCCCTTATATAGTGATTCACATTATCATTGCTACAAACTTAGGCTTTAGCAGTGTATTTGACACAAGCTGCCTTGAAGTTAGCAGTTAGCTCAAACTGCTGCAGTCCAGCTACTAACCGGGATGACGAGGTGTAGTAGAATAATACTAGTGCTTTACCGATAGACTTCTGGATCCAGTTTGGTTTGATCTGTAAAGCTCTACGTAGTTTGCCTTCCCTGTACTTCCTGACCAGGTTCAGCTCAATCTGTTTGCTTCTCATGGGAGAGATTGTTGAGTGTTCCTTTTCTGAAAGATATAGGATTAGGACCTGGAGATCCTGCATCTCAGCAGTGGTCCACAGACTATGGAAAAGTTTGTCCCTTGTGATATTGCTCCCCTACACTTCTCACCTTTCAAAGGGCAATTAGAACCATATTGCTTTGAAGAGCTTTTGCCACTGATAATAGATAGCACGTCTTTATGAACTAATATTTTGAAGCTTGCTTTATGGCTGTTTTTATGAGTTTCTTACAAAGTGGTTTTATTTATTTGTGGAATTGTGAATCACTCAATGTCCTTGGTGTGCTCAATATATACATTTGTGTATCAATTTTAAAAAAGATAATATCCAATTTTTGTCAGATCCGGAGATTTCAGTGGAATGAAGTAAGGGATATTACAAGTAAAAGCATAACATTTGGTTACTTTGTAGGTGCCACCTGGGTTCCTGTCTATAAAGGAAGAGAAACATAATGAGTTTCTGAGCACCTAGGAAGATGTGATGGTAGAAATTCATTAAGTTATATATAGAGATTCCTATAAAAGCAGCAACATAAAAAAGCATGACCAATGATTTCAGTTGCTCCCAACTCACAAGGAAGACTCCCTTATTATGAGATGGGTGGCCATATAACTTTATTGATAAATAAATGAAATAAAATAAGCGAAGAGTATGCAGCCCAAGGCCCTAAAGTTCTGCATGTGCCCTAGTCCAAATATTATCACAAAATTGTAAAATTTAAATGTAGGGGGCAGGAAATGATGAGAAACATGATAGTTAAATATAAACTCTATATAGCTAAATATAAATTCTATATTTAACTATTTTAATTGAAATGTAAGTTATATTGGCTTATGCTTTGTCCATACCACAGTACTCACTGGAATATACTCCCTGAAATTTTACTTAGTGGCCAGAATGATCTTTGGCCCCCAAACATAGGCTATTTCCTACTTGAGGCAACAAAACTATCTCCATAATTAGCTGGACTTGATGTGTTTCATAGCTCAGCCAGTTTCTTGCTAACCTAGCCCTCCTCATTTATAGAAAAAGTATTAGAAATTCTGGAATCTATGCCTTAGTGTCTTACAAGATGAGCTTATTCTAACACAAAGCATGTTAATTTTCTGAAATTCTTGTAGCCCTATCCTTTCCAGCTTAATGAGTCTTGTTAAGATGGCACTGTGATTCATTCCTAAGGAAAGGATGACTTTTGGTTGAGTCAATGGCTGATGAGCAGTATTTATGCTTCAAGTGTACTGTAATACTACTAGTAATTTAACTATGAACTGCTCTAGGAAGTGTGAGGGGACTGCTGCTTATTTTGATGCGCGCTCAAAAAACTCTTCTGGTTACTGCAAGTGTCAGTTAAGTGAAGTAATGGTGTGGCCTTAGCAAATGGGATAGAGGGGAACTACAGTTTTGAAAAACTGAAGCAGTTTTTGAAACAGTCCTTTGTAAAAGGTTTTGCTGAAGTAAAATGTCCCTTTGAACTTTGCCAGGCCTACAGTTTCTGATTTTGAAGTGACCTGAGGAGACATTTTAGCTCTGCTGAACTTATATAATCGTTTTGTGGAAATTTAGCTTTAGCCTCTTATGCTTTTTCAACATTTCGCTCTAGAATAATGGAATAATTCACTTTTGTAAAATCCTTGTGTGGGAATATTATCATCTTTAATGTTTTTCCAAATGCTCATATAGCAAATGGGGATGGACAGGTTGATCTGTTGCCCTATAACTTGCTCTTTTATCCACTTTTGGACTACATTGAGAAGAACTATATTTTCTTCTTTTTTAACATCTATATATAGCTTCAGAGGCCAACAAAGAAAGACCCTGTAAATATCAAAGTTCCACAGAGAACAGGGACCTACCTTCTCAGAACATTGCTGATAGTTTATTAAAACAGGACTTCCTCTGTCTTTTGATGAACACAGCAAGAATTCCTTTGCTTTTTCATTATGAAGCCTAGAAGCTTCGTGCTTGATCAAATGTCTCTTGTCAATTGTTAAAAATAAGCTTCTGCTTTTTAAAGGATTTGATTTGGTATTTTTTAACTGAAGAATAGTGAGCTTTGTAATTTTGTCCTGGATTCACACAGGGAGGGCATTTTAAAGTTATAAGGGAGCAGCATCAGTATTCTGCAATGCTCATGATGGCATGAATGCAGGTGATTATTTTTTGTTTTTTAGCCCAGTGGGGAAAGTCTTTGTATGTATAACAATGAGAACACACAACATGAATACAGCAGTTGACTATTGGAGAACTCTCTTCATTAATATTAAAGGGATAGGATAATACAAAGATGGAGAATGAAAGCTAATGAATCTGCCATAAAGTAGAAATCAGCAATTTTTGTGGGTGAAGAAAATGATCTTGGGCAGGGACCCAGATGCCTCCTTTCAAATAGTTTTAAAATGTCACAGATTTCAACCAGTAAGGTTAGGTAAGGTAAATAAGGTTTTCTGAGCTCTCGTATAAATCTACCAAAATCTGGTAAAATTTCAACATTCTCGTGCAAGTCCATGCTAGATTAGCCAGTGGTTTTGAAATCTTCCAACAGTATGGTAAAATCTCATCTTTGTTTTTTTAACATTTTCATCTTTATATGACAATACCTGTTGATATTTGGGCAAGCAATTGCATTACTGATTTCAGAGATATGCACTTGAAATATCTATATGTGGAAGCTTGATTATTGGAAGCTTTTCTATTGCTCATGTCTTCAATGCCTGCTTAATCTTCAGCATTCCATACTTCCTTCATATGGCTTGCTGTCCACATTGCCAAGCAAGTATTCTCCATGATGACCGATAGCAAACAATTGTCTTTTTCCTGTGCAACAAGGATTCTTATTTATCTGCATTGTATATCTAAGAGGTTTGGGTTTCGCTCCAGCCTAAAACCTAGTAGTGAAGCCCTGCTCAGTTGAATATAGGGATAATTTTGTCATCTAGCTGGCTAATGGCATAGGGCAATATTGAGCACAGCCAACAGTCCAATCCCTTCTCTTCATCCCATCCCAAAGCAAAAGCCATTGTACAGTGGCAAAGAAGATGCCCCCCTCTGATGAAGAAATGACTCATCAGTGATGTTGTTGACCATGATAATGACTCCTGGAATGAAGGGAAAAATCACAGAAGTCAGTTGGGTAGACTTCTCAAGAGGCAATCGTGTGCCCCATGCCTCGGAGGAGACCCAACAGAAGTAGCCTTACAGTGTTTCCTCTGGAAAAGCAGCTGAGCAGATTACCATCTCTACAGAAGCCAGGGAGCATCATGAGGACATAGGCACAATGCTGATCTGAGATCGGCATAATTCTTTCATGGGAAAGGAGACTTCAGAATGTCAGTGTTTTAGGGCTTAGAATCTCTTAGCGTGTTGGCACCTCAGCCATTTAAAATGCTTCTATGTTTTTTGAGGTAAAGCTTCGCAGGGTGGGAGAGATTTTTGCAGAAAGAGCCTTAGAAACATTGCTGAAGTGTCTGGAGGTGGTCTCAAAAATATCTGAGACGATAATGGAACACTATTATATGCGCTTGATTATTCCATTTGATTTCCAACAGCATTATGTCATGTCATCCCCGTGATTCTAAATAGACCCCCCCCCCTTCAAACAGAACAATCTGTCTATTAAACTCTCTTAACTCAGCAGGTAAATAAAAGCTCCAAACATCGAACAGCCCCTTCCCAGCTCTTGTAGAAATAGCAAAGAATTGAAATGAAAGGTAAGATATTTTACTGGTGTTTTTCTCTTGATGGCAAGATGCAAAAAATGCCACTTAAATTTGCTTATCCTCATCCAAAAGACTCTCTCTAAGAAGAGTCTCACTATTTTGCTACTTTGCTTTCCTTGACATAATGAGCATTTACACTTGTAGTCTACAATTTTAAATGTCTACGAACAGATGTTTCTTTGAGAAAGTGACAGCTAGTGTAGTCAGGTGTATAAAAGCAAGAACGTTTAAACACACAGACAGCTTTTGTTGCCTTGGAAAAGATTCCTTTCTTTAAAAGTGAAGGAAAACTGTTTCCTTGCTTACCTGATATTGAAATAATTGCCTCAGTTCAGCTACCGCATATTTAATTTGGTTTCATTTTAGGTGAGGTGGAGGTGGGCGAGCTTTCTTCTTCTAATGACAAAACTATAATCCACAGCCTCACTCCTCTTTCCACAGTGGTTAGGTACAATGGAGAGATTATGGGTCTCAGAACAGCATCCAATGCCATTTTATCGTATACAAGTCAGAGTCTTGAGCCTTCAGCCCAAAGGTTATATATGCTTCTCGCAACTCTGTTTTTTTGTTTTTAATATGGTGGAAAAGACAAATTATTAAATGCAGAAGGGGTAATTATGCCTCTTTATTCAGGTTCACGATTTCACTGTGCTTGGAACTAATAACACTTCAGGTGAAGTATTGTTTATGATTTCATGAAGAGATTGATAAAAACCTATCAGTCTCTTCTTAAAAATCATACACGATACCTCAATACTACAAGGAGGATATTACAGAATTAGCGAGGGTTCAGTGGGTGACAGGTAATAGAGGATTAACAGGACAAGCTGAAGGACCTTGGGATGTATGGTCTGAAGGAAGCAAGACCTAGGGGAAAACATGATTGCCGTGCATAGGTACATAAAAGAAACTGTAGGCAAGAACTATTTTTCATTGCCACAAAACTAGGAATAGAAAGAATGAATATAAGTTGCAGCTGCCTAGATTTTGTTTAAATATAAGAAGAAAAAAACTTCCTGATAGGAAGATCCATAGCACAGTGGAACTGTCTACCAATGGAAGTTGTGGCTTCTCCATCTCTGGAATTGTTACATCTCGAGGTTGCTCAAAATGACTTTACTGCACATAACAGTGTGGTGCACTGGATAACAACAACAACAACAATACCATCAAACATCCACATCTGCCTATCCCAGGTCCTTGGTAAGGATTCAATAGGTAGACAAAAATGCCAAATCCAGTCTGAACATTTGGCTGACTGTGCAATGAATAATAATAATAATAATAATAATAATAATAATAATAATAATAATAATAATAATAATAATAATAATAATAATAATAATAATAATAATAATAATAATAATAATAATAATGGACCTTGGAGGTCATCTAGTCCAGCTCCCTACTCAAGTAGGAAACCCTATGCCATTTCAGACAAATGGCTGACTATTTTCTTCTTAAAAACTTCCAGTGTTGGAGCATTCACCGCTTTTGGAGGCAGGGTGTTCCACTGATTAATTGTTCTAACTGTCAGAAAATTTCACCTTAGTTCTAGGTTGCTTCTTTCTTTGGTTAGTTTCATCTGTTGCTTCTTGTCCTTCCTTTAGGTGCTTTGGAGAATAGGTTGACCCCTTCTTCTTTCTGGCAGCCCCTCAAATATTGGAACATTGCCTATGTCCCCTTTCATCCTTCTCTTCATTAAACTAGGCATACCCAATTCCAGCAACCATTCCTTATATGTTTTAGCCTCCAGTCCCCTAATCATCTTTGTTGCTCTCAACATCTTTTCTAGATTGTGGTGACCAAAACTGGATGCAGTATTCCAAGTGTGGCCTTACCAAGGCATTGTAAAGTGGTATTAATACTTCACATGATCTTGATTCTATCCCTCTGTTAATGATGATTCTTGTGAGTCCTTTCCAACTCTACCATTCTCTGACTGTATTTATTTGGGCTGTGCAGCACCTGAGGATTCCAGAAAGAAGCATGGCAATCTTTGAGATGTTGCAGATGGGTGCCATGTTCCTGCATTGACTTTTTCCAAGGGACTTTTGGAGACTGAAATCCAATTGCTGTGCAGTACTATCCATGCTTTAAATAATACATAGTCAAATTAGATTCACTTAACAAAACTTGGCTGACACAGTAGTTCTCTGGGCTATAATTTTGCTTAGCCAGACTTCATTGAATCAATCACAATTTTATTAAGACATTAAATCTTGGTTTGCAAGATTCACTGGCCAGATTCACATCATAGATTAATCTATAAGCAGGCAATCCAGAATGTGGTTTAGTCAACATCTGAACCAAGCCCTGTGCAAGATAGATCATATTGTGAATGGAAAAAAAATTGTTTAATTGAATCACCAGAAAAAAATCATTTAATATGTAGGTTTTAAACCTTGGGCTTCCTGCCACCATCCAACAAAAACAAGCATGCGGATGTTTTGTTAAGTGAAGAAAATGCAAATGTAGGTTTATGGCAAAGTGAAATATAATTTGGCCATGATTTATTACAGTACCTTAATTGTGACTATGTATTGTATTTGTCAAGCATAGCAAATAACTTGTAGGGGGGAGACATGAGCAACAAATGTTTGAGAGTTTCAATTGGATTCCCCAACCCATACATCTTGAGAGGAGCAGAGATAGTTCATCATGCTGTCAAATTATCCAAATATGAAATGCATGATGCTACTCAAACATTCAAGATTGAGCCTATAGTTACATATTAGTTCAGTGCTGGTTTACAAAACTGTAATTTTACAGCTGGGAAGGAATGACAGAAATCTGTCTCACTCACCCTCCCTTTCATTTTCCTTGTTACTATTGTTAGTCCTTAGGTAAGTAAAATTGCTACTGACTGTTTGCTGGGTTGATACAACCCTTCTAGCAATGATTAGTTTTAACCAGAGTTTATTTTGAAAGATGCTGAGGCTCTAGATGGAGTGCAGAGAAGAGCAACAAAATTGATAAGGAGTCTGGAAGTTAAAGCATGTGACGAATGGTTGAGGAAACTAGATATGTTTCAGATAACAAAGAGAAAGCTTAGGAGTGAGACGATAGTAGCCTTCTCATACTTGAAGGGCGGTCACAGGAAAGAGGGGGTTGATTTATTCTGCATAACACCTGAAGACAGAACAAGAAGCAAAGGGTGAAAGCTCATCAGAGGGAGATCTCTTTCCTCCTGTAGTTGTGGGTGCTCCATCACTGGATGTTTTCAAGAAAAGATTGAAGACTCATTAGTCCAGGGAGGTATAAGGATTCCTGCCATGGGCTAGTTGAATTAGAAGATCTCCAAGATCTTCTCTAGCCCTATGACTCTATGTTTTAAGAAGACACAGTGACTAGAATCATAGGCTGCAAATATTCAGTAACCCTAACAGAATGTCGACTTGTAAATCACATACACCATAAACCCCAGTGTGTAAGGGTTTGTGATGTACACATCCAACCAAGGCAAAGCCCCAACCATCACATTGAAACTAGCCCAATTTGTGCGGTGCCCAGTCTGAAGTGGAAAACTGTCAAGGTTAGTCTTATAGGTGAACTGACATAAAATTTCAAGGCTCCTGTTTCAGACAATCTGTGAATTAATCTAGGGTTTATCTGAACAATCCCTTCCTTGCTGCTTTCAGCAGAGATTTTTTTTTTCTGAGAAAATTTGGGAAAGTATCTGACAAGTTTCATTTGTTTCTTTGGTTTACTGGACTTTGGTGGTCTAAGCTTAATTAAAACATTGAGTTTCATTGACACCTGTGATTAAGCTCAAACTAGTTCTTCTCACCTGGCTATCAACTCAGTTTGGAATTTCCTCAGGGCAACATTTATTCTTTCTGTTTTCATTCCAGACTGAACAGCTGGAAAAGTCATCCTATCTTAATACATTCTGACTAAAATAGTAACACTAGCAGCAGTAATTGTAGAGCTGGGCTGCAAAGATCTGTATGGCCACTAGATGGCTAGAGTTTTCTCTATCTCTTTGCTGCCATCTAGTGATTTCTTGAGTGTCACAACAAAGATCTACTAACCCTAAATATTTAGTAGAACAAATATTATTAACAATAACATTTTTAAAACTTCCCTCTCCAAGGGAGAAGCTGCGTAACAGGCTGAAATTCAGTGGACTGTTCTTCAACATCAGATTTCTCTTTTACTGAAATACACTACTTGATAAAGGTGCAAAGCGATTAATACAAATGATTTGTAATTCATTTCTGATCCATAAAGTCAATAGCATTGATAAAGTGCATTTGATGTCAGTGGAAGGTCTCTGAGAAATCTGCATATATTTTAAGTCAATTTCTGCTGGCTTATTTGGCAGGAGATTATACATCATGGAGTAACAAATCAGATGCCTCCAGGAAGTTCACAAGGATGTAGACCAGTGGTGGGATTCAGCTGGCTTGCACCACTTCGGCAGAACTGGTAGCTAATTTTTTGTTGCCTAGACCCAGAAGGGACTTCCAGAAGTGGCATCTACACAGTTGTTCACATATTTGAATCCCACCACTGATGTAGACATGATACCAGCTTTTGTCTAGCATTGTTCCACATTAACTGATCTTTAAAGTACATTCTCCATGAATCAGGAAACAGTGTATAGTCATCAAGACTGGTAACTACCGCTAGCCGTTCCCTCAATGTATTTATCTTACAGTCACTAAAAATTATCTAAATTGTTGGCCAATTTAGATGGCGCAATTTCATTATGACTCAAGGCAAGGGATGAAGATTGCACTGCCTCTGTGATGGTTTGCACATACTCAGGAAAACTTTTTCTTCTAATCCTTTTCCTCTGTAATATTACTAAATTGCATTTGGGAAACTATGAGTTCCCAACTCCACAATAAAACCTCGCCAATAATTTGTTTTTGCTGGGGAAAAGGAAAGTGAGGTCCTAGTTTCTACAATGTGTTGGAAATTAAGGGTGCCTTCTGCTGGATTTCAGTTGCACCCTTGAAGCTGTAGATATATCTGAAGAGATGCTAGATAATTTAGCCTTGGGTCAATAAGTGTTATGTAGCCAGACCTGGGCAGCAAAAATCTGGATTTATTTACTGTTTAAAATATAGTTTTACAAAACTTTTAAAAAGAGGGCAAATAATAATAGTTTTTAAATTGCAAATTAAACCTCAGTCATATAGAAGTAAACAGTCCAGCCTTGCTTCTCTGCTGATAAAGAGGCAGTTCAAAAGCTGAAAACTGTCAGATTTCATGAAGCCAAACTTCATGAGATTGGTCTTTCCAAGAATACAGAAACATCTTTTCTGCAACTTTCCAGTGAATTCCAATTCAACAACACATGAGCATCTTTAATAATCAACTGAAAAGGTACTAACAGAGGACAAAACCAGACTCTAGAAAGAGTACAGAGAAGAGCAACAAAGATGATTAGGGGGCTGGAGGCTAAAACATATAAGGAACAGTTGCTGGAATTGGGGATGTGTAGTTTAATGAAGAGAAGGGTGAGGGGTGACATTATAGCAGTGTTCCAATATCTCAGGGGCTACCACAAAGAAGAGGGAGTCAAGCTATTCTCCAAAGCACCTGAAAGCAGGACAAGAAGCAACGGATGGAAACTAGTCAAGGAGAGAAGCGACCTAGAACTAAGGAGAAACTTCCTGACAGTTAAAACAATTAACCAGTGGAACAACCTGCCTCCAGAGGCGGTGAATGCTCCAACACTGGAGGTTTTTAAGAAGAGACTGGACAGCCATTTGCCTGAAATGGTATAGGGTTTCCTGCCTGAGCAGGGGGTTGGACTAGATGACCTCCAAGGTCCCTTCCAACATATTATTATTATTATTATTATTATTATTATTATTATTATTATTATTATTACATATGGGCTAACTTTTCTTCAAATGTATTGTATCTACAGGATGCAGAAACTCATGTGGTGATTAGATGGCAGCAAAGAGATTCATAATTTTGTTTTCCCTGACTGCCAGTGGTCAGCTGGGTTTTTGCAATCCTAGCAAAGAGAAGTTAGCTAGTTCGACGTCTTGAGATTAGATTTTGGGACCAGCTTTTGGTGGTGTATTCTTACTTTTTTTGAGTTTTCCCACCTATAAATCAGGGCAAATAAATGAAAATAAAGGAGGAAGGATGTGCAAAGGAGCAGAAAGAGGGGAAGGAAAGCTCTCCTTTGGTGCAGTCTGCTAAAAGTATAACTGCTTTTTAAAAAAAAATCCTTCTAATTTTTCCAGACCGCACGAGGCTGTGAAGAAAGGCCCCTCCCTATTTTTCAAGCCCCCTGACAGAGCTGAAAAAGTCAGGAGGACATCCAGATCGCTCATAATTTAATTAAACTAAAATATAAGCTCAGAGGATTAAGGAGAGGAGGATGAAGAGGTAAGAAGTAGATTAAGGTTTGCATCAGGGAGAGAAGCCTGGCTACTTGCACCTTGTTTCCTGGCTCCAAAAGAAAAGCTGGAGTCATATTTCACACGCATCAATCAGAATGGCAATAATTTTATATATTACCTTGCAGCATGTAATGTTTTATATTTTGTTTTCCTTCCAAATCCTACATAATTCATCTCTGTGGTTAAAAAAGAAAATAACCCACGTAATAAAAAATAGAATGAGAAGGAAAGATATGGTAAACTTTTGAAAGCACATTCCTGTTCCCCCCCCCCAGCCTCCCTGGATATTAATTGCAGCTGTGTTAAAGCTGAACTCGATATAGAGGGAAAGTTATTTTCTGAAACCTAGGCTTGTTGATTCCATATGTTTGTAAGTCAGAATTCTTCTGTGAACTACATATCATTTCATCTTAATTTTTCCTGCTGTGCTCCATTTTCTCTTTTTACGCACCATATGGAATCACTTATGCTGCGCTGAAAAAGGATGTTAAGTGGTCCTAAGAATGAACAATGATATTTTGTACTCACTCTTTTTACACTCTTTAACTAGTGCAATTGACTGTGGGGATATTAAGTCTGCGGGGAATATGACACATGCATATTCAAATTTCACATGCTACCAAGGATTCATTCCTCGCATGGTGATATGTGCACCCAGCAAGGATGCTAACAATGGTTAAGTCAGTGAAATTCTTACAAACTGACCCTTCAAATTTTACTGTTTAATATAACTGAATCATAGAGTGTTGGTTACACATACATACCTTACAATTTCTGCCCGACACAAAATTATTGTGACTGTCAAATGCGGTCAAATTTCCTGTTAGGAAATCCAGATAGTTCAAATGAATATAAAGGTTTTATTGCAAGTTTAAGTTCTCTACAAGAATCTGAGCTACCAATGGTCAAAGCAAATTGGCAGTAAATAAGAGTCAGTGGAATACAAGGTGGGCTGGACTGAGATCCCTTGTGGGTGCGAAGGGATTCAAGACTGGTGATGTGTTTGACCCCTCCTTTGGACTCAGCCTGGTCATCTCCTAAGTTGGACAGTTGCATGGTTTGGCACTTTAGGTAACAATAGCAATGTATTTATCTATTGGATAGATTTTTTTATCCTGCCTTTATCACTTTATAATAACTGAAAGGATTCTTTAGATATTATATGTGGTTTGAAAAGGAGATTACATAAATTAGTGGAGGATGATAATTTTATTTATTCATTAGATTAAAGGATGCTCATCTCATCTAGAAGTATTATGAGCAGCATACAAACATTAAAACTAGTAGGTTTTAAAATGACAAAACAATAAATATAACAATAAAATAAGCAGTTAAAAGATGGGGAGGAGAGAGGAATCCGAAGTACATAGAGAGGTCCGGAATTAATTAATGGAATCTTAGAAGAAAGGAAACTGAATTATTTTCATTATTCTGAATATACTGCATTTGCTTCAATAGGAAATCTTGTAATTTGTACCATTTTATACCAGCTATTAATTACCTATGTTTTATTGATTTAATTATTAACTCATAGCAAATACATTTGGATCTAACCCCAAATCAGAACACCTAGAAATGGTCTGTAACATAATATTAATAGGTGTTATCTCTATTCCTGACAATTATGATAATTATTAACAACTTCTGAAGTTAGAAACATTCGAGATTTAGTTTTGTTGAAGAGGCTGCAATGAATAGCAGCATATTTCAAAAAATTTCCAAGCATTCAGAATTAATGATGGATTAATTACTTCATTCCTTGTGTTCAGATAAAATTGTACACAAAGCATTTTGTCAATTATGTCTTATGTCAAACTACTGCATCAATTAATTATACAGTTTCCACAAAGTTATCCATCACACTGATTAAGGCAGATGAAAATAATTTCAAATAAATGGTGCTTTGGAATTGGAAGTGAGTATGACAAGAACTGGAAGCTAGATGAAACTTAAGGGGGGGGGAGTGCATGAAAGCAAACAGGCAAACCCCTTCCCATATGAGATTTTGAAAGACTTCAGTCAACTATCTGTATCTATTTGAGTTGATTCAAATCATGTCTATCAGGAATAAAAGACAAGAACCATACATGAAGTTCTAATTAAATTGATTTATTGCTCAGGCTTATACACAGAATACACTCAATTAATGATTAGCACCACTTTAGCACTAGATAAATGTTGATGGAATTCAAAGGTGTTCGGACTTAGTCCACTGTTAGCTATGTAGAGATTCTAGAATGATTCCTCTTTTGACGCTGCCCCCAGGTTTTGCCACTCCTTCTACTACAATGTCCTTGTAAATCAATGTATTGGGAAGGATGGACATATATGAAATTTGTGGAGCATCTTCCTAAAATGGGCTGTTTGGTGATATAAGAATGGACACCCTTATTCACAAATACACAATCCTGGTTCCATACCATTTATTCCTGGCACAAAGTAAATATTTAGAAATCAATCTAAGCATGTCCAAATATAATAATTTATTTTTTGTACCATGCTTATCGATGAAGACATCTATGTATAAGTTTTCAGCCGAGATCTCTATAAATGCCAACAGCATTTCCATGATATAAGAAAGAAAGTATTGGGAGATTAAAGCTAAAAAAGCCGGATATATTTTGAAAACACAAAATGAAAAAAAAAACAACCCTTTTTTTCTTAAGCATTTTGATTTTGTATAGAAGTTCATACCACAATATCACTTTCAAATTATAA
Source organism: Vipera berus (assembly GCF_964194415.1). Taxonomy (NCBI): domain Eukaryota; kingdom Metazoa; phylum Chordata; class Lepidosauria; order Squamata; family Viperidae; genus Vipera; species Vipera berus. The sequence continues at coordinate 11,007,429 of NC_138213.1, forward strand.
CACACGGGTTTGCGTTTTCTACTAGCAATGGAGAGTTGCATTCACAGTAGTTCAGAATGGCACTCTGGGAACACGTATCATTTCCAAACTATACATTTACAATGTAGAGTTGAGTGTGATAATGATGTATGTGTTGTTCAACAATACCATCGTTTTACCATTAATAATACTTATGTAGCTTCCATACACTAGGAAGATGTTCAGTTCAAATCCTGTGTGAGACATGGTGCCGACTGAGGAGGAGCTGGGGTGATAGCACAAATTTCCCAGGAAAGAGGAAGGAAATTACATAAAGGGGGTTGTGAGACAAGAGGCAGCAGAGTCCAGAACTAGAAAGGAAACAGAGGAAGAGAGTAAGGACAGTCACTTCCTAGAATCTCCCAGGATATATTCATTAGGCCAAGAGTAGTAGTAGTTTAGTCTGGCAAGATTCTGTCTGTTGTGTGTAAGCAAGTAAAGAACTGAAACACTTGCTGAATTGCTCTTTGTCTTTGTTGGGCTTTGCAATTGGAGCAATGTTGGAATTATGCCAGCACTGTACTACAAACTCACCTTAGCATTTACAGATCATACAATATTCAAATGAGTGGGGTACAGGTTGGAGGTCACAGCCTTACAGAGCCTCAGCCAGAACTTTAGCTTGCTAGGGGAGAACTTGTTTTGCACATGGTTTCAAGCTGCAGTCTTATCCATCACATATGGGGACTGTTTGACATGAAAGGGAATCTAATCAGCAAAAGCTGTCACCAATGAGCCGTGGTGGTGCAGTGGTTAGAATGCAGTACTGCAGGCTACTTCTGCTGATTGCCAGCTGCCAGCAGTTTGGCAGTTCAATTCTCATCAGCTCAAGGTTGACTCAGCCTTCCATCTTTCCGAGGTTGGTAAAATGAGAATCCAAATTGTTGGGGGACCAATAGGCTGACTTTGTAAACTGCTTAGAGAGGGCTGTGAAGTGATATAAAAGTCTAAGTGCTATTGCTATTCACATTGTGATCTGACATAGTTCCTATGGGGACAATTGAGCAAACAAGGATGCAACATCTCACCTTGGACTGGCTTGTTCACAAGAGCTGAAGCCCTGGCTTATTAGTTATCGAAACCTTAACAACCAAGGAAGGACAATGGACTGGCTGAAAGAAGGTAACCTGGTTGAAAATATGTTGCTTTTTCATCTTTCTAGAACCAATCAGGGCATCTCGTGAACCAAATCATCTTGAGTGGCTTTATATGGACTACCAAAGAGTCATCCAAACTCCAGTCTTTATGCGATTGGGAGTGCAAAATATGTTGTGCACTCAGATGGATGGTGAATTCATACTTCTTAGTAGTCATACACTATGCTAGACTATAGGTCTGCCAGGGATAATTATTCTCCCACTTTTTGAGAGAATTTCAGAGTAGAATTTTTGTGTTTGAAAAAGTAGGTGAGCTACATTCAGCATTTGCCACCTGCAGAGGTCAAGTTGCAGCTGGAAGCAAGGATGGTTCATTTTTAAACTGACCTCCTCTTAATTATACAGGTAGAGCTTTTATGTGAACATTGGGATTTGGAATGGAACAAAAGCTGCAATTTTCTATAATAGCTTTGAGAATCTTGAGCTGTGCGACCTCATATTTATTTAAAATGGATGGGGCATGTCTGGCACTATGTGTGTGTGTGTGTGTGTTGTGTGTGTGTGTGTGTGTAGTTTGATACTTTCAAAGGAGAGGGAATATTTACAGGTACAATAGAAATAACAAGTACAGTAACTCAAATTTTGTTTTGTGTTACCAAAGAAAATGTAACAGAATTAAAAGAAGTTGTTGCATTCTGCTAATATTTGACCTGAATTATGGTCTCCCTTAATAAAGCTAAACCAGCTAAACCATAAGAATGTGCAAACAAACCTCTACAAATCTTCTCTCCCCCTCTAGAGATGTTTCCCCCCCAAATTGTCTTCCATCAAATAGAGAGGAGAATTTTGAGAGACTCATTGTGCATAGTTCTTCCTTAGGAGGAAAGGAGCAAAAACATGGAAGCAATGGAATATAAGATATGTGGAAAAAGAGAGAGATGCTCTCCCTTGTTCTCTCTGCTCTCCTCTTTCCCAGATAATGTTATGGAAGAAATCTGAGACAGGCATTGAAAAATTGTACATAGTTCCAGGGCATAAAAGCATTTTCTTCAAATAGCACTTTGTATATTTGCTGGCCTTCACAGTCATAGAATACTTGAAAGGTAGTTGAGCAAACTGAGCAAAGAGAGAACTATCAATGTGTGTTGGAACTACCATCTCAACAGGACCATTGTATACCAATTGTTGGGAGCAGGCAATCATCTTCATGCCCTGGAGGTATCTGGTTGACCATTGTTTGGAAAAGGACCTTACTAGTCTAATAGAACTTTGATCTGGTCTAGCGAGTTTCTTCTTATGATTTCATGTATTTGTCAATCTATGCGTGTGATATCTGACTCTGGAGATATTTCTTTTGTGCCCACCATGCTGCTTTTTGTTATGTATGTTGCTCAAGAAGTTGGTACACTGCAAGGCAAAATGCCAGCTTCCTGGTAGTATCTATTTTCAAGAAAATCTCTGTTTCCCACCCAGGCATCCTTCAATTTCCATCCCAACCTTTTTGCCTACCCCTGAGTTAATTATTGTTTAAACAGCAAGTAATGGCATCCTAGAATTTTCACATGAAAGGACTATTCCTTCTCTCCCCTCCTTCTATGTTGGAAAGTTATGATTCATCTTCCGTAGAGTGGGGATTAGGGATTAGGACAATTTTAATTCATTTTAATAGAATGTAATGGAATTCAATGGATTTTGAGAGTGCCTGGACAGTTTACAATATTTAAAGTCATAATTTAAACATAATGCACAATTTTAAAAACAAGATAAAAGAATTTTAACCTTAGGAGGACTTTTTGCGGGTTTTTTTTAGATTTTTTTTGTTTTTTGTTCTCTTTGCTTATAATGAACTCTTCCTTCCTTCCTTCCTTCCTTCCTTCCTTCCTTCCTTCCTTCCTTCCTTCCTTTCTTCTTTCTTTCTTTCTTTCTTTCTTTCTTTCTTTCTTTCTTTCTTTCTTTCTTTCTTTCTTTCTTTCTTTCTTTCTTTCTTTCTTTTCCCCTTTTCCAGTCCAACCCACTTCCTCCATTGATCACTTAGAGACATTATATAGTTGGATGGGTGTTGGCATCCTAATGATCTGGCAAGTGAATCTGACAAAATGTCATCCCTCCTAAAGTTCTAAAATGGCAAACATTTATCTTCAGCTGAGCAAAATGTGGTCGTTTCCCTCTGCTTGATTCCCAGCTGCCTGTGCATTCTTTAAATGTGAGTGACACATCCCACATTTAAACACAGCACAGCATCTTCCAAGGTTTGTGCTCCCAGCAAGAGAGGAAAAATAATAAGCAGCAGAAACACTGTGCAGAAAAAAGTAATTAGTAATCTGTGACAGATTCAGCCAAACTTAAGTCATCTTGCACTTATTTTCATAAAATAAAAGTGAACCTTTAAAAAGTGAACACCATACCACCCAAGATTGGGTTGACCTTACTTGGCTTATCTCTAGGAAGGCCTTGAAGACCTGGCTGATTTCCCCAGCATGGAGGATAACTAGTCCACACGGCTGGAGTAGACTTTTTGAGCCACTTTGTGTTTTAGTAGTCCAGGAAATGTATTTTTATTTACTGTATTTATACTTATTGAATTTTTAAATGCTATTTTTAAGTGCCTAGAGTTGTATTTGTAAGATGGGTGGACATATCAATCAAAACCAACCAATCAATCTTCTAGTAAGACCACACTTACTGGAAAACGTTATCACAAAGTATGCCACAAAGAAGAGAGGGTCAACCTATTCTTCAAAGCACCTGGAGGCAGGACTAGAAACAATGGATGGAAACTAGTCAAGGAGAGAAGCAACCTAAAACTAAGGAGAAATTTCCTGACAGTGAGAACAATTAATTGGGGGTTGGACTAGAAGGAGGTTGGACTAGAACAGGGGTCCCCAACCCACGGTCCATGGACTGGTCCAGGGCTGTGGCATGCCAGCAATTGGTCTGCACAAACAAGCAAAGCCCCATACGTGGGATGCAGGCAGCCCACAAAACCACACACTCTCCAGTCTGCGGAAAAAACTTTCTCCACTGAACTGGTCCTTGGTGCCCAAAAGGTTGGGGACCTCTGGACTAGAAGATTTCCAAGGTCCCTTTCAACTCTGTTATACTGTTTTTTGTCATTCTTAGAACCAAGCTTAGCTTTGCAAAACCCTTTTGAATGTTTTAGAGGACTAGAGAAAGTTAGCACTTAGGTTTTGCATTAAGCCTTCATTTCTTCTTACTGATGATTAGTGGATCAACAATGGCTGGACTTACACCTACTACTGAGCATAAGCCAAAATGTCAATGGAAACAAAATCATCTTACAAATAAACACAGCACATTAGGCTTGCTCATGCATTTTTAAAAATATATTTTAAATATGTTAAAATATCATTGGTAAATGCCAGTTCAAGAGGATAAGGAGGTAGAAGCAATGTGTGACTGACATGACTATCTTTTAATTGCTGTTGAACCACAGTTAAGTCCAAAATTTCCATTGCTAAGCAAGACAGTTGTTTAGTGAGTTTTGAGCCATTTTACAACCTTTCTTGCAGTTGTGAAGTTAGCAACATGGTTGTGAAGTGAATCTGGCTTTCCCACTGACTTTGCTTGACAGAGGGTGGCAAAAGGTGATCACATGCCCTCTCGGGACACAGCAACCATCATAAATATGAGTCTGTTGCCAAGCATCTAAAGTTTGATCATGTGACCATGGAGATGCTGCAACAATCGTTAAGTTGTGAAAAATGGTCATAAGTCACTTTTTTCAGTGCCGTTGTAGCTCTGAACGGTGACTAAATGAATGGTTGAAAGTTGAGGACTTTCATATAATAGTTGAGACATGTCATTTCTCATTTACTTTCGGAAGAACAGCTTCAACAACCCAGGTTTTCATAGCCCTGTGAAATAGTCTTAGAGACAGATCCAGTCTTAAGTTGAGGGGTACGAAGTTCCAAAGAAGGGAGCCCCTCACCAGGATGGCTTCCATAACCATTACACCATATTGTATGTGCTCAAAAGCAAAGACGAGGTTGCAATATCTGGCTGAACCTGACACGGCATCTGCAATTTCTGACGTTAAACCTGCAGTCTTCCTTTATATTCCCAAAATGTTCTACCAGTCTCTTCTTTTCTCTCTCCATAATCTTGCAATTAATTGGCCACAATTAATTTGGCACAGATCTCATCATTTAACATGATCTTTCTAATTATTTGTCTTATCTGGAAGATAAATGGAGCGATAGCATAGAAAAATATTGTCCTATTTAAACGCTTACTTCTAAATTCTTGCCATAAATTTCATTTACGGTCACTTACATCATGGTAATTGCTTAGGAAACTCCACGTCATGTTAAAAAAAATGCTGAAAAATGTGAAAAACTAGTGATGCATTGAAGACTTTTTAGAAGATACTTGGACAATTGGCTCTAGGAAAGCTGAAAAAAACTGAATATAAGCACTCCGTATAGGGCCCCTTGCTGTTGTGTAATAAAGATAAAGGTTAAGGTTCCCCCGCACATGCATGCTAGTTGTTTCCAACTCTAGGGGCCAGTGCTCATCTCCGTTTCAAAGCCGAAGAGCCAGCGCTTGTCCGAGGATGTCTCCGTGGTCATGTGGCCGGCATGTCTAGACGCCAAAGGCACACGGAATGCTGTTACCTTCCCACCGTAGTGGTCCCTATTTTTCTACTTGCATTTTTATGTGCTTTTGAACTGCTAGGTTGGCAGAAGCTGGGACGAGTAACAGGTGCTCACTCTGTTACGTGGCACTCGGGATTCGACCTGCCAAACTGCCGACCTTCAGATCGACAAGCTCAGCGTCCTAACCCACTAGTCACTTGCAAATCTAGCCCTTTGCACTGATTTTAATGGCTATAGGTGCAAAGAACACATGTAACAGAAGGTGAGCTAAGTTATATACAGCACTAAATTTATTGTTAGTAACTGGGTCAGCTTTTTTAAAAAAAACCTGATATAAAAGCCCAGTTCTTCTCTGAATCGCAGCACGTGGGAAAGGAAGGTTTAACCTTTTCCTCTCCAGTCATGAAATGAAATGTCTCCTTGCCCTCCTTCCTTTACTGGCATTAATCTTAAAAGGAAAGATCACATTTTCATGCATTTTCATTTCATAATGAAGATGTCTTCCATACTAGGTAGAGTAAACCAAGAAATCAACTCCACAGGAAGGTGAAACTACTTCCAAACCTGCTTGTTTATATTTTTTTGTTTCTTAACCTCCCATGTCCCACATGCCGATCCCAAAGTCCAGGCAGCCTCACTATAGCCCATTCCTTGCAGGAAGTACTTGAGTGCCTCAGTCAAGTTTCCCAGACAGATAAGAAAGCAAAGGAGGAGAGACAAAATATGAATTTTCAGATATATATTCTAAAAATGTGGATTGTGGGTTGCTCCATCATTGGAGTTCCATCCCTGAAAGTTAATCAGAAGAGATTGGACAGCCACATGTCTGGAATGGGGATTGACTAGAAGACATCCAAGGTCCCTTCCAACTCTGTTATTCTGTTATTCCCCCAGTGTCATTATCTGAACTTTTGTATTTATTTCCTCCCTTTGTTGCTTTGACAACAGAGTTTGCTTATCTCTGTCAAGGTCATCTTTTGTATTCTCTACAGAAGATGACATAAGTGGACCCACAAAGATCTTCATCCTAATTGTCATTGGGAAGAGAAAGGTCACATCTCAGCCCTCTCTGCGCCAACAATCTTTTTACTGTTCCCATTCTATTAAATAATATTAGATGATAAGCTGGAATTTCATCCTAATCATTTGAATTTAAGGCAAATTTACCAGTTTTAAAATATAGGCATTTTGTGACAGAGGAAAGATCTCCAGCAAAACATTAGGGTGGTAGCCATCACAGTGCAATCAAAATCCCACCCTCATTTAAACACACACATATAAAGAAGGGCAGGGCTTTGGTCATACAGCCATGGCTGCCGTCTTGACTTTTTGACACCCCATTTCCCCACCCACCTTGTAGATGCCCTTAATTTTGTCTATCCTATTATTGCCACCCCTGACTGGCTATAGTTCTTGAAAATTCCACATCAGTTTTTTCCAACCTTACGTAGAAACCTTAAGAAGTTGAACCTATAACCTTCTCCCATCTTCTTTAGGTTGAAGGTTTTCTTTTAAACACCTCTCATTGTTGTTTTGCTTTAGTTGCCATCAGTGTCACCAAAGAACTGTGACAATCGCTGTCCCATTAAAACGGGTTATTCTCATTTATTGGCTGCATTTATTGGCTGTGAAGATGTAGACTCAGGTGGTTGTTCTCCCTGGACTTGTGGCTAAAGGAAGGATGCAAGGCACCTTTGAACCTTGCTCCAAACTTTATTTCCATTGGGGATGGCAGATTTCTGCATTCAACAAAATACATTCTGTGAAATAAATGAATGTTCTAAATCCTTTCTTTCTTTAGCTCCTCACTGAAAGGATTACTGTGCTAAATTTCAAACAACATTAGAAAGTCAGTAAATGAAAAAGGATTGCTATTATCTACAGCAAGAAACTTTATCTTTGTAGAAGAATATCTGAGTTTAAAAATTAGTCTCCGGTTAAGGTCTGATATATGCAATAGCAAGTTCCATTGGACTTAACTGGACTTAATTTCAAGTAAATATGTATACGGTTGCACTATTATTCATCTTACTTCTTTGAAGCTTTACCAGTTTGGTAAAAGAAGATCCTTAACAGTGATCTAAGGATTTAGAGAATGTCAGGAATGCATCTAGTTTTTAAGAACCATCTGGTGATATCAGAGCAGTCCTCACTTCCTCAAGTAATTAGCACACCTAAATGTTTGCAAGGAAATCTAAGCATCTGTAAGAGCCATTTAAAACTGAGATACTACTGAACTCTACTTGGAGGTAGGGAAAATCCAGAAGGACCTCATCTCAGTTCCTAGTTTAAGGAAAATGGTGGCAAATAATTTTAACAAATAAATAAATTAAATAAATACATCTAGACTGAATAAAGTCTCTTGACCAATTTTGTGTCTGAAGGCTAATTGCTCTTTGTTTAAAAGCTGAGTGTAACTGGCTTTTTCAAATTCTCTACTAAATTTTTAAGAAGATGAATTAAAAAGAAAGGAATATAAAGGCTATTACAGAACATTTTGTTTTATTTTATTTTATTTTCCATGCATAGCCAAAACTACAAGTCTTCCTCTACCAGATCCCATTCATTCTTTAGCAGTTGCTAAAGGATTAGCTTTGTGGTAAGGATTTTCTGCTAACATATTTCCATTCCTGTGTGACACAAGGAGAAGACTTCTAGTTGAGACTGTTTCCATTCAGTGGTAAAAATAACAACCAATCATTAGCCAGCCTGTAGACATGTCAACCAACTGTGCTTCTTCACACAAATCTTCCATTTTCTATTTCAACTTATCTTTTGTCTCAAATAATGATCCACTTTCCCCACAATATAGAACCCAGCGATTGTTCAATAAATGAGTCATGAATTTGTGATGGGCAGATGTATAAATTGAAAGAAAGAAGGGAAAGAAGGAAAGAAAGAAAGAAAGGAAAAAAGAAAGGAAGGAAGAAAGAAAGAAAGAAAGAAAGAATTTTCTTCCTTCTCAGTATTGACCTCCATTTTTCTTCCAGCATAGGAGAAATTTTTCACACAGATTTTCAAGGACAGTTTCCCTAGCTATGACAATAGCATCCCTGCTGAAAAAGACACATAGGAGAAGGACTTTTGAGGTCTTCTCTTGGAACACAGGAAGCTAAGAACGCTTGAGCCCATTGGAAACACATTGTGGGTACATATTTCTCCCCATAAAGAAATGGTGTCCTCCTTTAATCCCATTTCTAAAGCACGTCCTCTTTGAAAATGTGAATTTAATAGAAATTGCTAAGAGAAAGAAAGCACTCTACTCAATACTAACCTTTCCTTTCCTTTCCTTTTGTCACCAGTCAGAAATCGAAATGATGTCAAACTGTCAACGCTAGGGCTAAAGCATTTGTGATCTCCATCTGCTGTAAAGGCATCTTTAAGTTAATTTTACAGTAGAAACTCACACCTCAGAATGTTTGGGAATAGTATGCAGCTGTACATGATATTTAATGGATGCCTCTCCTATTCCGTTTAAATATGAGAACATCTGTTCTTTTTTTTTTTTTACCTCTATCCTCTAGTCAATTGTCCCAGGGGCTCAGAAACCTCCTTGACAAAATACCTTTGTGATGAATTCTGCTTTAATAAATGTGCATTCTGGAGATGATTCATGAATTCTATGATTTCATTCAATTATTTTTCATACAGCTCATGCTTCATTTCATCAAGGGCTTTAACCAACACTGACTGATTAATCACCATACCACTAGTAGCCTTTTTGTTTAATAAATACTCATAATGAGCATGTTCAATCTTGGCATATATAAATGTCAGTGAGATAAAACTGGAAATGAGAGGATGGGAATAAGGGTTAGTGCTTTACAGCTGCCCTGGAGTGGGTAACTTTTCCAATGGAAACTCTAGAGGTAGAGAAGAAACCAGGAGGAAGACGACCCTGCCACTGTGAAGGTTTGGACCAGATTCCTCTATTTCTCTAGTAATCAGTTCTCTTTCTTCATCTCATTTTTGTTGTCCTTCTTTTAGGAATCTTAAAAGTGAAGGAAAGAGAAGTAGTGTGGGGTGTTCTCACGCTTCCTTGCATTGTTATGTCCTTTCTCTTGGAAATTACCCTTACTCACTATCATGTTTGTTCCCCAATGCTTCAGAAAAGCTATTCTGGAAACTATTCATGGATGTGTTGTCTTCTACTGGTCTTTGCAGTGATGAAAACAAGGAAGCAAGAATCACTGCCTTGCATTCTCTCACCCCCAAGTGGGAAATAAAATTAAATGCTTGATATTTATGCTTTACATGGCACTTTCTCGGTGTAGGAACCAAGAGGGGAACCAGTATTGTTCTTATGCAACATTGCATATCTTTATCTATCTGTCTGTCTGCCTGCCTGCCTGCCTCTCTCAATTCTCTCTCTTCTCTCTCTCTCTCTCTCTCTCTCTCTCTCTCTCTCTCTCTCTCTCTCTCTCTCTCTCTCTCTCTCTCTCTCTCGTCTGTCTGTCTATCTATCTATCTATCTATCTATCTATCTATCTATCTATCTATCTATCTATCTATCTATCTATCTATCTATCTATTATCATCTATCTCTCATTTAATATATCTCTTAGTCATCTGTCTGTCTGCCTGCCTGCCTTCCTTCCTGCCTGCCTGCCTGCCTGCCTATCTTCCTACCTTGGAAACGTCTGGCCATTGATATCATCAAAAAGGAATAGAGGTTCAGCATGATATGGAGGAGAGTAATGGAATTCTTAAGAGTTACATTCATGTGTCACATTGAAGCCATGGTTATTTGAATCATGATTTGTTACTGGTATACGTTCCTTATAACAAAGACACTTGAATTTGTAGGGCTCCAGAAATGGAAGATATAACACATATATTATTTGAATATCAGCTGTGTAAGTGTAAGTATCTTGGACCACTCATTAGACAAATAACGTATTGGGATCCTTAAAGTAACATACTGTAGATCATGCATGGTCAGAATTTAAAAAATCTCATATAACACAACTCTTTATATGAATAAATCAAATCAGTTGAGATCTGCATATGTGGTCTGATTGGGGTAAATTGTAGGGCTGACATAGAAACATGATTCACATTCAGATCAATTGAAAATAAATGGACTCTTGGTAAATGTTCTTAGACAAGATTTAATGTATGCCTGATTGCTTCTGCATTTACAGAATGTAGCTTATAAATGATTAACACCTTTCCCTTCTGGAAAGCTGGAGATATATCAGTCATGATTGGCATTTGACAGCTCAAGGCTACATTGAAAGAATCGAGTATTATTATCTTTGGTGGAGTATATCACACGACCACAGAAATTACTTTTCCGAAGAGCTTCAATGCAGGAACTCAATTTGGACTCCCATCGTGCAGGCAGTGGGTGTCTTCCAAGGAAATCTGAGAGATGCCACTTTCAATTACTGAGATCAATAATCATATTAAAAATTGCACTATTGTTTATTCTGAGAAAGCACTTATGCTGTGCTTTTTAGCTGAAATGACTTCCAGAGCAGTTTAATCAATAATAATAAAAGGAGATAATCCCCAATCCTCAAACCGCAGATTGAAGAGACCAAAAAAAAAAACAAAAAAAACCACAGGAAAACAAAAGTCAGGAGGAAAAACAGCAACAATTTAAAAAAAAAAATGAAACCCACCAACCATTCTTAAAGTTCCATTTTTTTAAAAAAATAAGGACTAACTAGAATGCAGAAACTCAAGTTATTATTTCAGCAGATTTTTATTTATTGGCTGCTGTCAATACTAGTGGTTTGAAAGTTCAGCTAAAATCAATAGTCAAAGGTTGTCATAAAGAACATATAGGAAATCCTTGACTTATGAGAATAGTTGAGATCAGATTTTCTGCTGCTAAGCAAGGCAGTTACTAAATGAGTCAAATCCAATTTTATGACCATTTTTGGCATGGTTTTTAAGAGAATCACTGCAGTTGCTAAGTGAATGCAGCTTCCTCCATTGACTTGGAGGAATCCAAGCTAGGAAAGTTGAAAATGATGCTTATGTGATCCTGGGATGCTACAGCTTTGTAAATACATGCCAGTGGTCAGGCCACTGAATCACAATCCTATGTCCAAGGAATTGCCATGTTCATTGTAAGTGTGGAGATCAGTTGTGAGTCACTTTTTTCTGCCTCACTGAAACTTTGATCAGTCACTAAATGAAGGGTTATAAGCCAAGGACTGCCTGTGTAGAAGATCTTGGCATCTCTAGTTAAAGGGATGCAATGATGAGCCAGACCATTCTCTATCAAAATGTCAGCTGTCATCCCACATGTTAAGCAATAAGAAGTTAAATAAGTAAATAATATTCAACTTTCCTTAACTTTTCCCTGACATATTTGTTGCTTGTAGATGTTTAAGCTGAATGATCATGAAAAAAGAGAAGTCCAGAAATGCTCTTATCTTCAAGATTTTGCCATCTCTTTCAATCATGAAATGGGAAACACATTCATCTACATTGTTAGTTTCCTGGAAGTTTTGTCTGCTCTTTTGTTTTCCTTGCAACTTTCCTGATTGCTGACAGTTTCTAATTTGAAAAATCTCCCCTAATGTCTTCTCTTTAAATCTAATTAAGGCATGGGCAATTAAGGTAATTCTGGACCAGCTAATAGTACAGTGAACAAAAAAGGACACATGCATGCAACCCTCAACCATGTCATGACTAGAATTAGGACTACAGATCAGGGACCCAAAAATTGTGGACAACCATCTGATGGCTATCAAAGTGTCAGAATTTTTGATGTCTCATTGCTGCCTTCTAGTAGTTGTCTGGAGTTTTGCAACTCCACTGAATTAAATCCACAATTTCTGCACTCCAGCTACAAAAATTTCATGAATACCATCTCCTTTTCTATTTTTCAAAAGGTGTGGATGAGAAATAAGGAGAAGAATTAAATTTGAAATGTTTGGAGTGGATGATGTAGCCATAGGTTGCAACTGTTCCACTTATTCTGGAGATACAGTGGTACCTCGGTAATCAGATTTGGTACTCAATGCATTTTGATGAGGAAATTGTGTCCCAATATTCGTTGTTTGTTTGGTAGATGACATGCAAGCTAGAACTTGTCGGTGTCAGTAGTCTCTACCGTTTCTGGCTGAAAGAAAGGGTGACACATTAGTCACGTAATAGCTCCTGCCCTGAGCACATCGCCTGACAGTGCTTATCTTAGCTTCTGTGGTCATTTTGCATTTTTTGTGCTTTTTTCTCATCTGTACAGGTAAAATGAAGTTTTTATTTTATTTAATCTAAGTATTTTTTTAGGTTTGTTTTTCATGTAAATAATGATATACAACCCTATCTTTTTAGATATTGCCTTAAAAATGTGCATTGTCTTTGGTTTGGGAATGCACTAAATTTACAAAATTACATTATTCCTTATGGGAGAAATTTGTTTGGTACCCTTAATTTTTGATACACGTCTTGCCTCCAAGAACCAATTAATTAAACAACAACAACAACAACAACAACAACAACAACAACAATAACAACAACAACAACAACAATAATAATAATAATAATAATAATAATAATAATAATAATAATAATAAAGTTGGAAGGGACCTTGGAAGTCATCTAGTCCAAACTCCTTATCAGGCAGGAAACCCTATACCATTTCAGACAAATGGCTGTCCAGTCTCTTCTTAAAGACTTCCAGTGTTGGAGCATTCACAGCTTCTGGAGGCAGGTTGTTCCACTGGTTACGGTAATTGTTCTAACTGTCAGGAAGTTTCTCCTTACTTCTAGGTTGCTTCTCTCTTTGGTTAGTTTCCATCCATTGCTTCTTGTCCTGCCTTCAGGTGCTTTGGAGAATAGGTGTATTCCCTCTTCTTTGGGGCAGCCCTGAGATATTGGAACACTGCTATCATGTCATCCCTCGTCCTTCTCTTCATTAAACTAGATGTATCACTGTAGTAACCAGTTGGGCTCTACAACGATTTAAGCAGGAGCTTCACTTCCATGTTGCTTTTAGAAAGCACCCCTCTGATGATGATGCTTACTCTGAGAAGAAGCCATGGTCTTTTTTTCCATTCACTTTACTTCTATAGTCTGATCCAGCACTGCCTATAGCCAGAAGACAAACCCAATGCTTCTTCTTCACCTTAGTGAGGAAAAAATATCACTGCTTCCATGGTACAAAGTGTTTCAGAAAAGTGAATCCAACCTCCTTCATGTAAAAAGGTAAAGGTAACGGTTCCCCCGCACATGCGTGCTAGTCATTTCCGACTCTAGGGGCCGGTGCTCATCTCTGTTTCAAAGCCGAAGAGCCAGCGCTTGTCCGAGGACGTCTCCGTGGTCATGTGGCCGGCATGACTAGACGCCAAAGGCGCATGGAACGCTGTTACCTTCCCACCGTAGTGGTCCCTATTTTTCTACTTGCAGTTTTATGTGCTTTCGAACTGCGAGGTTGGCAGAAGCTGGGACGAGTAACAGGCGCTCACTCTGTTACGCGGCACTCGGGATTCGACCCACCAAACTGCCGACCTTCTGATCGACAAGCTCAGCATCCTAACCCACTGAGCCACCTTCATGTAGGCTTCCTAATAAGACTGTCCTTTCCCTTTTTTCCATTTATCTCTGATTTTTCTTCTTCTTCTGCCCAGCTGCATTTTGAAGGGCAGGCATTTTTCTCTCTGTTTTTCTTCCTGTGCCAAATTCATTCCATGCACAAAGATTAGGAAGGGTGGGGGGAAGTGTATTGGTTTAGTCTAACCCCCCCACCCAACATTAAAGGGAATGAGGGAACAATTCCACCAACAGCAATTGTCATACCAAACCAGGGCAGACTTTGATGCTCCCATTATGACAGCAATTAGGCATATGGAGAGTTAGTTTTCATCCTTGGCTCAGGATGGGAGAGCAGATTCAATCTAAACCTATAATAAGAACAAAATGGGCCAGAGATGGAACCCTATAATATGCTTTAAAATTAGATGTTGTCTACTGCTAGATTTTGGCAGACTTTTGCTATTGAAAGGGTGCCATTAAAAGCTGCTGGCATAACTTCTCACTGGATAGCGGAAAACAGTCATCACTTCAAATTTATATACACATAAACGCGCACACGTACATGCCCGCACACTTAAAATGGATCAATTTTGCCTTTATCATCAAATTTACTCTTTGGGAAGGGAAACCCAAACAAATATGGAGCAAACAGGTTTGTAATCTCTAGATCACAGGAATATACACAGACCAAATAAGGATGAAAGAATGACACAGGCAAATTGTTCTGGCTCAAACATGAAAAAACGAGGAGACTCCTCCTTTCCTTCATTTATTTTTTCTTATTGGTCTGATAACACCAAGAAAAAGAATTGTGGATATAAGAAATAGGTAGTGGGGATAGATAAGAGCTAAAAATTAGAAATAGGTTGTCTCCTATCACTCCGTGCCTTTTCAATTATACAGTTTATTTATATATACTTCAATTACATATGTTGGTGCATTCAAGCCAGTTTTGACTCCTGGTGACTTCTTGGCAATATTTGGAAGTCTGCACGCTCAGATCCATTGGATTCACAGTAAATCTGAAAGAGTGCTGCAGAAGGCATTTACTAGGCTACTGAAAATCCTGCATTTTCATTTCCCCTTCTACCTCCAATAGTTCCAGACAATGCCTCCCTAGAACTAGATATTATTAGGGCAGTTAAAAAACCTCCAGGGGAATTCCTTTAACAACAGAGAAGCTGAAAAATGCAAGGCAGTTTTTGCCTTTGTATGAGAAAGTCACAGTATTGCTCACCCTGCAGTCTTGCTCACTTCAAAACACAGTCTCTGTTCAAAATTAATTGCTGGCCAGGGAGTTAAAGATGATTAACATTGCTATTGTGTATTGCCATTCACTTATCATGCATAAATTGGAAGCAATTAAGTTGATTATGAACTGTGAGGTACAACAATGCCACCTTCATATACTTAATGTCCTTTTGAATTTTCCTGGAAAATAAGCATGAATGATGAAAAGCCTTTCAAGGCTCTCCCTCACTCTGTCTCTCTTTTACTCTCACAGTAGTCGTTTTTGTCTTTTAAACATTATTATTTAATGCAAACTGTCAGCTGTTGCTTACTCCTCTGCTTTCAGATGGATTAATCATCTAGATGTTTCCAAGGACCAAGAGCTTATAGTTGGAGAGAACTTCAGAATGAAAATACAGCCACCATTTTCCCCCCTGTCCTCCCCCTCTGCCAAATTGCACATGATATGCTTTTAGCATTTTGTGCACAAGTTTGTGACAGGGAGAATCCTAGACTTCCAAATGCTATTTGTGGTTGAGGTCTGTCTACTTAACCCATTTTCCTTTTTTCTTTCTTTCTTTCACTCTTGCACGCTCATCCTGTCTATAAAATCTGCAGTTGTGACCTCTCTTCCTATAATTTGACTCTAATTCTCATCTCATTTCAGCCTTCCCAGGTAAATCATACAGGAAACATCAACAGATGAGCTAACTCTACTTTATTGTAAGGCTACTTGAAGGGAATCATGCAACTCTGAAAGTACAAACTTCCCACAACCATTTTTAACTGCCTGATCAATTAAGACGAGTCCTTCTTAAGTTTCTTTCTCTGATGGTTAAGCTTCTGGGGATCCTCCCTCCCTCTCCTGATTGTTTCCTAAACAGCATCTCTTCCCCTCATCCCTCAAAGTCATCCTCACATGCCATTGCATCTCATCAATGTCTGCGGAGATTCTCAGTCATCCAGGTCATGGTTGTCACAAAGGTGTTGTTCAAAAGGCAACTGGACTTTCTTGTTTTTTTCCCCTTGAGAATGTTTCACTTCCAAGATCCAAGAAGCATCTTCAGTTCTGGTTAAATGGTGGAGAAAGAGGCCCTCTTTATTAAAACTGAACACCTCTTTTTCAACAGAGGGAGAAGGGTATGGCATCACCTATTTTCTGTGTACCACACAGTTCCTTCAGCAGTCCCAAGCAGTCACCCATCTGAGTCACTCTGATTCAGGTGACTCTCAGGATACAGATAAACCCCCCAAGTAGAGTCAAACAACTCTCAGAGAGCTAGCAACCAACCTTCAGAATGCTAACGACCAGATGACTGTAAAAAAATATAAATCACCATTCACCCAGAACTGAAGAAGCTTCCTGGATGAGAAATGAAACATCTTCAAGGAAAAAAAAAACCCCAAGAAAGCCAAGTTGCCTTTTGAACAGCACCTTTGCAACATACATCTCATCACATTTAACCAATCCTAAAACAGACAGAGCTTAAGCAAAGAAACCAAGAAGGTTGTCCCTTGTTATTTCACTGTCCCTCAAAGATGTTTTGCGCTGTCCGAGTTTACACTTTTCTTTAAGGGATGTATAAGTCAATACACTTCCAAACAAACCAGCAGACTTGATTTCTATTTTCAACCAAGTTTATGAGACTTGTGTCTTTCCCAGAAGTATTTTTGAAAACTGAAAATTGTGCTTGAGGCTAGCAGCCCTCCTGGAATTTATTTATTTTTAAAAGTGAGGTGGCAGTCAATAGTGGTCAGGTGAAGAAGGAATCTTGGGGAAATTCTAAGAAAGGTTTTCCAGCAGGCAACTGTTTGATCATCCTTGTACTAATATGGAATATGGCTAAATCAGGCTGTCTCAGCCTTCAGCCTAGTTGGAAGAAAGGATCAATTAGAATATCTCTGTTTGCTCATTTAATGTTGAAAAAATGAGGGCAAGCCAAGGAGCAAGGCTGACTTTTTCCATGATTACTATTAAAAGCTCATTTCTTATTCTGGCCACATCAGGCAAATATATTATCCGGCTATCTAACGAGCCCCTGGAGTGGTTCCCCCCTTCCCTCTTGTTCCCCAAATGGCCTTGATACAGCTTCAATGGCCATAGATACATAAAGTGCAGTCATGCTGCTGCTGAACACGTGACTGGCAAAGAGTTTGAGCAGGCTGATTTATCTGCTCATGTGGGAAGTCAACAAATGGCACGGCACAGAATCATCTAATGAGTAATTGAGATAATTGAGCAAATTTGGCAATAGGCCAAGGAATTCATTACTACTTTATTGTAAGTAAGAGATGAAGAGAGTCTGGAATCAAGGACGAAATGCTGTGGTTGCAAGATCTTCTTTCTGTTTTTGCGTGATTGAAAAATGCTGGTTCCAAGCCCTTAGACTGGTATGCATGTAGACATGCATGTGTCAATATAGCCATTTTTTTTTAAAAGGTACCCATTGAACTTGTGATGCAAGGAAATGCTAGTAATCAGCCCTAGAGTTGATTATGTTCATTTCCTTTTGTAGCCAGAGGCACATTTTTTTTTAATGGGGTCCTCTTCCCTAGATGTTCTCTGACACAATCTGTCCTTGCTTACTGAAGTTGCTAAGCATGCTTATAGTGATGGAATTAAGAAAATCAAATTATAATAATAAAATTCACTTATACTTTGCCATCTCTGCTTTGTTCTTTGTAACAATTCATAGTAGACAGAGGAACCCAATATACAACATTCTTGAGTTTGAAGCAAGTGGGAGACACGCATGTTATTTCTAACCATGGCGCAGTGGGCAAACAAGCCCTGGTTATGAGAGAGATACTTCTTTGGTTTGCATTGCATTGCAACTTTATCCACTTCTGTGTTATTTTAAAAAAAATTAGAGGAATGCATCCCATTATTCGTTGAAATTCATATGGAAGAGGCAAATAAAGCAGTTCTTTCTTGTGAAGGAAAAGCAACGTATTGCCCACTTTTTAAAGCTAATTTTGCCCTGGCATGTAGAAATGTATTAGGGGTACAATCTCCCCTGCAGGGAATGCAATTGTCCTTCTGCATAACTATACAAGGAGGTGTTTGAAAACGGCTTTCTCTAATGTAATGTAGCACAGAGTAGTGATTTCTCTTTGCTGCCTGTACTGAAAACAATTAATCCAATGAATGAGATGCCAAGAGTGCTGATTAAGAAAGGTAACATTTTAGCAGAAGAAATAACTCTCGCAAGGAGCTAGCAAGTTGGAAGTCATGATGGACAGCCAATTAGACACTAGACCACCATTTTGCAAATATCTGGAGCAACATGGACATCTACGTGTTATATGTGCTCTAAGCCATGAGGCAGTGGGCAAAACATAAGTGGGTTCTCTTGGGAACCATTTGTGAAGGTCCATGACATGTTACTACTGCTTTATTTTACTGCAGTGATACTTCTCATTTGCCAGCAGCTTCTGCTGGCTGCTATGTATTAGAATTACCTTTATTGCAAAATTTCTTTCTTTTTTTAATTCGTGTGGCAGATTTCTGAGCAGAATGGATTTAAGCTGAATGTTAGGATTGATTGTTAGAAGAAGTAATGATATGAAAAATTGCAAAAATTCAACAGTTGCTGTGAAAATAATTGGTTTGAAGATTTAATTTAAAAGCAATTCAGTTGAATCCATGAATTGGTTCAATTGTTTTCTAAATTGATTTGGAAGTCTGAATTAAATCCATTTCGTTATTCAGTCTGAATGTCCAAATCGAATTAGATCAAGCTTGTGAATTCAGTTGGAAGTCTGAATCAAACTGAAGATTCAGATCAGATGTGTCCGATTCACACATTGGTATTAAATTTGTAGGGCAAATTCCTAGGGCAGTAATGGGTTCCCATTCACGGAATGTATTCAAGCAGAGATTTGGCAGCCATTGATAACAGATGTTACAATTTGGATTCTTAGGATGAACAGGGGGTAGATTCAATTGCTTAAATGACCCTTTGTGAAACAATGATTCTACAATGTTATGGTTCCAAGACCTATTAAGGTTAAAGAAAGTTCATTTGCTGCCTTCCTTTCTTGGCCTTTACATAGCCTGGTTACGATTTGTTGGGGACAGGTCTTCACACCAGAGCTTCCATCTCAGTGCTAGATTGCTGCTACAACAGACTGAAGGGGTCTCAGGCAAGACAATGATGGGAAAATAGAAAAGCTTTCCTGTGCAAACACTCTGTGTCATATAGAGAAGTCTTCAGTAGTTTGATCCTCAGCTGGGCTCTAACTGGCCCAGTGAAGGACTGCACTCTGACATCCAGCCAGGAGATTCTCTACCTTTGTGACCTTTTCTGGTTTGGATGCTAGGGAGAAGAGACCATGCCCAGAAAGCAAAATGTTTTTTGTTTGTTTGCTTTGCTTTCTCAGGGGACTATTGATCTTGGGGATGGTCCTCCGTAAGGTTGATATTTTTATAAACTAAAATCAAAGGAAGGGAATGGCTGGATTACAAAGCATTTTGCTGGTGGTGGCCGGATTGCAATGGTTCCTACCTGCTGTACAGCTAGAGCCTGAGCTCACTTGGGTCCTTGAAGCCTGTGACTCTTCCTTCCTTTCCTGAGATAGTTCCAGTGAAAGTCCCCATTTACTTTTTACCTACTGCTGGGGGATGCAGTGTGTTTGAATGCATGATAAGAGGAAGTTATTATAGTGTGAGACAATGATTTTCGGATCACCTGTTTTTCTCCCATCTAAGGAAGGAAAACATACCTCTAAGGCTGTGTGAATCAATATCTGCTCTCTATTGCTTTCTGAGGAAATCATTCCTGACTATTGGTATGTTTTAAAAGATTTTCAGTTAGGTTGTCCTATTGAAATCCTTATTCTTTTTCCCCTCTGTGTTTCATTTCTTCCAATAACAATTATGAACAGGAAAACTATGCTGTTTCCAGTCTATGTCATTTCCGCATTTCATCTGCTTTTTAAATTAAGAGATTTATTTAAATGCCTAATTTAAATATATTTTTTCTTCCAAAATTCATATTCCTAAACACATTTTTCTCCAAATATAATTTTTTCTACTGCATTCTGACAATTTTGAAAAACAACAACAACAAATCAGTAAATAACTGGATTCCAATCCACCTGTCTTGAAATGCTGATCAGGTCGCTGCATTTCAGGATTTGATAAAATTGAATTCTTCAAGCATCCCCTACAATGGTCTCGGAACAAACGGCATGTTCCTGTCCTTCTCATTTTGCAGCCATTTGAAACCATCCATCTTGCTGAACTTGATGTCTTTCTGCTGCCTTCTGAATGTCTGATCAGATTCTTGTAACTTAGTTGAGCAAAAATTCAAATTCTGAGCAGCTCTTATTGTATATTGGGCAAAGTGCTTGGCCAGAGTCAGGAGAAATGACCTAGATTAAATGGACTAAAAATGGATTGATGCCCGAGGGTTAAAAAGGAACTCATCTTGCATCTTCGGCCTTGCCAAATAGCTTTTAATAATCTTTCAAAAGTTGAATAATCAGGTAAGGACATTGCAACTAGTATCAAAGACAAGGATGAAAAACATGAAGAATTGCAATTTGATGGCAACTGTTGTAGGGATTGTTCTGTACCAGCCTGCTACCGGCCCTACAGAAAAGGCAGGGACAACCCCTCCACAAACGGCAAGAGGCTGGAATACGCTTGCCAAATTTATTGCAACAAAAACAAACAAGACAGAACCAAGAAACAGAAGCTTAAAGAAACATGAACCATCCGAGTGGTTGCCTTCAGCAAACCAGCCCTCCCAGACATTCCCCTTATATAGAGTTCAGGGCGTGGCTTCTCTCTGCCTCCTTCCGAGAAGCCCCATTGCCTTCCTCTGTTTACTCCTAATTGACTGCCTCCTGCGTCGGGCGTCCTTGAACAGGGCCAGCTGTGGGTCATCTTCATCCACACTGTCAGGCTCACACAGCTGGGTCTCCGTGGTGACCAAGTGGGAGGGGCCTGGCTGAGGGCTATCATCAGCAAGATCTTCAACCCCCCCAGCAAGCTCTTCAACACCCCCCTCCTCCTCTGAGTTGTCCGACCCAACTGCCGAACCCACAGGCTGACCCTGAATCACAACAGGGATCTGAGTCCATATCTGAAGCTTGGGATGAAGACAAGCAGATCTACCCAGCTGATGCCTCTAAGAGTAGGCAAGTATCTTTGTGAAAAAATACAGTGCTATTCACTAACATCTCATCACTGAGTAAAATTGATGAAATGACACACCTAATGACCTCCAGCGCTTGTGATGATCTATATAGCTCTTCTCTTTTTCAGAACACTGTAATTTTATCATTATAAACAGCTGAAGTTTTTTTTTTTTTGTTTTACAATAGACTAAAAAAGAGCTTTGGTGTTCCAAATAGAAAATGATCAGAAAGTAAAACTGGTATTGCCTTTTACACAGAATAGGTGCAAGGAAAAAAAAACTGCACTATGTTTGAATATTATTATAAATGGAGCTTTTATTTGATATTCGGCAGTTGCTAGAATTCTTTCTTAATGACCTCTTTGCTTTTCTACAATAAATTAGTTATCTGAGTTTCTGAACTCTTGTGTTGGTTTCAATTGGTTTCAATTCAATCTTGCCATGAAGAAGTCAAGAGGTAGCCTAGAAATACAACAATAAATATTAATTCTATTTTTATTGTAAAATTATATTACCAGACTCTTGTAAGTCAGAAATATCCCTCTCTTCCTGTTATGTATGCAGGCACTTGCATAGCAACAGCCACCAGGGGGCGTTGGCCTGAACGGTTTCAGCGGGAAACCCAGTTTCGGCGGGAAACCTAGGGCCAACCCCATTGGCTGTCAGCTTACCTGGCCGGGTATTTAAGGAGGCCAGGTAACCCTCATTCCCCAGTTCACTACTCCCCTCCAATAAATAGCTGAACTCACACACCGGCTGGCGTCTCTTCCTTGCGTCGGACCCACTACACAATACTTCCCTCAATTTTACTCCCCCTGTTCTGAAACACTTTCTCGACTCCTCCTTCTTTGGGCTTAGATTCCATTGATCACTCATCAGTATGACAAAGGTAAGAAAAGGGGAAGAAAGAGAAGGGAAAAAGAAGATGTAGAGAATATTTCTCATGTTTTCCTTTTTGCAACTCCAAAATACAAAGTTTTTTTTTCTATTCCCTCAGAATACAAACAGAAAAAGGTATTTAAATGCCTAGAATGGTAGAAATGTTTTTTTTGGGGGGGGGCAGGAAAAATACTGGAGTAGGTAGGCAAATGGAAACCTTTGAGTGGTAGACTTACACTTAAAAAATATAATCTCATTTATGTCTTGTGTATCTGTAACAGTATAGCCAGGCCTTTTTTTTGTCATAGAACGCCCAGAATGGAGTTCCGGCACCTTTTTTGGATGGAACCTTGTAGGGTAGGCAAGGCGGTTTGTATGACATGTGTGAGTTCCAGCACCTTTTTCTTTTACAAAAAAAGCACTATTATTAACTATTTATTAGACTTTTAAGAAGCAACTTTCACACCCTATCCAGAATAGTTCATGCAAGCATTCCTGGAACTATGCTGACTTGGTAGAGAGCAAGAAGAATGCAGTCATTTTTGACAGCAGTAATTTTAGGATGTGCTCTAATGGTGAAACCACAAATTACAATGCTGTCCACAATTAAATATTTTCTGGAAGTAGAGAAAATGCATAAAGCAAGCACAAAACTGAACTGAAACCAAATTCCCTCCCTGAGATTTTTTTTAAAGTAAAAATATAATCTAAAATCTAGAATGATACAGTCTTTCCCACCATCCCATCTTTTCCTTTGCCAAAAATGGGAAATCCACCCAATGTGAGCTTGTCGATCAGATGGTCGGCAGTTTGGCGGGTCGAATCCCGAGTGCCGCGTAACAGAGTAAGCGCCTGTTACTCGTCCCAGCTTCTGCCAACCTAGCAGTTCGAAAGCATGTAAAAATGCAAGTAGAAAAATAGGGACCACTACGGTGGGAAGGTAACAGCGTTCTGTGCGCCTTTGGCGTCTAGTCATGCCAGCCACATGACCACGGAGATGTCCTCGGACAAGCGCTGGCTCTTCGGCTTTGAAACGGAGATGAGCACCAGCCCCTAGAGTCGGAAACGACTAGCACGCATGTGCGGGGGAACCTTTACCTTTACCTTTTATAATCAGGTATCAGGTATCTTCATGATTCTTTTTTTTTAAATTCTGAAATGTTAGTTTGTGCTTGGATCCGATATCTGGTCAGCAAATTGCCACTGCAGATTCTGAGAGACAAGCAAAGGGATTTGGATACTAAGAATGAGAAAAAAAAGAATAAAAGGAGAGAAACTGAGTAGCAATTCTCTGACAAATAACCAGGTGTGACCCAGAAGAATATGTGACGGTGACATGGCCAATGTCACTGCCCTTTCTCAATTGCAGTCCCTAATGATGCAATTTTTATCTCCCAACCCAGCAGATGGTCAATAACATGCCCAGGGGAAAGCATTTCTTTACCTCTTTTTCTTTGACTCTCTCAAGAGTTATTGCGGCTTGGGTTTTTTTTTTTTAAAACCAAATCGGTTTTTCTCTCCCTTGTCCTCCAAACCATTCTCCCATCTGACTTCATTAACATGCTTTGTTTAAAGATGAGAAGGAATCGTAGCCTACACCTCAACGCTGGTAATCCAAGATCAAAATTGAGAGAGGACTCTATAGGGATGGGGTGTACTTGTTGTTGGTGATGGGAGAGAGAGAGAGAGAGAGAGAGAGAGAGAGAGAGAGAGAGAGAGAGAGAGAGAGAGAGAGCGCACATGGAACGTGAAATTAAAATGTAAATCAAAAAGTAATTGGCTTTTTGTGCATTGTTTAGATAAGATTTACTCGTGAAGAATGGCTTTTCCTGTCGGAAACTCAGCAGGCTCAGCTCCATGTGACACAGTTGCATTTAATAATGGCAACCCATCTAGGCCATAAATATTGCAAACAATGCCATTTGAATGAGAAGCCCCATGAACCATAATAAACCCCCTGTGATTAATTCCCAAACTGCTCGGTTCATATTAGACCTGCGGTGGCGTCCCCAATGCGATCAATACAGTGTAGCCGAGTGATTCTAATAGAAGCGTTATTATCTTTTAATCTTTAGGAGAACAGTAACTTTCCCCTCTTTCCCACCCCCTTTCTTTTTCTTTGTCAAATACTTTGGCATTAAACTCTGCTCATTCTTTTTCTCCGAGCAACCTTGAAGATTCTTCTTTCTTTCTTTCTTTTTTTTTAGGCTGCTTTCTTACACACACACACACACACACACACACACACACACAAATCCCTACCTTTCACTTCCCTGTGCTTGTCTTCTCCTGAAATCAAGATGCATTCAGTTTTTTCAAGGATTTTATCAATAAGTTGACACTGTCACTGTTTGGTGAACCACCAGCTAAAAGGCACATTTGTATGCCAGGATTTTACAATTGGTCCCAACGACCTTGCCTGCCAGCTGCAATATATTCTTTTTTCCTGGTAGAGAAATGCTTATGGTGAGTGAGGAGTAAAAAGGACAGGCATTTGGAACCAAGGAAGGGTCTTGGAGAGAATAGAGGGAGAGAATAAAATATGGCAACATATTGCTCTCTGAATAGCTAGAAACAACTTGTTGTGAGCGAGGTTGCACATGCTGCATTTAGCACGCAGCCTTTTTTTTAACAGAAAAGCAAAACCAGCTTACAACTGTCTTTCGTTAAACAATGGGAGGCAAGGAAGGACACTATTAAGGTATTGGCTGCAGTGACACCAATTAGTTTAATAGTTTGATTCCCTCTTTTTTTTCTTTCTTTCTTTCTTGTGGTTAGCAGATAATATCCTTGCCCTGCACTGTCATCCTGAAGAATATCTATGCAGGTGGTCATTAAGAGTTGAAAATGACTTGACGGCATATAATTAATCAATATGCCGCATTAAGTCCTTGATCTGCCTTGCTAAATCAGGGCTAGGTCAAATGCAACACCTTTAGGAGACAGAAAGGGAATAATCTAGTTATTTATTTTACAATACAATTCAGAACAGTATGGACAACAGAGAAATGATGAAAATCAGCTCGTTTATTGTAAAACCAATGTAAAATGGGGAGTGCCATTAAAAGGGACTAAGATTGCCCAGATTTCATTGATAAGTGAGGAATGCTTCCTTACAATGAACTTTAGAAATGTAGGAGTGAAGCCCATATTCAGAGGGACTGTGTGTGTTTGGGGGGAGGGGAGGGCAAAGCATCCCAAAATTGAGATGGGGGCGGCAACCATGAATATAAAAGGCAGAAGGCTTTGGGGTTATATGTTTTGGATCTTCTGAGGAAATCATAGAGAAGAAGGGAAGGAGGTTTCAAATACTAGGTGTCTAGTATTTGAAAGTTCCATTTGAGAAAGACACATGAATCACTAACAGTAAACTCAGACAAAATCCAAATTTACAGCTCCTGTTTAATGGGTCATTAACTTCAATGGACAAACATATCAATCCCCTGTGAACCTCAGTTTCTCCATCTTGGTCTTCTCCAAATTGTGTTGGAGTTCACTATGAATGACAAGAACTGAAACCCAACACCATAGAATGGCTCCAATTAAATCCAGTGCAGAGGTTCTAAGAAGTGTGGATTCGATTGTAGCTATGATGTAGCCTGTCTCCTGATCTTCGTGCTAGGAAATTTGGCTTTTTGCTGTTTGATGCTCTCCAAAGGGGTTGGATCCTAGTCCTTTAATTCTACTCTGCAGTGCATATCACCCTGATGCCTCATGGAAATTTCTACTGGCAGTGATGATGGCAATGAAATGCTATCGATAAATTTCACAAATCAGAGAACTGAACAAGAGCCAGGGGGAGAATGTCGATTTATGAATCTGTATAGATTGTTCCTATCTTTTCAAATATGAAGGAGATTGATAAGGATCAGTGGAAGGCCTTTAAGGCTCCTAAACAATTTATCATGAACAATGCTGAGTGGGCTTTGCAGATGTAATCCTCCTCTTTAATTCAGCATAACAACTCCAAAAATAGCTTGTCCCTTACTTGCTACATAATGATTTTTCAAATGTGTGTATGTTGTGTTTATCAAAGATTGTGCCCTTTTCCTACTTTACAACAATGATAATTTATATTCCTCTTCCTTTTTCATGCTTTAAGTTTTTGTCATGGTTAATTGAAATGGTTTTTTCCCAAGCCTTCTTTCAACAAAGAGAGGTGCTCTGTTTGCAACCTTTAGAAAGTTATTTAGTTTAATCAATTGTGCCCAATTGATTAAAAACTGGAGCAAGATGTGCTGTATTTATCAGTATTTTAGATTATTAGAATCTGTACCAGAAGTCAATGCTGACCTGAAGGCATAATAATAATTGTGAGGATAGAATTATGAGGACAGAATGCCTAGATCAAATTGGGGTTAACTGTAGGGGTGATGATTTATTATGAAGTTTTGTTTTCTTTGTGTGTATTTGCATTTTTACACTATTTTTCTATATTTGATAGGATCAATTGATTTAATCCATAAAGTTTTCTTCTTCTAATGAGTGAGTTAAGATTGTATTGGATCTAAACAAACAGCCATCTTGTTCATAACATGCCTGCTATAACAGTTATTGAAAAGAAGAAAGCCTGGTTCATTGATGTTCCTATAATGAGTGATACTATGATTGAGGAAAAATAGTTGGAAAGAATTATAAAATACTGTGACTTGCAGATCAGAGCTGAACAGTTAGGGAAAAAGAAGTCAGTTGTTATACCAATTGTGAATGGACCCCTTGGAACAATATCTAAAGGTTTCCCTTGATATCTGGAAATACTGAATCTCAGAAAAATCAAAATCCTAAACACATTATATTGTAATAGGTGGCGTGAGATGCTTGGGTAAAAATTAGCCAACGCTATGCCAATGTTTACTCAGGAATTCATGCTTAGTTATAACTGATGACTAGAGCTATATGTAGAATGATTTTACTAAAGTGAATCAACTTGAGATCTGCAATTTGAATGTCCTCCCTAGGTGATTTTCTGCTCCTTCCCTCCATTTCTGTTTTGCTTAGTTTCTCCTTTGTTTATAATAAAATCTGAACCTTTTTCACACAATGAAACATCAATCTTTGCCGTAAATATTACATTGATTGTTGGTGAAATCTTCTGCTACCCAACAGAATGATTTCCAGTTCTTATAAGCCTCCTTGGAATCATTTGATTGGAAAGTGAGATATAAAAAATGAGCATATGAATGAAGGATGATACCCAGTGCATGATACCCAGTGCATTTTCCCTTCTTAATGAATTTTTGTACATCTAGATGCTTCATTTATTGGTTAGCCACATGTGGTTTACTAGGAGTTGCTATGGTTTCATAGCTCTATTATCACTGCAGGTTTTCAAATCCCAGAAGAAATGAATGAGAAAAGGCTAATCCCTTCTTCTTCTTTTAAAAAAAGCTGAATTCCAGGATAAAAATCACCAAGGTTGGTGTGAATAGACTTACCGTATATGCTATCCTAAAAACTATAAAAATAGGGGCATTTTATGAGGCTATGGCATGGGGCTATATTTAATTGTTTAATGCATTGTCTCAATGGAAACTATTCATCAAATCTTGATTAATCCACAGCTTACCATAATGTATAAACTGAACCAATAATAATACTGTCTGTCGAAATGAGTCAGCCATGATTTCCCCTGGTTAGGAACACAATCTATTTTCTATAATTTCCTAACTGGTGGGGTTGTGAGGATTTATTTGTAGATATACTTTTTGATGGCCCTGATGGGTCTACAAATTGATAACTGAATAAACAGAATAGGAAGACAGGCAGAACAGACAAGAAATCTCACAAAGAGACCTCACCACAACTACTTTAGTACAAAGCCTAAAGGGAGGCACTGGATCTTCAAGGCTCATTTAAAGGAAATCAGGATTGAGGTCATTTTGAATCTCTGGGGGATGCTGTTCCAGTGGGCAGACTCCACAAGAGATGGTTGAATGCCATCATGAAGATCTACAAGAAGAACAGAAGAAGAAAGAATGGTCCACTTGTCCACTTGCTATCTTTCTCCTGAACCATCAACTCAAGTATATTTTCTGTTGGGGGAAAATACCAAGTTGCACAGTTGCTGTGGGGAAAATTTAGCCGTGAAAACACCAGTAAACAGAGATGCTGCTTAATAAAAAGAGAAAGATGTGTGCATTACAATAACACTAAAGACAAAAGGAAGCAAAACATTGCTTCTGAAAGCAAGTGTGTGAATTTTGAATAATCTTCAGAAAAAGGAAAAAGAAAAAGAGGAGGAAAGGGGAAGAAAACATGATGGGGAAAGTCATTGTACAGTCTAGATCACAGGTCTGCAACCCGTGGCTCCGGAGCCACATGCGGCTCTTTCAGCCGTCTCCTGCAGCTCCCGGTCCTCTGCCATGTGCAGTCCAAAAAAAAAGTGGGACTAAAAAAGTTCAACCAATCAATTCAAATATGCAGGGTAGGTGCATATCTCGCCTTGGCTCCACTCTTCAGTCAAACCCTGTTCTGCGCATGCGCGCATGTACGCGCATGTGCACACATTTTTTGCGGCTCCCAGTTTTTCCTTTTGTGAGGGAACCGGTTCCGAGTGGCTCTTTCTCTGTTTCAGGTTGCTGACCCCTGGTCTAGATGCTCTTGGGATGTGTCAAAGTCTTTGAATGGAAGACTGACACTAGAGAAGAGATCTTTGGCACCCTCCTTTCTCTGGCTCTTAGATAGCCTGGTTATGATTTGTTGAGGACATGTCTTCACATCAGAGCTTCCATCTCAGTGCAAGATTGCTGCTACAACAGACTGAAGCCAGATCATGGCATGAAAATGATGTTGTCCAAGGGAAAATTTAAAAAAAAAATCCTATGCAAACACTCTATGTCATATAGAGAAGAAGCCTTCTGCTGGCCTCTAATTGGCCCAGTGTAGGATTGCCTTCTCTCATCCAGCCACGTGGTTCTCGGCTTTTATGACCAGGCTCTCTACTTTTATGTTCACCAAATAAAATTCTGAAGCTTTCATTTACTTAGAAACTATGAGAAAAATAGTTGGCTTGAAGGAAGAAAGTGAAAAGCAAAAAAGAGGTTAAGACAAACAAGTTAGATACATGGATTGGAATAATCTGAACAAATTCAACATTATGGGAGATATTTTTTATGGATGTATCTGCCTTGCATTCCTACAAGAAGGTCATCATGTTTGAAGTTACTTGCACCATCTCTGTCTGCATGATTGATTCTGGGCCAGCATGAATGACTTAAAAACATGGTCAGCCTGGTTTACCACGCACTAATCCTTTTTTCTGGAATTGCACAACAAAACTGCAGCTGTTAGGCTTCTAACTGGGCTGGTTAAGCATACTGCACGACCATAGCAGAGAGTTAACCAAGACTTGATCCCCTTAAAGCACACTAGGTCTTAAGACTAGCTAATCTGAAGTTTCTATTAGCACTTGCAGTATGAGTATATGCCCAGTGCTTTGCTGCAAACTTTTGAAGAGGTTTGAAAGTGGGTTCATATGCTTCTAAAGCTGTAGTGAAACTTAATGTGTGCGCTTAAAATACCACTTCCATCATTAGCATAGGCCAGGCAGACTCCTATTGCAGGTGTGTATGTCATTTTGTTTGCCTTGAAATCACCAATTCAGGAATTATACATGGGAAGTATTTCCATTAATCTCTCAAAAGAAAGCATAACAATATTCAACAATTCAATGTCACAGTTGGACATAAGAAAACAAATGGCAATGGTAGCGGAGAATTAATGAGCTGCTGTTCCACTTGGTGACAACAATATTGCTCTGAGAAGGACAAAAATGCTCCCTCTTAATAAATGATAATGTAGAATGTTTGCCTTTTAAAAACCAGTTGCAGTCATTTTTTTCCTCATTTTTTCCTTGTTTCATTTGCTGGTAGTCCTCAAGTTACAATTACAGTTGGTACCAGAATTTTCATTGCTAACCAAGGCGGTTGGTGAGTAAGTGAGTCAGGCCTGATTTTTATGACTTTTCCCCATGGTTGTTAAGTGAATCACTGTAGCTGTGAAATAAACCATGGGGCTGTTAAGTAAATCTGTTGACCTTTCTTGTTGGAATCTGACCGAGAAAGTTGTAAATCAAATTATCACCCAGGGATGCTGCATCCATCATAAATGCATGCCACTTGATAAGCCCAAATTTTGATTATGTGACTGGGAATGCTGTGATATTCTTAGTGTGAGGACCATTTGTAAGTCACCTTTTTTCATTGCCATTGTAACATCAAACTGTCACTAAATGAATGGTTATAACTTGAGGACTATTTGTAGTTAGGGCATCTTGAATATAGCTAGTCCTTTCCAGTTTTTTTCTTTGTTGTCAAGCTGTATATGTTGACTTAGAGAGTATTCTTTAGATTACAGATCCTTGCTCACATGGGACAATAGAAGAATATTTGGAGTGAAATTGGGCTTCACATATGACATTCTGCCCAATCTTGCATGAAAATAAATGTAGTACTTGTATATACTCATTTTGTTTATATATCATTTATAAAATGATATATAATCATTTTACTGGTAATCTGAAGAGGAAAATGGCTATTATAACACAATCTCTTTTTTTAAAAAAAAACTGGCTTTCTGATCAGTCCCTTATTTGTGTGTGAAATTTCATGAATGACTTCCATAGACTCACTCTTGGAAACCAGCTAAAATTGCTATAAGATCCAAATGAATTTGGTCTCATGACATTTGCTGCCAATGACCTGCATTTTTTAAAACATAAATTGATAACGCCGTCTTGCAGTAATCATGGAATATGAATTAACAGAGGACTGTATAGAACATAGACAAAAAATAAATAAATAGGCACAACCTCCCTTCTCTTACATAGCTTGTGGCTTACGTTCCATGACTGTCGAAGTAATAAATGAGGCGCAATACTTTGTAGTACTTTGACAGCTAATGAAACCAATATTGTTGACAGTGGCAATTCAGGCAATGGCAAAAGTGATTCAAAGTTCTATCAACCTTTCTGATAAAATATCTGCTGGATTTCCATAAAGCTCTTGTTTTTCTGTGGCTTTTACTTTCCAGCAATTTTGCATATGATTTGGGCACGTGTGGCACAATTGAATACAGTTTCTAGACGAAGGGTAGCTACCTGTGCATCCTAAAATTTCTAGTAACCTGTGTTTTAAGATATTGCTGAAAATAATTGTAGATAGGCCCTTTTTCAGTTTATATTCAGTCAAATAAAAATCTTTCTAAAGGAGGAGGGAATTTTGGAGAAATTCTCATGGGTACAGTATTGTGTTCTTCCCTTATTTCAGACATGTCAAACACAAGGCCCGGGGGCCAGATCCGGCCCGTGAAGTGGTTTCATGCGGCCCGCGAAGCCATCTTGGAAACAGTGAGGGAACGGCCCCCACTGCCTTGGCCCTGGCCCAGAGACCCTCCTCCTGCCAGAGACGCTCAGATCTGTCCCACTCCTGCCCAGACTCCAATAGGCACCCTTGATGCGAATGATGTAGAGATGGCCACGCCCACCCAATAGGCCATAGGCACTCTAGCCACGCCCACCCAGTAGGCCACACCCACCCAGGCCACACCCACCCGGCCCCTTGAGGGCAACCACAATGCTGATGCGGCCCTCAATGAAATTGAGTTTGACACCCCTGCCTTATTTAGTTACAAGCTAGCCAAGGGATCTGTAGAAATTTTTTTTTCCCATTGAGTTCATACCTCTTCAGTGGCTTTCCAATCTTCCTGGCTTTCTACACTATCATCAGTCCTATCATAAGAGGTCTTCTCCATCTGGGCTTTTTCATTAAGGAAAAAGAAACCCCATCCTCATAAAGCTGTTCCTTCTCCCAGCTGAAAAATCAGAAAAGATCATTCACCCAACCCTACAAACCGAGTGAAAATTTTGAAGTGTGATTTAAGTGCTCAGTGGAGATTACTGACAATACAATAGCTGGAAACAAAATCTACATAACATTTTATCCTTGAGGAGTCGACTGCAGTATAATTTGGGTTTACTAACTCTAGCCATACATATTCTATACCTGGAGGAAACAAGTCAAGGATTAAGATGGGACATGATCATGTTGAGACCCCAGAGGGCCTATTACATAATATTCCTCTTCTTCCTTCTGCAAAAATACATATTCACTATGCAACCATGCCCAGTAAATTCTTCTCCATCAAAATCAATGGAGTTGACCTCTACGAGACAGCCACAGATTGATTTAATTATTTATCTGAGGTTTCTAAATTATTTACTATACTGTTTTTTAAAAAATCTGTACATAAGTTGCTTTAATGAAATGCAGGGTATATATCTGGAGATTATTAAAATGCTCCCTTTTCTCATAGTTGAACAGATCTTATTTTAGTTGATGGAAATGTGAAAGAAATAGATATTTAATCTAGTGGTGCAGGATTCATTTCACTCCCTTGTTCCTACAGAGATTTCCAATACACTTTCCTTTCAGCATGAATAACAACAGGTAATGCAGGAGAAGACTTGCACAGCTGGGGATATAAAACATTAGTTGATCTTAATCTTTATGAACATTTATGGGCAGTTCAAAATGTCAGAATGAAGAACAGAAATCTTCTTTAGTTGATTTTAATGGTTCTGAAAAGACAAGCTTCCAACAATTATCTTTCATGCAAAAGTGGAAGGAAGTCAGGATTCGCACTCATGACTTGGACCTATCTCACAGGATTTCTTTAGCCTATTTTGTCTTTATTGCAGGGTTCTCTATCTATACGGAGAGACTATGTTAAAATATTATACATGGCTTCATGTATGCAATTCCCATCTGCTGGGAATTATATGTATGAAATATATGCACATATAGTCATGGGAAATAGTTACCTAGGAATATGGAAAACATGGAAAAGATTGTTGTGAAAACTGACTCTCAGAAAACGAAAAAAGGGATGTCAGAAACAAAATAGGTGCCCACACCTATTTTCCACTGTGCTCCAATCTTTGCTTGATTTACCCCTTACCTATATGTGACCACTGATTTGCCTCTGAGACAAAACAGACTTCGACAAACATAAAAAGTACATTAAAGATTTATCAAATAAAGCACAACTGGCTAAATCTGCATAATACATAAAGCCATAAACCATGTTTTACAAACCCTAACGGCTGGGTATGCACAGCATGCTGTCTCTACACTAAACAAAGCCTGTGATTGATACTTCCTGAAATTATAGATAGGATTTTTTCCATTCTTTGCAAGGGTGGGATCAAGGCTAACGACACTGAAATAATATTCAAGATTCAAAATCATTCCAAGCAAGTTATTTGTCAGTGAGTCACAGCATTTCCGGTACCTAGGATTTTCTGAATATTGACTTTTGCCAATGACTTATGGCAAAACTCTTGCTCTACCATTAAATAGTTGCTTTTTTCTGGCTCATTACTCCCGCCAAATGAGGTGTGTTGCGTCAGTTTTTGCTGCAGAGGTTTGAGTCCTAGCACTGTGTGGTGGGGTGAGCTCCTGTCACTCACCTCCCCTAGCAGTTTAAAAGCATGTTTTATGAAAGTAGATAAATAGGTACCACTTTGGTGGGGAGACAAGCTGGGTGTTTGTGCGGATGGTTAGAATCCTGCTGGTCCTGGACAATGCCTGTTTGCGAGGCAGCTTTGGTGGAGGGAAAGGGTCCCTGTTTATGCTGCAGGAAAGCTACTAGTCTTTCTTTGGGGTGCAGAGCTAGCTTGTTCTCTGTGGCACATTTTGGGAAGTGCGAGAGCATGAACCAAACAGGGGTAGCAGTCTTAGGTAGCCAAACTACTACTCTGCATTAGCATTGTGGTCTCCTGGCTAATGTAACATGACCCTTTGCTAAATAAAAATAATAATAACACCCTCAAACTATGAAAAGCTTCTTTCATTGGTCTCAGGACACAACGCTAGATAAAACTGAAGCCTTCCATTCTGTACTTTTCATATTAGATCATTGCATTGCCTTACAGTATTGATGTAATCTGTTTACCTTGAAAGCACTTCATTTCAGACTCAGTGAATAAAAGCATTTTACACATCTATATGCATACTGATTTTAAATTTATGATGTATGGCCATGCTTTATCGTGAGCAGGATGTCAAAGAGTCCACTAGGCTGGCCTTCTAGTTCTTGTTGTGAATGTTTACATTTCTATGAAGTTTTATTAAGTAAACACAAAAATGTCACCCTTAAACCTGCATAATATGGAAATTAGAATATGGGAATGGCTTTAGATTAATTGATATGTCCTATGGCACAATAACAACAGTTAAAGGGTCAAAGGGTAAGATGTCTTGATCATGATGTACATATGAATATATGAATATATACATATAGTGTGTGTATGTGTGTGTGTGTGTGTGTTGTGTGAATGTTTAATCGACTGTAGTCTCCCTTCCTTATTTTGGTCTATTTGATTTAAAGTTGACATAAAGCAAACACTTGAAGAATGTCTATGATCATTGCATAATGTATATTGGATTGAATAATAAAGGCTTTTGAAAATATGTAAATAGAAGGAAATATTAACAATGTTAGCTCCCCTGGGTTATAAAATAACATTTTCTAAATTTGGCTGCTTTGTAATTATAGACTTAATGCTCTAAAGTCTGTTCAAATTAGAAAGAACAAAGAGTCCATATAATTAATGAACAATGAAATATGTGTTCAATGTTAAAGAAATAATTGGGAGAGGGGAAAACATTGAAGCATGGACTAAGATCCAAAAAGCCACGTGTCCAGGGACTTGGAAAAAAAATGTCTTCCAAACTCAAGATTTTATTTCCTAATGTAGTATGTGAGAATGGGAGGGAAAAATAATTTTATTTTAAAAAAAGTTTAAGCTATTTTCTATGGAAATGAGGAAATTGCAAACAATAGAGAGAGAATGGCCACTGGTCTTGTTGGACTATTCTTCATAATAGTACTATATTTGCCCTGAAAATATTTCTGTGGACTTACTGAATGTAATTTTGAGCGTTAATGACAAGACACATAAATGGTCCTGAAGAGAAATGTTTCTTTTTGTAATGCCTCTTCCTTGCAGTGTTGAATACCTCTCTCTGAGTTTCTATTGAGTTCTGAAAGGTAATTTTGTGGAATTTTATGTTTAAAAATGCGCTTTTCATCACAGAATGCAACTATGTGTAGAAATAATTATTTGAACACTCCACAAAATAATCTCTAATCCCCCTTTTAAATTTTTCTGTTTAATTCCTATTGTGATTACATTTTAACTGGGTGTTTTTAACATCAATATGTATTGATTATGTGCCATTAAGCTTTTGTCAACACCTAGTGACCACATAGACAGATTCCACACACCCCCTCAATGATCTGTTCTCAATCTGGTCTTTCAGGTTTTCTAATGGTGCATCTATTGCTTATGTACCACTCTAGTCATCTTGCTGCTGTTCACCCTTTTTTCTCTTTCCTTCCACCTTTCCTAGCATTAAAGCTTTCTCCAGAGAGCTGATCTTCGCATGATGCATCCATAGTAGGATAATTTGAGCCTAGTCATGTGTGTCTTGAATGAGAACTCTGGCTTGATTTGTTAGATGGATCCATTTGTTTATTTTCTTGGCGGTCCAAATAATTCTTTTGAGTCTTCTCCAACAGCAAAGTTCAAAAGCATTAATATTCTTCCTAACCTCTTCTTCAAATTCCAACTTTCACTTCCATAGAGTGTCACAGGACATACCATTGTTGGCACTATTCTGTAGGTAAGCCTTGAAAGACACTTACTCCATACAAAAATTAAACTAGGCGATCCAGTCCTATACACTGGTATATGTGATACAGTGCAAAAACAAAACAGAGACAATAAAAATGACTTTAAAGAGTTTTTGTCTTGAATGACATACCAGGAAAGAAGGAAGTAAAAGAATGCATAAATTTTTGGCTTTCAGTTTATGAAATGTTAATTTATTTACTCCAATTTATTTAAGCCAGGCATAATTTTTGGAAGCATGTTTCCTTCTGACTTCAAATACTCTTATTTCACTCTTTAGACTGGACATCATTGCATCTAATTCAAGTAATGTGATAGCTGCAATTTTTAGCCCTAGCAACGCTGAGACTTTCAGTTCATTTCAGAAGGGAAAAGTCCATTAAAACATTTTTTCCAATTATTAACATTTCCTGCAATGTCTAGACACTAGGATGCTAAAACACACTGTTTATGTGTCTGCCTTGTCTAGATAAAGGAATATGCTTTTGGCAAAATATCTCAGGTGCTGCCTTCAACTACAATATAACCTTTATTTATCCTCCTACCTCCATTTACACACACACACACACACACACACACACACACACACACACACACACACAAACATACAAGTAAGGAAGAAAAGGATTTAATTTAAGCCTTTGATTTTGCTGGACTTGGAGTCAACTTCCTGTTCTTCGCTCCATGTCCTTTTTCTTAAGCTACTGAGACAGGAACAAAAGTGAGCCAAATGAGTGGGTTGTTGTCATGAGTCTTCAACTAAAATGCTTGGTTAACCAGCCCATGTGCACTGCCATTTTATCTCTTCCCACCAGTTCCAGTTTCTGAGCCTGTATTCAAGGTCAGGGCAGCTAAAATGATGAAAAGGAGGGAAGAATCAAGACAGGCAAGGGTGAAGGTATCAGGGTATTAAATAGTGCTCTTCAGGAGATCTGGCTGCAGGACAAGCAAAAAGGAATCCGAGTGACTGACTCTGTAGCAATGAGAGAACAAACCATACAGCAGAGAAGGTGCTGCTCTTCATTTATTTAATGCATTTGACTCACCATTTATTGCATTAGTCATTGACTGAAGCCAAAAAGAAGGGCATAGCAAAGGTAGATAAAGTCCAAGAAGGTTGCCCTTGAAACATGTACAGTTCAGGTTTATAGGTAAAGAGTCTAGGCCATCTGAGACCCCAGGTTATCTGAGGAACTATCTGAGAAGTGCCCTGTCCCACCTGTGCTGGCTGGTAGGGCCCAGAAGAAGAACCTTTCTCTACCATGGGTCCTGCCCTCTGGAATATTGTGACCCCAAAGGTATGATCTATACCCACTGTTTTGTTTTTCAGCTTGAAAACCTGGCTCTGCTGACTGTCTTGGGGTCCCGATGAGAGCATGTCATACTGGAGGTGGTTAATGGACTGAGATAACTCCACCCACATACTGCTCTCTTCCTTGCCATCTTTGTTCATTTTAAGTCAATATTAACATCGACATTTATTATTTTCATGTTTTAATGATTTGTCTTGTTGCTTTCATTGGGTTGCAGGCCCAGAGACGCCTTTTGGCAAGAGGAGCAGCATATAAATTTAATAAAGTCAATGAATAAATAGAATTTTTTCTATGATAATGAATACAAATTGGGAATCACACATGCTTGTTTCAGTACAGAAAAACATTTTTAAATGTTTAAATCAACCACACTATGCATGATAGTGCAAGAATATTTCCAAATAATAAAGTTTCTTCTGATATAGATTGTGTTACATGCGTCAGAATCCTGTAGAGATTTAGATAGCAAGCATACTTCAAAACTTTGTGGTCCAATTCACTTTGATCAACCCTTCAAAATAGACTCTAAAGAGCTAATTCATCTGTCAGTTCCACCTGCTCGGAGCTTTTCTTCATTTTGAAATCAAACCCCTCTTGCCATCCTAATGAAACTTTCATTTTCTTAAGCACCAGTAAGTCTCTGCATTTCAAAGCTCTTTATTCACTACAAAAGATAACTCATTCTATATTTTCTCAATCAAACATGGACCAAAAATGAAGAAATACGATTGTCACCACTATCCATGGTCACAGGAAAAAAAAAAGTTAAAAAGAGAAAGAGAACATAATTATTCAGACATCAAATCTCTACTTTTCCCTGATCTTTCATGTCATATAATAGAATTGTTGAAAGCTTAGTCATGTTTATTCCTCTCCTAATAATCAAGGTAACAGATTAAGGGTTTATTGAATTTGGCATCTTGTTTGAGAAAGTAGAGTATTTCTTGGTTTGGGCTGCATTATAATCAGATTTCTGGGAGAAATATTGTAATTTGCATTTTCTTCTGTATACACAAAATGTGGAAGATGGCGTTGTCATGTCAAAAGAAAAATAACAGCAAATATGACCAGTAATAAAGTAAACAAAATAAAGAAGCAAGCAAAGAGAATGGAAAGAAATTCTTAGTGATCCTAAAAATCAGCTGGAAAAACAGACATATCTGTCTTTGGAAGAAAAAGCTTCTGTGAAATAATGAAGCCAGTTTTGGCACATTTTGATACTCCATATGGCTGCTTGGGAATGGAAACAAAACTAAGGAAAACATTTATTTAATGCTGTTACATATTATTTTCATTTAGGCCATCCAAGGTGATTTACTTGCTAAAATCAGGGCTTTTTTTCTCATAGAACGCTCAGAACGGAGTTCCGGCACCTTTTTTGGATGGAACCTTGTAGGGTAGGCAAGGTGGATTGTATGACATGTGTGAGTTCCGGCACCTTTTTCTTTTACAAAAAAAGCACTGGCTAAAATCCAAAGAAAATTAGACAGAAGCTGGCCTAGGTGTATACTGGCAATTGATTTAGGTTGTTGATAGATCCTTTCTAAATATGTATGGATTACATCATTACGGCCTTCACCCAGGACAAAAAGGTTTTATATGATTGCATGAGAAATGTAGAAAATACTCTGCTGCAATCCATTTTCAGGAGCTGATTCCATAACCTGTGCCAATTCACACTTGTCTTTCATTTGCAAACAGGCCTTCTGGAACAAGTGGGCAAGGACTCTAGATGTACCAATAAAGAAGAATACTTGTAGCTGCGGGTTGAAAGGAGGGATCCTTGGTGCTCTTTGAGCTTGCTTTTTTTCCTATAGACATTTATTACCCACTTAAGTAGCCTCAGGGACGCGGTGGCTCAGTGGGTTAGGATGCTGAGCTTGTTGATCAGAAGGTCAGCAGTTTGGCGGGTCGAATCCCGAGTGCCGCGTAACAGAGTGAGCGCCTGTTACTTGTCCCAGATTCTGCCAACCTAGCAGTTCGAAAGCACGTAAAAATGCAAGTAGCAAGGACCACTACGGTGGGAAGGTAACAGCATTTCGTGCGCCTTTGGCGTCCAGTCATGCCGGCCACATGACCACGGAGACATCCTCGGACAAGCGCTGGCTCTTCGGCTTTGAAACGGAGATGAGCACCAGCCCCTAGAGTCGGAAACGACTAGCACACATGTGCAGGGGAACCTTTACCTTTTTAAGTAGCCTCATCAGTTTTGGAAGGGAGTGGGGTGGAGAGGTGGAGGATGGGGGGAGAGGGAAGAGGGAAGAGGGGAGGAAGAGGAGGAGGAGGAAGACAAGTGTGGGATCCTTGATGCTCTCTGAGCTTGGTTGTTTTCTTGTAGATATTTCATTATTCAAACTACCGGTAGGTAGCATCACCAGTGCTACGAAGTGCTAGCACACCCCATTCTTTACTAACACTGATGATGTTACCCTAGTTTGGGTAACCAAATGTCTGCAAGAAAACAACAAAGTTCAGAGAGCACCAAGGGTTGTAGAGGTGGTTCAACTCAGGCCATTGATAGTCTCTTCAATTGAGAATAGCTGAAATTCCTGCTCCTGGGCTTCTTCTCACTCTTTCTGACAGATTCATCACACGGTATCTTTTTAATTCCAGGCTGATGTGTCTTAGGCAGATTTCCCCAAAATAAGAAAAAAAAAATAGGGATCCTTGTTTTAGGCCAAGGTGAAAAAAGCAATGCTAGAAAGTGAGAATATGTATTTGGGAGAGAAGAAGGGTGTCACGCAGTCTCTATATCTTGCTAGGTGTTGACTTCATTAGCATTGCAAATGGTTCAGTCTGCATATACTGGAGAGATTCTTCAGAAACTCAAATGGAAATGCAATTAGAACTGTAAAACAAGTGCTAAGAAATGCAATCTTTTAAGGTACTACTGGATTAACATAAGGTTGAATGGAAATGGCATTTACCGTATCTTTTCTTTCCTTTTTTTAAAAAAAATGTCATCAGGGTTTTTATCTTCCTCCATCACCTCTTCTTGATAATTTTAATAATTTTCTGTCTGACTGTTTTAGACACACTCAGCCAGAGAAATTGGAGTGAAATATCACCATAAAGACCAGTGGTTGGGCTAACCGTACCCTTTTGGGGAAGAAGAAGAATAAAGCCAATTTGGGGATGGGGTATGTATGAATTAAACAGTCCTGAGATACTTTTTTCAGAGAATAATAGGAGAATGTATTAAGGAAATGCCGTTTGGGTCTCATGTATAATGAGATCTAACTCCAATTACAGTATATTGTGAGCCACCCAAATTTAGAACAACTCTCAACAACTTTCATATGAAGAAAAGGCAAGCTATGGAGGTGGAAAGAAGAGATTCAAAAAATGCATTCCTGTTATCCAGATATTCTGGGATTAACACCAAGAATTTTATGGACTTACGTGTCTAATGGGAAAAAAACATTAGGGAGATGCTCAGGATGTTACAGAAGGAGAAAGTACAACTGTTACAGCCATGAGAAAGAAAAAAAAAGAAAAACACTCTTGGCCTTATGATCTTCTTTAGATGATGAGTTCTGATTATATAGTAGAACTTCCATGCCCAAAGTTATCTGTCCTACATATTAAGCTATAAAAAGTGAATCGGATCAAGAACTAGAAGAGATTATGATCAAAATTACCTGATCTTTACAAAGCTTCTTGCTTGGATTGAAATGCAATGAAGACTTTGTATCTTATCAAAAGTGAGAACAATTGACCATGGAATGGTTTGCCTTCAGAAGTTGTGGGTGATCCATCACTGGAGGTTTTTTAAGAAGAGTCTGGACAAGCAATTGTCTGAAATAGTATAGGGTCTTCTACTTGAGCAGAGGGTTGGACTAGAAGACCTCCAAGGTCCCTTTCAACTCTGTTCTTCTGTTATTTCACAAATCTAAAAAGGGAAGATGTTCTGGCCTGGTAGAACATCTGATTAACAAGTTGTATTAGATTTACCACACTGTTCATTCTGACACAATTGTTGAACTGCAAATCAAACTCTGATCTTCATTATTGGTACTACTTGGTGAAACCTTGCCAGACATATTTGCTCCTTTGTCACATGCTTATTCTGTAAAGTATTTCAGGAGGAGCTACCTCTTAATGAAGGGGCCCCATGTGGCTATGAATATATGGGGCAAATTCTCAGGAAAAAAAGTTTTTTATTTGTATTTTTTAAAATATATTTTATTTCCATACTGCTTTTCCTCTCAGAACTGCTCAGGGGGCTTTGGAGGAGAACAGTCTTTAAACAGTCTTAAATAACTTCAGCAAATGTAAAAGTAACAATGATTATCAGCATCAGCAGAGAACATAAAGTGAAGTTCGTTCTTTCAAAAAGTGGAGAAGCAAAATAGTCTCATCCTAGAGTACTATTTATCCCATAAATTTCTAAGTGAACAGCTGAACAGTGCTTGACATGAAAGAAGACAGCATGGGGGCTGGTTGAACATCTCCCAGGAAATCTCACCAGCACTCCATAGATCTGAAAAAAAACCCTGCAAATTGGATTGTTTGGAAGGTGGAACATGACTTTTAGCCAGACACTGTTGCTGCTAGCACTCATCTCACCATGGGCCAATTGAGAGCAGACACCTGAATTCATTCTCCGAATGTTCTATGGAAAGCTTCTCTTATATCTGTAACTTATCACCACCTGGATTACTACCCCTGTAACTTGGTTTCTAGGGGAGTTGTAGCCAAACCTTGTCTTGCAAGTGGAGAAGGAAGACGGTGTTGTCACAATTTGCACCTGCGTGAGAGGAATCTGTGATTAAATTAGAGGGAAAAGTCATGAAAAGCAAGGAAGGGTTCCCAGAGTCTATTCATGTGTGAATGTACAGCTATGCATTAGAGGCACTGCAAATGGAATGTTTAAGCTGACCTTTTCTCACTAGGTTTTCCTCACTTTCCAATAAGAATCCAGGTATTAATAATCTGCCATCGACCACAGCTCACTAGAAACAGAGTCAGTCAGAACATGCTGACTTGGTCAGACCACAGGAGCATGGCGGTGCTTAAAGCAGCTTGACAACAACTAAAACTGGGGAGGCTATGGTAGGAAACATTCCTAAAAGTCCAACTTTGTGCCTACTCAGAGGAAACAGAGGAACATTTTGTCAGACATCAGTTTATCTGAACATTATATGGGGAACACTTCAGTTGGGTCTTCAACTGAACAAACTGAAGTACAGCTTGTTCATTTATTTGCCCTTTGTGTAGCTGCCTCACCTCATCCCTCTTCATTAAGTCCACTAATTGTCAGGGGTCCTGACATCGCTGTTCTTAAAAGGGTCTCTGGAAAAGCCATCTGAAACTATTCTAGCTTCAAGGAGCCAGTAGAGTATGACTGAAAAAGTTCCTACTCATTACCATTTTGATTAGCATTCCTTCTAGGTCTTCAGGCACTGGACAGACAAAATCTATCTACAGCAAACAGTCCCCAAAATTTGGGACATCCAAGTCAATGAAATTTTTATGGATGATAACCTGAACCTTGAATTGGACCTGGAAGTCCATCAGTAGCCAATACACCTCATCAAAAGTAGTATTATCTTGCCATGTCAGTTTTTACAGGTCAACGGTTGGGTGGCCATGTTAGTGCTTCTTTGAAAGCTTCTGACTGAAATATAATTATGTTCTTGCATTGCAGCCAACCAGGGGAACACAAATCGTCTGGCTATCTTGACATTTAAATGTATGAGAGACTGTACTTCTAAAACTAGCGGGCATATCTGTAACTGAAAGCAAATTTGATTTCCTGCTGTGTGCATTAAAATTCAAATTTTGAAATTAGGAGCTGCAGTCAAGGCTTTCTGGATCTCAGGTTGTGCCCCTCCATGATAAGCCATGGTTTATTTTATCTGTGGCTCGTCAAACAAGTCATACTGATCTCATTTACACTTAATAGTAAGCTATCAATGATGGTTTACAGGTCACAAGGGCTAAATTTACATATTAGTCTAAGCTAAAAGGAACATTCACTCACATCTGAGATCAGGAAAGATGTTCAATTATGGCACTATCCACTATCAATCTCTTTACTAGTTTTCAGTGACAAATAATCAGACAGCTGCCGTTTTTATTTCCTGTTATGCCTCTAGAGCTGTTAACAATTTTTTATGACTTTCTGGAACAAAGCTACATCAGGAACATGAAATGAAATTTCAATGGCAATCTTAAACGTTCCCCCATAAGTCCACAGTATCAACACTGGAATAGGAGGTGTTGAACTGAAAAGAGAAAAGTTTTGTTTATAGGAAAAAGATGCAGATTGATGAGTGTGTCATACTGGCAGAAGAAAAAAAAATGAAGTGTTGAAGCAGCCTACAACTGAATATCAAAGCACCCTAATACAGAAATGATTCCAAAAAGATTTTAAAAATGTATATAATTTTAGAATAGAGATTCTTACTCGTAATAGATATTGTTAGATAATATTCTTAGGTCCTATTTCTTTAAATTTCTCTTCTCTCCCATGTGTCAGATGGTATTAGCCTTAGGTGTGCTGAGATATATTTTTGAAAGTAAGACATTCTTTGAGGTCCTTAGAGGAGAGCTGAAAATGGCTTAAATGTTTTCTTTTGTCCTTCGCCCCCTCCCCTCCCAAATTCTGCATTTTATCCCTGCATCTCTTGGATTCTCCCATGAGGATAGTTGTGCAAATAAATGTACCTTCACATTTATGGCTCTTTCTACTTCCTTTCACAACTGTCCAGAATATCAGGTTCTAAATAAACAAAGGCTGACTAAAAGATCAATGAAACGTGGTCTGGTAAAACGCCAGACTGTACAAGCAAGTCTTTCTGAAGAACTTTATTTAAAAAGAAAACCTGAAGGGCGTACACATGAGCCAGAAACCTTGGAACATTTGCACAGGAGAATAAAAAGCCATAAGCCTGTCTCTGTCAGGATCATTAGCATTTAGTCAACATATAAAAACAACACAAAAAACAAAAAAAACCCAAAGAGGATTAATACATCTGAATAGGACTACTTATTTCAGTTACTTTAGAAAGCCCTGGATGCTCTAAAATTGAGGCTCCAAATACTTTGGATTTCAACTAGCATTAACCCCAAGCAATACAGACAATGGTGGTATCTATGCAAGCTGTTGTCCCAAACATCTGGGTGGCAACATATTGCCTATCTCTACTTCATTCGATTAATTCAATTTAAAAATGATTGCATTTCTAATCAGTTGTATCGAACTATTAGGGCACGAGTGCCTGAAAGCCTTGATGAAGTGCTGTCCAACCTCTTACCATCATTTGCACAGATACACCAGATGAGAACAGAATTCTTGATTGGCCAAGTGTGGTTGGGCACACAAGGAATTTGTCTCTAGCGCATA
Source organism: Vipera berus (assembly GCF_964194415.1). Taxonomy (NCBI): domain Eukaryota; kingdom Metazoa; phylum Chordata; class Lepidosauria; order Squamata; family Viperidae; genus Vipera; species Vipera berus. The sequence goes on from NC_138213.1 coordinate 11,052,265, forward strand.
AGCTCTCGGTGTTCATACAATAGTGAAAATGCCCCATCTGTGAGTGGTTCATCTGGGCATCCTGGATTAAAAGTATAGCAGTTTCTAAGATCTTTTCTAATTGCCAAACATATATACAGCATTCTAGTGTAAAACCTGCAAATTCCTGTCCTAAACAGGATTTGGCTTGTTGCTTCCAATCATATTATTTCATTGCAGGCAGAGGATCAGTGGAGAAGTTTCCATGCAGACTAGGAGGCCTTTAGGTTTCATAGACTACGATTAGGTATATATGATCTACTGAATAAGTTGGTCATGAAATCAGCCTGTTCCATAAATAGAAATTAGACATTTTTTGCACTGCATGCAATGGGGACAGAAGGATTTTCTTTAACTAGAGAGTCTCTAGATTAGGGGTGTCAAACTTGCAACGGCACGTGATGTGTCGTGATGTATTGCGACTTTCCCCCCATTGCTGGAAATGGGGTGGGCATGGTTTTGGCATGACACATCTGTCCCGCGGGCTGGCAGTTTGACACCCCTGCTGTAGATTAACTAGAGATTTAATTCTCACTCTGAGAAGAAAGTCACTCTGAGAGTGAGATGGGCACTACTTACATTTGATAAAGAAATAAAATAATTTTCTTTATGAGGAAATCTAACTGTCCACGTGAGACAGCCCTAAAGCTCTGCTTACACCACACACTAATATATAGTTTGCTTAATCTTGGATTTATATGGGTGGGTTGTGTTCATTCTACATGTTAGACTGAATCATCGTCATGCTGACTGCATTCATAGTATATACTAACCCACAATCATTTTGTTGTGGCATTCCAGCTGCCTAAAAGTAAGACAAGGGGGAATAAGTGACATCATAGTGTCATGATGTCATTCATTGTAGAGTTAACATGAATTTTGGTTTGGCCTTGGTCCATAAAGCAATAAATATATTAATATGACAAATTATGTATGCAGTGTCAATAGATAAAATCTACTTATGTGGTCATTGGGAATTGAAAATGACTTGATGGTCCATATACTTTGGAACCTTTTAATACATACAAGTTAGTGACTTAATGATGTATGGTGTCTATATTCTAGGGTTATATAGTGTCCCCGTTTGATCCCCAAATATTCTCCAAAACATGCAGTTATTTTGTATGCAACGTTTTAAAGCAGCCATGTCACCAAGGTTACATTTATACAGGCCACATTGTTTTTCCCCAAACCACAGGCAGGGTCGGTAGACAAATCAAAAGAAGGATACAGTTTTCAGAGTCTGTTTTGAGGTTTCTGTCATGGCTGTATCTCTTGTAAAGTTTTACTCTAACAAAGAAGCTATTATCTTTTAACACATTCTCCCACACTCTAAGGTTCCATTTTGTAAAATTACTAAGGAGACTAAAGGCCAATCTTCCCCTCCTGAAAGTGGGATGACTGATTTCTTATTTTACTAGATTCTGCCTCTCCCTTCTTTAAGGCTAATTTCTTCTGGGAAGAATGATTGTGGTGGCTTCTTTAAGTAGACCAAATCAATACCTGCTCGTGTTGGAGAGGCAGTGAATGCTGATGAGGAATCAGTTGAAATTACCAAGCTGAAATAGAATGAGATTTGAAAAACAAAACAAAACACTGGATTAGAATCCTCTTAATTAATACGATGGAGTAACAGTGTGTTATACTGACTTTAAAGATTTCGAATGAAATGTTTAATCCTGAAAGACGTGAAAGGATGAAAGTGTTGGTGGTGATGTGATTAAAAATATTGAATGCCAACACCTTGATTCTATGGTTATTTACCTCAATAAACTTTGCTCTCTTTCTTCTGACTATATTTTGTCATCATTTCCTGGGAAAATGGATCAGCTCTGATGCTGTCCAACTGGTTATTTCTATTCAGATGATTGATTCATTTTGGTTCAGATACATTGATCGATTTAGAAAATTCAGCTAAATCAGTTTGTCCAGAGATTTAAAAGCCCTACTCACATACAAAACCTTTCAACTCAAGTGGTATGACTTTCTAATTCAGCTTTGAAATACCATCAAATGACCTTCCAATTGAATATCAATATTTAAGCTTTTTATTTATTTAGGATTTTTATTTTTTTTAAAAGCCCAACTCATCAAACAACAAAACCGGAATACATCATAAGACAGTCCTAACTAATTGGAATTCAGAGATGAGAGTGGGAAGGGTGGAAAGAGATAAAATGTGTGAAAGTGTATAAGTAGTTGCTGCATTTGTGCCAGCAAAGGAATTCTCAGCTTTCAAAGTGACTTTAGCTTTTAAAGTGCATTTTCTTTCCAAGGTCTATTTTTCATATATCTTTTGGGATTCTGGTGTTGATTACTTTCAGGAACATTTCATAATGTATCCCCTGGCCATTTCTAGCTTATTAAATCTATCTATCTATCTATCTATCTATCTATCTATCTATCTATCTATCTATCTATCTATCTATCTATCTATCTATCTATCTATCTATAGTATCTTCCTTCCTTCCTTCCTTCCTTCCTTCCTTCCTTCCTTCCTTCCTTCCTTCCTTCCTTCCTCTTTTAAATATACGGGCACTACTCTGCTTTTTTTTTGTTTAGAATTTTTTTATCCCACCTTTATTATTTTTATAATTAACTCAAAAGTGGTGAAGATACTTAATGCTACTTCCTCCCTCCTCCTCTTCACAACAATAACACTGTAAGGTGAGTTGGGTGACTGGCCCAGAGACACCCAGTGGGCTATCAGGTCTAAAGCGGTACTACAGTAGATCTCACAAGCTCCCAGTTTTCAGCCTGGTGACTCAACCACTATTTATAATTGTCATCAGGTTCTTAATCCCAACAAGGCTTCATCAAATATTGAACTAAATGTAACTTAGCATAGTTTTACATAGTGTTCTATAAATTAGGATGGGTTTTATTTCTATTTTAGTGCAACTGCATGTTACTTTGTTCTTCTAATTAGTTCTATTAGGTCTACAACAGAAATAAAATTGATTGATTGAAATACACCAATGCTTTGCATACGTGTATGATAATGACAGGAAGGAATGGCATAGGATCTCAAGCTGTGGAGTGTGTGCAACTTTGCTGCTTTGTTTTCCAGCAAGCTTCAAGCATCATAGAATAAGAGGGTGAGAAATTTAGAACTGAACATGACAAAACACTGCCAGGGAGCAATTGTTACTCTACTATTTACTAAATCAAGACTTTGCCAGCAGTCTGCATGATTTATAAAGTTCTTAAGTCTTGCTGCTAGTAGAAGATACAAACATTGCATTGCCCATTATGTTTCAATTCATAAACTCCAAGGATAAAACTGAATGAAAAGAGCCGGCCAGATAAAACAGAGACAAGTAATATTTTAGTTCAAAATGAATATCCCAAACCTGAGGCGTAATCAAGGGACTGATGTATTTGTTTGTTCAGAATTTGTTTTTTTGGAAAGGTAAGCAGCAAGCTATTTTTTTTTTTGGATATTTTTTTGAGGAGGTGGTGAAGAAGCTTCAGAATAAAGTAAGCCTAAATTGCATTTATTTTTAAAAAAAAAAAAACAATTTCTGAGCATTTACATCATGCAGATATTTATTTAGTAATTCAATTTAATGTATTTATTTATATATATAAAAAAAATCCACTCTCCTTCCAGGCGACTTACAACAACCCATTGAAACAGTCATAAGAAGAGTTATTAAAAGATAAAACAAATTACAGCGATAAAAAAATAAAGCAATTGTAAGAAAAAAGCCTAGACAAATAAGTTAGTTGCTTCAGCTTACAGCAAGATGTTATTTCCCAGCCCGGCCTCATCAAGGGGAGAGAAAAATTATTGTTAATAAATGTATCTATAGCAGAATCTTCGAAAGAAATCCTTTCATTGTGAGCACAGGGAAGGTTATACATCAGTAAACATTCCTTTGGGGAGATTTGGACCTATGCTTACACTTAAAATAACATTTAAATTAAGTGAAGAATAGTGTTTTAAATTTTAAATCCCTAGTTCCATTCCTCAAAGTTTGTGTTCAGACTTATCCTCCCTTCTGCAAGAATAAGTAAATCTTCTTTAGTAAGGCTGTCAGATTTGGGGACTGAGTAAAAGAAGGTGGTAGGGACAGGTTAAAAACAACGACAAGAACTGGTTTTAAACGAAATGATCATTACAACTTCGTTAAATGAATTAAATGCTAGAATTCCCCAGGCAAATAATTTCCTCTTCTTTTTCATATTAAAACAACTAGAATTTGGCATGACCTTAGTGCCTTGGCTATGCAGTTTAGAGTTCACAGAAGGTAGATGAGATGTAAACCTTGATGTGAATTCTGCAGCTGATTGATTGCTTCCACAGACATTAGAGGGTCTTGGCTTATTAAAACTAGCATGTCAAGGCACAGCTGGGCTAGAATCTCTTTGGGTTAGACCAGGGGTAGGCAACCTTGGCTCTTTTATGACTTGCGGTTTTCAATACCCAGAATTCCTGAACCAGCCACGCTGGAGTTGAAGTCTACAAGTCTTAAAAGAGCCAAGGTTGCCTACCCCTGGGTTAGATAAAGGCAACTCTGTCATTTTCATTTTTCCATGTTTCAAGCATGAAAATATGAAGATAATCCAGAATTGGTTAGGTAAAAAGCTGAAAGATAAATTGAGCAGTAAAGTGAAACCATCCATTTGCTGAGATTTCTGTAACCTTATTCTATTCCTTCTGAGTGTATCTCATTAAAGGAGAGTGGGAAAATGGGGCTTTTAGTTACCCAACGTCATCTTACAGGTGGAGTAGGAGTGTCAAAAATGGTAGTACGATACACACAAGTTCAAAAAGGGGTGCCCAGGTAATCCTCAACTTACGGCCTTTTGTTTAGTACCTTGCAAAGTTATAACAGCACTGAAAAAACAGATTTACTGCAGGTTCTTGCACTTGGGACCATGGCAACATCCCCATGGTCACTTGATCAAAATTTGGGCACTTGGCAATTAGCATGTGTTTAAAATGATTGCAGTGTCCTGGGGTCATGTGATCACCATTTGTAAAATCAATGGGGGAAGCTACACCTATCAAATACAGTGATTTGCTTAATGACCATGGCAAAAAAAAGTTGTGAAATTGAGTGTGATACATTTAAGAACCTCCTTGCTTAGCAATGCAAGTTCTGGTCCCAACTGTGGTTGGAAGTTGAGAACTATGTGCATTGTGATCCTCTTTCCGCCATCTTTCTCCCAGATGTTCACAAGGAGATGGAGACTTAAACTCTCCCCTTGTTGGTTCCTTTTCAGTTGGTATTTCACAGCATTCACAGCTTCTGGAGGCAGGTTGTTCCACAGATTAATTGTTCTAACTGTCAGAAAATTTCTCCTTAGTTCTAGGTTGCTTCTCTCTTTGGTTAGTTTCCATCTGTTGCTTCTTGTCCTGCGCTTTGGAGAATAGCTTGACTCCCTCTTCTTTGGAGCAGCCCCTGAGATACTGGAACACTGCTATCATGTCACCCCCCCTCCTTCTCTTCATTAAACTAGACATACCCAATTCCAGCAACCGTTCCTTATATGTTTTAACCTCCAGTCCCCTGATCATCTTTCTTGCTCTTCTCTGTACTCTTTCTAAAGTCTCAACATCTTTTTTACATCTTGGTGACCAAAAATGGATGCAATGGCCTTACCAAGGCATTGTAAAGTTGTATTGACACTTCACGTGATCTTGATTCTATCCCTCTGTTAATGCAGCCTAGCATGTGTTGGCTTTTTTGGCAGCTGCAGCACATGGCTGGCTCATATTTAAGGGATTGTCCACTAGGACTCCAAAATCCCTCTCACAGTTGAGCGAATGGGACAATTCGCCACAGCCAACTCACTGTGGGACAACTTGCCATGGGACAATTTAACAATTCAATGTAATTATTTAAAATAAATAAAAAAATATTTTAATTTTTGTCATTCACATTTCATTCTGCCCCTCCTTTTGCATCCTTTCTTTAATGATTCTATTCCACCATTTCTCTGATATTAGTGTAACGCAGCGAGTTGTCCCATAACAAGTTGGCTGTGGTGAGTTGGCTGCCTTAAGACCAGAAGTTGTGGATGCTCCATCACAGCAGGTTTTAAAGAAGAGATTGGACATCAATTTGTCCTGAATAGTATCAGGTCTCCTGCTTGAGCAAGGCATTGGACTAGAAGACCTCCAACGTCCCTTCCAATTGTCTAGCAGGACCTCCCGATTCTGTAATAGCTTTGTTCCCTATGCCATCCATCTGGTAAACTTTTAAGATTCGTTTTTCTCACCATACCTAATTCAAACTAGGCTGTGTTGTTTCTCTGTGTCATATAATATATGTGGGTATATGCATAATTCTGTATTTATTTATTTTGTCATATTTTTGTAGTGTATATTGGCGGTGTTCCTTTGAGAGCTGTACGCAATGAAATTTCATTTTAATGTATGCCGATGAGTGTACATTCAAAGTGACAATAAAGTTATTCTATTCTATTCTATTCTATTCTATTCTATTCTATTCTATTCTATTCTATTCTATTCTATTCTATTCTATTCTATTCTATTCTATTCTATTCTATTCTATTCTATTCTATTCTATTCTATTCTATTCTATTCTATTCTATTCCTATTTTGTTGATTTTGACCCCCAACTATAGATGCCAGCAAGTGAGCTGTCAAGAGTTCAACATGTTACCTGAACTTTTTTGATCATAAGTACTCATTATAAGAGCTAATGTTTGGATTTGCTTGTTTCTTATGTCTCCACCATTCACGCTTAGCCTTTAACTGCTGTTAAACTGTTAAGGAGCAGGATCCTTGAAACAAGTCTAAACACTGTAGACTCCTAAGAAGGTTTACTCAGTAGTAAGCCTCAATGGGTTCCCTTCATGCAACTTTCTAGAAAGCATGCTTATTGTCAGCATCAGAATATCCTAAGACAGTGGGGAGTGGGTGTCTTTCACACCCAAATTTTATAGCTTTTATTTGGATCATCTGACAAGGCCTTGACAACAGCAATCTCAGATGGACATTTTAATGATAGATATTCTGCATTCTTGAATGAAGAACAAAAGCCCTTTAGGAAATGGCTTCAGGAGTCAATAGAATTTTTATTCTGGAAATTTAAAATGTTGTGTGCAGCTATTTGGACAGTAATACAGTAAATATTTAAAGAAGTCCTTTTCACTTGCCTTCCAAGCAGTCTGCATAGATGCTGAGGCTTTACTATTTGAGAGACCACCAACCAAGATGAATTTTCCATGGTTTTTCTGATCAACCCATGTGTTCTTCATCATTTGACTTAGAATAATCATATATTTACACTGCAATTACAGTGGTCTGATAAGAAAATAATAAGAAAAAGAGGCTATGCAGAGACTAAATGCTACACAGAGAACAAATTATTCACCCACTGGGTGACTAATTCAGTTCCTAGTGCATCGTGACCTCAGTGAAGAAATGATGGGGATTTAATTCTGAGTAATGGCTGCAGAAAACAGACTTGGATAGTGGTCTAAAAGTACAGTATAATTTTAATGCTGGATTTTCCTGCAACAGATAATTTCCAAAGCCAAACTGAATCATGTTAGTCCTGAAAGCATTAGTCTGGTTTGTGTGTCTGAAGCCAGTGAAGCTCAGAACAACTATTAAGCAAATATTTGGAAAAAAAAGTATTTTTCAATTCATAGACTGAAATTTACGTATAGGTTATAGAATGAGAGACGGAGAGACGGAGACAGAATGAGATAGGGCAGGGGTCCTCAACCTTGGCAACTTTACGACTTGTGGACTTCATTTCCCAGAATTCCTCAGCCAGCTTTGCTGGCTAGGAATTCTGGGAGTTGAAGTCCACAAGTCTTAAAGTTGCCAAGGTTGAGGACCCCCTGAGATAGGGGATAAGGCAGCAGAACTGCTATGAGCAAATAGATTCAAAACTTTAAAGAATGTAAAAAATATGTATCTTAATACATACTTTCATAATAAAGATCCCATTTCCAGGTAATTGTTTGTCTCTTCTGTCCTTCTGTCACCTTCCGAACCAGACCCATGACCACTGATATAAAGAAAGTGATCAGGGCAAGACCCCTGAGTGGTGATTATTATTACCAATACTGTGAAAAAATAAAAACCTCCATAGGAAGATAGAGAATAACAGAGTTGGAAGGGGCCTTGGAGGTCTTCTAGTTCAACTGCCTGCCTAAGCAAGGTATATTGTTGTCTAATCTCTTCTTAAAAACCTGCAGTCATGGAGTGCCACAACTTCTGGAGAAAACTGTTCCACTGATTAATTGTTTACACTGATAGGAAATTTCTTAATTCTAGGTTGTTTCTCTCTTTTATAAGCTTCCATCCATTACTTCTTGTCCTGCCTTCGAGTGCTTTGGAGAAAAGCTTGACACACCCCCTTCTTCTTTGTGACAGTCTCTCAGATTTTGGAAGACCCTAGTTCTTTCTTTTGTTGGACCCTGTTCCTGTAACCAGAGTCCTTTACATATGCCTTTCTTTTGGGATATTTCCCAAACTTTGCAGTTTGAGAAGCTGCAGAGTTCTGGAGAGAGGATTGGACAATGATAAACAGAATATTCACATGCCCCCCTTTTGACCCAACTTCTCACTAAGTAAGAACACCCTATACTGTCTGGGAATAATTAATCAAAAGTTCTCTTTCATCAAATTGAATGAGAAAAGCAGTTCTTAAAACTGAATGAAGAAAAAAAATGCAGGGAAATTCGTCTGCTCTGTTCTGATATAAATTATCTCCCATCAGACATTTGAACATTTCAGATGCTTTGTGTGCTTCTTGGATGTAAGTCAATCAAGCCTTCTCTTTGTGGGGGCTTTCTCTTTTAAGCCACCCTAAAGAAATTCCATCAAGTGTTCTAATTAGTTGTGTTTGTTTCTCAGGAATGTGAGCTGTAAATCAGAAAGCTGAAATAATTTCTTCTCTATGTCCTACATTGTGCAGACCTTGAGGGAACCAAAGATACAGTCCAGGGATCTGTGTTGAAACAAAACAGATTAAACTTGTTTTTTTAAAAAAGGGGAGTATTCAAAAGGTTGATTGCAAGTACCATGTAATTAGTGTGGCTTGAGTATCCACTGTTAATTGATGTCTACCATCACAATGTCTGGGCATTCATGAACAGTCTCTACCTTTGGTTTCAATTACTGAGAGTTACAAACAGTGATTACTAAACCCCAGCAATGGAAGAGGTTTATTTTTATTTTTATTTTAAAGAGGGTGTATATGCAGGCATGCATATACACACATACACAAACATATTCTGGGTTAGCCTCATTCAGATCATCCTAACTGTCCCTTCAAAATTCACTATGCGGTTGGAATAACGGCAGTGGTTATTCCTGGTCAAGAGTCTTGATGAAAGCAATATCTGTTTGCTAAATGTGGTTCTTGTCTTTCAACACATAGAACCTAGAATAATAGGGTCTTTTCATCCAACCTCTTGCCCATGGCAGGAGATCCTATACCATTTTGAATAAATGGCTGTTCAGCCTCTTCTTGAAAACCTCATGTGATGGAGCACCCACAACATCCGAAGGCAAAGATGTTATACTGATTAACTGTTCTCACTGTCAGAAAATTTCTCCTTACTTCTAGGTTGGATCTCTCTTTAACAAGCCCATCACATCTTGTCCTGGGTTCAGGTGCCTTGGAGAATAGATCAACCCCATGCACTCTGTGTTATCTCCTCAAGTACTGGAAGAGTGCTATCATATCACCCCTAATCCTTTTCTTTGTTAAGCTAGACCAGGGGTAGGGAACCTTGGGTCTTTTATGACTTGTGGATTTCAATACCCAGAATTCCTGAACCAGCCATGCTGACTCAGGAATTCTGGGAATTGAAGTCCACAAGTCAAAAAAGAGCCAAGGTTTCCTCCTCCTGGGCTAGACATACCTAGTTCCTTCAATTGTTCATCTTACGATTTAGCCTCCAGACCCCTTATCATCTTTGTTGCTCTTCTCTGACTCTTTCTAGGGTCTCAACATCTTTTTTTGTATTGTGGTGACCAGAACTGGACTCAGCATTCCAAGTATGGTCTCACTAGTGCAGTATAAAGTGATACTATCACTTCATGTGATCTCAAAAGCATCTCCTTTTGATGCAGCCTAGGACTCATCTTTTTTGGCAGCTGCAGGACACTGTTGGCTCATACATCAATGGTGATCTACTAGGACACCTAGATTCCTGTCACAGTTACTACTATTGAGCCAGGTACCACTAGATTACCAACTTTCCCTTCCTAGTTTGGGATATAGTCTGGATAAAGAAAAAAAATCTGGTCAGGAAAAACAATGGATCTCGCCACTGACAAAGTTCTACATTGTATATAGTGGGCATGTATAGAATTGGCACTCTCATGCTAAATGTTTAACAAATATTCTTTGTCTCATCTTTGGGGAAGCTTTTATTTCTCCCTGATATAATTTTTTCTACGTGCTCTGTTAAGGAAGAGTTTGTTAAGTTCCTATGCATAAACAACTTGGTCCATGCCATTGGAGAAAATAGAAGAAGTTTCACACATTCTCTTGCAATGCCCATGTACACAATTGGGTGACCCAAATTAATAATATCTCTCTTGACCGACAACCATTCTGGGTCAGAGGAGATTTTTGCCCCCTCCGAACGAACAGATCACCAAATAACTCCAGAAGGGTCATGATATTTGTTGAAATTGCTATTGCTGTTAGACATTTAATTATCTCTGAGTCTTGCATGTTTGCTTCTCCCTCCAGCTGATTTACATTTTATGTATATTTTATTCATCACTTTTTGACTGTTTTTAATAGGTGAGCTTGTTTTGGTTCCTATGTTTTGGTCTTGCACCATAAACATCAATAAAATAAAATAAATCAGTGCTCCCTACCTAATCTATAATGTTGACAAAAGTTTCCATGTATTCTGACATCTTGTTTTACTGCTGTCAGCTAACATCTAACCAGTAATATCATCTGAGGAAATGTTTATGACACAAAATAATGATGACAAAACGCCTTGCCCAAGGATATAAACTGGCTCTTAAATTTAATAGCAGGGATGACTCAGAACTGAAAACTAATTAACAGCTGTAGATACATATGACTTAACAACCAGGTAGAGCCAAAGAAATTCCTATCTTGGTTTGGGTGTCTTTTGTACATATAAGCTGGGTTAAGTTTCTAGAATTCTTTTCAGTGCTGTAATGGCAGTTCCTCCTTTGGGCCACATGGCCACAAGGGAAGTAGGAAAGGCACTCAATAGCATTTGGAGTCATTGCCCATTCTTCCTTAGGGACAAATTGGGTTTTATTTTCCCCTGGATTTTTTCCCCACTAGGAAAAAAATGGGCCCCACACGGACTGGGTCCATTTTCAAACATCCTTTCTCTTGCCAGATTCTTTTTCCAGCACCACAACAGTTGATCCCATTCTGTTCAATGTTTGGAGAATTATTCCCCTGGTGGATGGACACAGTTTCCTTCACATAATTTCTTTTAAGGTCGTGGTTGTCCCAAAGATGCTTTTTCAAAAGACAACTGGATTCCCCCCCCTTGAAGACAGTTTACTTCTCATCCAAAAAGCTTCTTTAATTCAGACTGAATGGTGGGAACGGAAGGATCCTTCCTAGTCATCAGCACTATGAGAGCTTTTGAAGCCACTTGGAGCTTTATCTGCGCCCTCAGGCTCACCTAAAGTCCAAATGGGTGTGGAACCTCCTAGAAAACTGATGAAAGGGCTGTACTGTAAACAGGAGAGAGATAGTGTCTCCCTCCTCCTCTGTTGAGAGAGGCCTGTTCAGTTTTAATGAGAAGTAAAACATCTTCAAAGAAAAAAATAAAAGCCTCCAACATTGGATTGGAAGGAATCAAAACAGGATCTTGCATTTGCTGTTCAAGAATATTTATTTTTTTAAGAAGCCATCCCTCTTTTTTTTGTTATTTTGTTACTTTCTTATGTTTCGTTATTTTAAAGCTGAGATGGACCTGTGCAGCTTGTACTCCGTCACTCAATAAATATAGGTAAAGGTAAAGGTTCCCCCACACATGCATGCTAGTCGTTTCCGACTCTAGGGGCCAGTGCTCATCTCCGTTTCAAAGCTGAAGAGCCAGCGCTTGTCCAAAGACGTCTCCATGGTCATGTGGCCAGCATGACTAGACGCCAAAGGCGCACAGAGCGCTGTTACATTCCCACCATAGTGGTCCCTATTTTTCTACTTGCATTTTTACGTGCTTTCGAACTGCTAGGTTGGCAGAAGCTGGGACAAGTAACAGGCACTCACTCTGTTACGCGGCACTTGGGATTCAACCCGCCAAACTGCCGACCTTCTGATCGACAAGTTCAGTGTCCTAACCCACTGAGCCACTGCGTCCCTTTCAATAAATATATACAGTGCTTAATTCAGCCTTTGTTAATACCAGGATGTGTCTCTGTCCCCCTGACCTCTCAGTAGCATAATGTCTTCACTTTATACACAAAGTAGCTGGTTTTTTTTTAAATTGGCCATATTATGTGATTTTTTTTTTCTCCTCAAGTGAGCTGGCTGTTCATCTGTGTCACGTGATTACGTCAATCATGTCATCTAACACAAATCATCTCATACCATAAACCCGGCTACAAATGTACCAGCAAGGTACCTTGTTATATGAAACATCCACATTTTTGCGTAGCTTCGGATCCGGTTGATGAGATATATTTGTAAACCAGCAGATACGTTAAGGTTCTTTTAATAACAATAAGGGTGAACATTTTGTATGCGTGTGTATTTTCCCTCAGCGGACGAGTCAGTTGGATTTCTGGGGAACAGCTCTGTGAGTCTCCACCAAGTGGAAGATGATTGACAGAATTAAGAGAGAAAAAGCCGCTCTGTGTTTTCCCTACAGGCATATATAAAACATGCAAAACCTGATGGAGTTGGCACAACATCATACATTAATACCAATTTACTGGGAGCTTAGCTCCTGTCTCACTGGTGGCGTCTGAACCGGGTATGGCTGAGAATTTTAGTAGCTCTGCTGTTTAGGACAATATTTGAGCAAAAAAGGGATTAAATGGCATCTCTGAAGTGTATAGTCCAGTTCTATAGGGGCTGATGCTGAAATTCACACATTATGCTAAATCCTACTGTGTTTTGCTTGGATTTGGCTTAATGTGATGTATAACTCAACTATTGTGTTTTGTAAAGTTTATGGAAGGATGGCATTAAAGAGCTGTGGAACAGCTATGTAGGGTAACTGCATGATTCTCAGAAAGGATGCAGCTATTTTAAAGAGGGATAACTAGTTGCTAAGTTCATCCTAAAATACCTTTTGTAACTGAATCTGGAGTATTTCACTAATCCATCTTTTCAATTTTGTGGATACACTTACTGTATTTCAGATAAATTTACGATCCCGCACAACCTGTCCATTTCAGTAATAAATCCAGGGTCAGCCTTTTGCAGACTTGGCTTCTTAAACCTGTTTTTCCCTATCTCACATGTTGAGAAATTCAATGGGTTTAAAAATGAACGTATAATTTGGAGACAATCAATGTGGTAAGTATTGGTGTCTGATCCCTCTTTCAACACTTGCCATTTTCTTTTCCCATTCTTAATTTTTAACCATTCTATTAATGACAAAGCAAAACTGAAGCTGGCCTTTTGAAGAATAAACATGATAACACCAGCATCCTTGTATTTTAAAGAGTGCATCTGTGTACCATAAAGACATTTGAAGGGGAAAAAAAACATGGTCAGGGCCTATAAGACAGATGGTCAAAAGCGTCTTGAGGGCTAGCAGAATTATTGAAGAATCAGGTGCCTTCTGTGGACCCTATTTTGTGAGTGTGCCCATGGCATGTTATCAAAGATTCGCATGATTTTACCAGCCTCAAAAAATCATCCAAATCTGATATGACAATAAGATGATAGGTCACCTCTGCTTAGGCTGAACTGGCCTTCCTCCATGCTTGAGTGAGCAAATAAACCTCCATTCCTCTAGGTAAAGTATTGCTTTTCAGTCTCAATCACATTTGAATATGCTTCATGGTAGTGTTATGCCTACTCTTCTGGAAGCAGGCTGCTTTTTGAACAGCAGCCCCTTTTATAGCTGAGTTGTAATCATAAATGAATATCAGCTTAGCCTCCTGTTATCTATATTTATTGTGGAATTGCTCAGTAAATAATACTCCTTTTGCCTTGAAATGAAACTTCTTGATTGAAGATAGTTACATTGTTGGAGTTGCAACTATTCAGAGGGTGAGAGAAAGAGGGAGGAAAATAAAATTACTGATAATTGGACTTCATATATTGGCACAAAAAGTAGATACGATAAGAACAGGTCTGTGTGCACTTTTTCTTTCTTTCTATTTTACAACACTCCAGATGAACAGAACTTTGCCTTAAAAAAAGAGTAACACATAATAATATTGGGAATAACACCAATGGGTTATTTAAAACCAGCAATTGAACAAGGTCCAACTAAGAGTTGAACAGAATGGGTTTGTCAACATTCTCTTCCTTATTACTGCTTTTGCAAACGCTACTTATTCTCAAGCATCCTCTCTCCTCGCTATTCACTGAATAAATTAAAATTTGTCTTCAGTGTCCATTACATTCTTTCTAATTTAGCGATAGTTCTGTTGAACTGGAAAGTAGCAGAAAAAAACTTTTTCATGTTTTTTTAAAAAAAGAGTATATTGTATTAGGTAACATGCATGATCTTAATTACAGATACAGATGGATAGATATGGGTGGGTAGGTAGGTAGATAGTCACTCTCCCTTAGAGAGGGAGAGGTGGTGGATAGAGATGGGGAAAAGGGAGAAAGAGAGGGAGAGAGGGAGAGAAAGAGAGGGAGAGAAAGAGAGGGAGGGAGGGAGGGAGGGAGGGAGGGAGGGAGGGAGAGAGAGAGAGAGAGAGAGAGAGAGAGAGAGAGAGAGAGAGAGAGAGAGAGAGAGAGAGAGAGAGAGAGAGAGAGAGAGAGAGAGAGAGAGAGAGAGAGGACAAATTTCCCACAGGGCAGCTTTCAGAAAATCTTAATAATAATAAAAAACAGACATGCTTTTATTAATATTTTTTAAAAATGCTGATGTGGTATTTCATTAAAGAAATTAAAAGAAACTTGCTTGGGAAGGCACATTAGAAATCAAACTTTGCTGCTTTTGGAGAAGACTTGAGTCTTTTGAGCTGCTGATAGCATCTTCCTGAAAGACATCTGTAGGGGTGGGAGTGTGGGCTGCTTGCCCGCACCATTTCGTATTCTTAGGGATGAGATGGTGTACAAGTGGAAGGGATGATTGAGCTCCATTTTATAGCTGGAAGGAATCTGAGTTGGGTAGAATCCATGCCAGAATCTTATGCTATGGGAAATATGCACATCTTTATTATAAGTGATATAATGGCTTACTGTAGTTGCTTTTGAAGGATAGTTTCCAAGCTACTCCTACTGAGAGTTAAAAGGAGAATCTAATAAAAACGTTCTAACTTTGCTTAGCTTAAGCTAGGATTTAAATAAAAACAGAAAGGATACCGTACTTCTTGCTGAAAAGATAAAATCCAGATGTCTGCTAATTTCAAGTAAACAACACAACTGAGGCCTGTTCAACATTGATCTCCTCTATATATTCTTCATCCAATTCCCAATTTAAATTAAAAGAGGAATGGGTTATATTTATTTTTCTGATGGATGTCAAAAATAGGCCAAATTTTCCATCTTGCTGATGCATGGCATACAAATTCTCAGGTTGCACATTGACTTTTCAAGTGAATGGCTTAGAAGGTAGATGTAGGTATTTTACGTCTTTCTAAAATGTGAAATACTGCCAGTACCATAGCATCAATAAAATATCTATATTTGAAAAGAACAACATACATATCATGAGTGGGTTAGGACGCTGAGCTTGTCGATCAGATGGTCGGCAGTTTGGCGGGTCGAATCCTGAGTGCCGTGTGGCAGAGTGAGCACCTGTTACTCGTCCCAGCTTCTGCCAACCTAGCAGTTCAAAAGCACATAAAAATGCAAGTAGAAAAATAGGGACCACTACGGTGGGAAGGTAACAGCACTCCGTGCGCCTTTGGCGTCTAGTCATGCCGGCCACATGACCACGGAGACGTCCTCGGACAAGCACTGGCTCTTCAGCTTTGAAATGGAGATGAGCACCGGCCCCTAGAGTCGGAAACGACTAGCACGCATGTGCGGGGGAACTTTACCTTTACCTTTTATCAGATTTCATGACCAAATTTATAACTGCATCATGCTGTCATTCAGATATCATCATGACTTGATAAAAATGCCTATGCTGACTAGCACTTGATCCCAATAGGCACAATATCCATTACATGCTAGTACTTTATAATAGTCCATTGTCAAAGATGCAAAGTTGGAAATATAATTAATATGTTATGTTGTCTTAATGATGTCAAGTGGTAGATGACTGGTTATTGCTTTGCAATTATATGTATTGTTGACTTTGTTTTACAATTGTTCTTATAGTAATAGAATTAGTAATAAATGACACCTAATTTGGAGAACATCTAGTTAATGTTAAATAATAAGATTCATAGAAAAAAATCTAAATAAGGAAATTGGTAAGCAATTTTAATTTTTTGAGCTTCCTGCTTTGAATGTTATTCTTAGACCTGAGTTTAACTTACATCTCTGTTTTCCATAGCCTTTTCCTTCCTCTCACCTCCTTCCTCCTCCTCCTCCTCCTCCTCCTCCTCCTCCTCCTCCTCCTCCTCCTCCTCCTCCTCCTCCTCCTCCTCCTCCTCCTCCTCCTCCTTCTTCTTCTTCTTCTTCTTCTTCTTCTTCTTCTTCTTCTTCTTCTTCTTCTTCTTCTTCTTCTTCTTCTTCTTCTTCTTCTTCTTCTTCTTCTTCTTCTTCTTCTTCTTCTTCCTGGAAGTAGCTTTAGGAAGAATCACTAAATTCAGGATTCTGCTAGACCTAATGAGGTTGGTTTCTAGGTGTTATGGGTGGTGTCACTTAAAATCTAACCTCAGAAGTGAATGCTTGTTCAGAACAAGAATCAGGTCAAAACCTTTTCTCCCTTGTTCCAGAGTGCAGGACACACTGTAATGGATTTACAATAAGGGAAGGCAGATTCTGACTAAAAAACATCCCAGTGGTAAGAATACTTTCACATTGAAACCAATTAACCAGAGAAATACTGGGCTGCAGTCAGTGTGTTTAAACACAGGCTGGACAGCATCTGCCGGGGATGATTTAGTTTCAGATTATTGCACTATCCAGGAAGTTGAACTTGATGATTACAATGGCTCCTTCCAACTCTAGATTGTGTGACTTTAACCAATGGAAAACACAAGCATTTCATTAACATTGTGAAATAAAGTTTAAACAACTTGAGTCATGTCCCTCCTTGGATAAAACTAATGATGTTGAATGCTACTTCTGTCTATTTTTTGTTGTTGTTGTTGCTTAGAGAACATTACAAAAACCTATGGACCACATCTGAGTGGGAGTAGCTACTTTTCTTATAATTCACTCTTCTATAGCCATTACCCCTATACACAAGTTGTAATGATAGGTTTGATCATCTGTTTCCATGGAAATATTTGTAATGCCACAAATCCCAGTAAAGGCACTTATTGGAGTGATTAGATTAAGTGTATACGGAAGTGGAATATTTTCCACTGAATATTTTGCAAAAGAAACAGATTTATAAAATCCATGAAAGGTGGGAAAAATAAAATCACGTAAATAAAGAAGGAGGAACAGAAAGACAAATAGCAACACCAACAAGTCAAGATTGTGCAGAGCAACTTCAAAAAAGTAAACCCTTTTATACTATTGCTGATTGGGTAAACTGCTATGGTTTCCAAATAATGTTGTTGCCCATCTTCTCTTTGTTTCCTGAATTAGCATGGAGGGTCATCTTATCCAATGTATGCCAAGGTAATGTCAGTGTGATGTGTTTATCTTGCTCAAAGTATATGAATAATACCTGTGACCCAAATAGCATTGCAATTGATCTGGCAAGAAGGGAATACTTAAAAGCTAAAGTTAAAAGCTTTTCAGTACCACTCATTTATGGTTAGCATCAGCTAGGGAGTCTCTGCTTATGTTCTCACAGTTGGTCCAGCTCACAGTGCAGTTGCTGCATTTAGAAATAGACACTACTCAATGATGGCATTGTGATTATGGAACTTCCCCTCAGGAAATGTGTGGTTCCTCCCAGTGGTGGAATTCAGCTGGTTTGCACCACTTTGGCACAACCAGTAGCTAATTTTTTGTTGCCCAGGCCCAGAATGGACTTCCAGAAGCAGCACCCAACCATAGAACCGGTTGTTCACATATCTGAATCCCACCACTGGTTCCTCCTTACATGTCTCATTTTTAACTGGAGAACCAGTTGGTTGTCATTTGTAAAATTTGGACTGGGTGATTCAGATTATGTCCAATCTCAGTCAAGGAATTCACCAGATGAAACAGTTGGATCAATCACTCTAGCTTCATAAATGTGCTGTTGTAACATTCAAAAAAAAAGAAGATTCCCCTTTGAAATCTACTTCAAGTTCTGCAGAAAAGGCAAGATATAAATATAGCAAACTTCTGTTGTCAAGAAACAAGATGCCAATGTAGTCATCTGGAATCAAATTAATCTCTAAGCATTTCTTACTTTTAAACCTTGCCTTGATGTTAGGATTACTACCAACTGAAGGTTCAGAGATGGCAATAAATGCATATGTTTCATGTACTGAGAGCACTAACCCATAATTCTGAGAGCACTAACCCATAACAGTTGACAGCACCTTTTCAACCTTGGCACCTAGCTTCAAGGTTAGACCTGATTAGTTCTCAGATGGAAAGCTGAGGCAAAATCCTGCAGTTATAAAATAGATTGATGTATTGGAAGAAGACAGTTGCAAACTATATCACTTTATGGCAGGTGAAGTAACTTTTTGTACTAAAAACTGATTTAAAGCAAATCACAACAGGGTAACATAATGACTTTATTACTATTATTAGCACATGGCATTGTTTCAGTATCCAGGAGACAATAATGCTATTGCAGAATAGTAGTTTGGCTTGCCAAGATACAAGGCCTGTTATAGGACACACTGGTGTGCTTCCCAAGGTGCGCCACAGGAGGGCAAGTTGGCTTTGCACCAGAGAAAAAGATGAGCCGCTCTTCCTTCAGCATCAGGCAAGGCTCCCTCCCTTCCCAGAACTGCCTCACAAACAGAAGCCACAACTGGGAAGGTTCAGAGCTGTCAGGAATCTGACTGCCTGTACAGAGCACCATCGAAGTGGTACCTATCTATCTACTTGTACAGAATATGTTTTCAAACTGCTAGATGGACAAAAGCTGGGGTGAATGGCAGGAGCTCATCCTGCCATACAGTACTAGGACCAGAGGCCATCTCCAGCATCATTAAGCCACTGAGCCACTATGCCTCTAAATAACAACAGAGGGCAGTTTAGATATACAAGGAAGCAGGGCTTTTTTTGTCATAGAACGCTCAGAACGGAGTTCCGGCACCTTTTTTGGATGGAACCTTGTATGGTAGGCAAGGTGGGTTGTATGACATGTGTGAGTTCTGGCACTTTTTTTTTTTTTTTACAAAAAAAGCACTGCAAGGAAGGATACAAATTTGCTATAAACTTTCAACACCTTATGAAAAGTAGTGAGATATGATCTTCCTCAGTCTTCTTAGTAGATATTTACAAACCTGTAGGTCTGCAAGGCCAGAGGATTCCTGAAAGGCTTACAGATAATCTAGGCCGAAAGACAGATAAGCAGTGGGATTTTAAAAAAAGAAAAGGTGATAGCCATTTTTTCTTTTATCTAAGGCCAAGCAAGAAACACACAGCAGATATAAGTTATAATGTTGTGATTTCCCTTTTGTTCTGAGTAAAGTGGATTTATGAATTTAAAGGCTGGATGTTCAGGATATGACTGTGTATCAGAGGAAGTCCCTACTCTTTTTTCTCATGGTGGATGCCGCTGCAATTAATTGAGAATTTCTTGCTGGGCTCAATAAACTTCCAGAATGATCATTAAAAAATCAAATCTATTCCATCCACATTGCAATGGAGCTCCTGATCACAGTCACATACTGTCCTGTTATTCTGTTTATTGCCCTCAACCACCTTACCCCCTCCCTTTAGTAAGCTTTTTTTCTCAGTCGAAACTCAACTTTTTTCTTTCATGATTCCTTGAAAGTAAGATCTCATAAGTATGGGTATGGCAAAGGAAACATAAACACTCTTTATGGAAATCCTCTTGAGGCTCTGTAGTTCTCTATTAAACATCAGATTTTATAACTTTGGGGATATTTGCAGGAATTGAAGCTTGCTGTTCTACTTGCTTCTTTAATCTTTTCTCTCTCTCCACAGAATTAAAATAAAGTAAGAGGTGTGTGTGCAGACTGGAAAGGTGAAACAGATTGAGAGGGTGGAATTTCCCAAATGCTGACTTTTTCACTCACCTGGTCTTGATTATGCCAGAGACAAGGCAATAAAACTTGAAAGCCCACAAAAAAACACACCACCAGATGAAACCAGAGCTGTGTACGAAGTATTTATTCAGCACTCCAGTTTGCTGATGCTTAAATTATTTGATACTGTTACAAAGCATTGATTTCTTTGCTGAGGTTTTTAAAATAATTTTATAAGAACTTAGGACTTGCCAGCTAGGCTTTTCTTAAGATGAGCTAGTCAAAGATCAAAAGAAGAATTCTCTTCAAGGGAAAGTTCTTCTCTTTGCCAATTAATTTAGATAAGGAAGGTGAAGTAGCTAACAATAGGAAATTTAATCCAACCCTAGGGATTTCCCACAGTTCTGTTTTCCTCTCTGAGGTAGAGCAGATGGCCTACCTAGATGACAGAATCTTCATGACAAAGTCCTGTCAAAGGGTACAAAAACTCCTTACTGCTATCTACTATCTATCCAGATTTTTGCATCCAGATATAATAGCCCCCATCTTAGGTCTCTACGAACGTAAACTTTTAAGAAGGTGAAATAAATAGCATGTTGGAAAATCCCCAGCCAGGCAAGGAGCAGGAATCATGTGGGAAGTTAGGCTTGAGTCCTTGTGTAACCACCACAGATGTAGGGCTGACCCTCCCTTAAAGGTCTGGGGAGATCCTTGTACTATAGGTAGAACACAATAAAGTAGTCAATTTGAAACTTTCACATGTAGATCTGGTTATTTGGGTCTGACAAGCAGGACTTCAGATTATTTTTATTTATTTTTTTTATTTTAATTCCATTTATATCCCGCCCTTCTCCGAAGACTCAGGGCGGCTTACAAACTTAGCAGTAGCCTTCATTCTATGTATATGCCTGCTTATTAGGGCTTTCACACACCCCCCCCAAGCGGCATTATTACAAAGTCAGCTTAATTGCCCCCAACAATGATTCTGATTCTGTGTTGACTCAGACAGGAGAAGAAATCTCTCTGATATTTTGGATCCAATATTTTTAGGTCTCTTTTGATATGAATTATTATCTGGAAGTGGCTTACAAGCAACACTCTTTATGTGCTATTTTAAGCTATGTGACAGTTTCCTGAGTCACTCATGGTGATGGTCCTGATACAGGTTGGGACTCTGTATGCTTATTCTGTCCTAAATAAAAAGAGGCGAGGTGGTTGCACACCACATGAATTACACAGGATGTTCTTTTGTCCTTGGAAAAGATGGATTATGACATCAAAGAAGGGATTAATATTCACCACTCAATCAGCTAGAGTAAGATTTGTCCCAATAATTTTTCTTAATCAAATCTCCTCTTTGTTTTACATTTTGTCCTACAATGGGAAAGGTATATTGGTATCTTATCCCTGCAGGACTAAAATCAACTTAGGAGGTATTATTTTGATAAGAAAAGTAGTTCACCGAGAAAGAGATAAGGATGTCTTCCTTACTCATGTCGACAACCTTTCCAGATTTTTATCATTGTATTCTGTTTAAAAATTGAAAGAAGGAAAATTGCAGCATAGGATTGGCATAAGATACCACTGAATATGAGATGAGATCATTTCCTCAGTTAGCATATTGTAGTCTATTTTGAATGGGAGTTTTAGTCATTTTAGATCCTGGATTACTGGTATTATGGAGATGGTCTTTAAAAGCAGCCATGGTGTAGGATTTCAGTTTTGAAATAAATAAAGCATTTGTTTGTTTATTTATTTATTTATTTATTTATTTATTTATTTATTTATTTATTTATTTATTTATTTATTTATTTATTATTTATTTATTTATTTATTTATTTATTTACCTACTTACTTACTTACTTATTTATTCATTTATTCATTTATTCATTTATTCATTCATTTATCTATCTATCTATCTATCTATCTATCTATCTATCTATCTATCTATCTATCTATCTATCTATCTATCTATCTATCTATCTATCTATCTATCATCTCCCATGCTTCTTTCTGGTGCTTACCTCATTTGTAGGTGATGTGGTGTCCACAAACACCATCTTTGTTAAAGAAAAAAATGGAAACTAAGTCACTCTGTCAGTACAACATACATTACAGAGAAGATGTTTTTTGGGAAAAATATATGAAGAGAGCACTATGAATACCAGATTACACAATACAAAAGTCAGGACATAAATGGAATGAATGAATGAATGAATGAATGAATGAATGAATGAATGAATGAATGAAATATATAGCCAGTCTCTAATGCACTCCCAAATTTTTAGACTGAAAAAATGAAGTTAACGGATGTTGCAATCAGCAGCATAGAAAATCAATAGTAGCCCAGGGTATGTCCTCCAGTTTATTTTTAATATTCTATTTATATCTTGCCTTTATTATTTTTTATAAATAAGTCAAGGTGGCAAACATGACTAATATTCCTTTCTCTTCCTATTTTCCACACAACAATAACATTGTGAGATGATTTGGGCTGAGACAGAATGACTGGCCCAAAGTCACCCCACCGGTTTTATTTGTCTAAGGAAGGACTAGAATTCAGTTTTCTGTACCTTGACCACTAAACAAGACTGGCTCCTTGCCCATTCCTTCATCACTTGTGTCTGTCACTGTTCTCTTCGGCTTTCAATTTTCAAGAATTTGCATCATGGCCTTGCAGTACAACTATGGTTGTATCATTGCTGCAGCTGTGAAACTGAAACTTAAACTGGGAACATTATAAAGGTAAAAGTTTCCTTGTAAGTCATATCTGACTCTATCACATGGTGCTCATATCTGTTTTTTGGCTGAGGGAACCAGCATTGTCTGAAGATCATGTGGCCAGCATGGCTATACACCAAAGGCGCATGGGACACTGTTACCTTCCCACTGAAGTGATACCTATTGATCTACTTACATTTGCATGCTTTCAAACTGCTAGGTGGGCAAGTAATAGTAGCTCATGTCATTGTGTGGATCTTGGGTCTTGAACCCCGGGCTGTCAGTTCTCCAGCTGACAAAGTCAGTATCTTTAACTGCTGAGCCATTGCACCCTAGGAACATTATAACTGCTTAATATTGGCTATAAGGTACTATTGTATACAGGAGGACAAAAAGACATGTTACTTCTTACATTAGGATATACTATATTTATTTGTTACCTTTCATTCTATCTTTCATTCAGGAACTCAAGAAATTGTACAGAATACTATTTTCTCTCGCAACAGACCCACAACATAGGTTGTGCTGGGAGAGAGTGTCCGGTTCAAAATTACCCAGGGAACTTGCATGACTTAAGGTGGAATAGAATGTAGGTTTTCCTGTTCCTACTCTAACACCATAACTGCTATATCACACTGATTCTTAGCACAACATAATTTAATGTCATGCAAGCTCAAATTTCTTTCATGCAGCGTCAAATCTCATTCTTAACAAAATGATTTACTTATGTGTTCAAACATTATATATAAACAACCTACAGTACTTCCAAAGAAGTGCCAACACCTAATCTTATTATTCCTGCTTGGAAAAAAAAATAGAATGTATGTCTATTCACTTACCTGGGAAAGAGCCACATTGAGCTTCCTACTATAGGTATAAGCCTGCACTCAAGTTTTCTATGAAGAATTGTTTTCCACAAGATTATATTTATATTTATTTTTAATTTAAGAACTGGAGTAAACACACTTTTCTCATTTTATATCCAGGCCACCCTGCATTGTTGCAGATTAATTTCAGACCAGATGTGATATTTGAGATGGTTTCCTCAAGGATCTTTGTTGGCTTTCTTCTTGGATAGCAATTGTCTCATTTTTGCAGTGCTTCAACAAAAGGGAGAGAAAACTGGGCTACTTGTGTTCCCTATAAGTGGGAAAGGGCCAGAAAAATTTGGGCAGCTAATTAATGTTTTCTTTTACAAGTGGTTGCATGTCATTTTTGTCAACTGTCAGTAAAATGGAAACAGGAAAAGAAAATGTTCCTCAGACTGGGAGTAATGAAGGAATAATTTTCTACTGGATGACTGGCAGTGCAAACCCATAAAATTCCCTGGACATTTTAATCAATAGAATTCTTGCCTTAAAATTTCATTGTTGCAGCTCACATCACTTCATCTGCCTCCAGGACTGCTTGGAGTAATAAGCCAGAATGAACTGGTGGCTTTCATGTCCCTTCTGATGTTTAGTTGTCTCTGGAATATTCTTAACTAGCAATAGTTAAATCCTGAAGCATTAATACTCGGACCATTCAGTTTCAATCTAATGGAAAAATAACTTACTTTCAACATTTATTTTCAAGGAGAAGATAATTTCAGGAGAACGTAGTTTCTTGCACTTACTGAGTTATAGGCTTGATAGTCAAGGTTTATAAATGAAGATCCTGGCTTTTGTTGAATATTTCTACGTAGTAGTACAGAGTCTGCCCCCTTTCTGAATTTCCTATGCTGCTTTTCAGTCCCATAAAACTTCATAAATTAGAACAATAGTTAGAACAATTAACCAGTGGAACTGCTTGCCCCCAGAAGTTGTGGGTGCTCCAATCCTGGAGGTTTTTAAGAAGAGATTGGACAACCTTTTGTCTGAAATAGTATAGTACAGTGGTCCCCAAACTTTTGGGCATCAGAGATTGGTTTCATGGAGAGAAGTTTTTCTGTGGACCAGAAGGAATGTAGTTGTGTGCTGCCTGTATCCCACAGATGGGGTTTCACTTGTTTGCGTGGCCCAGTTTCTGGTATGCTGCAGACCAGAGATGGTCCACAGACTGGGGATTGGGGACTCCTGGTATAGGGTCTCCTGCTTGAGTGGGGGATTGGACTAGAAGACCTGCAAGGTCCCTTCCAACTCTTTTATTCTGTTAGGTGAGAATCCTTCACATTGAGCTGACAAATAGGTGCAAGTTGACCTCTGCTGCTCAGAGGAGACTCAAAATCTGCCAGATGTTGGGGACAATGCAATGATCAAAGCCCTGTTTCTGTTTTATGTGCATTGGGTATAGGTAGAAAAGGGGTGGGGTTTTGATCATATGATCCCTGGGGCGATGTGTCAAGGCAACAAGTTGCCACTTTAACAAGAACATTCATGGAAATACCCCACTAAATCCTTTGAAAATGAGATCAAAAAGAGAAAGGAAATTAAGTATTTGTTGGGGCCCAAACCAAGAATGACCCATGGTAATCCTTCCAAAGTGAGTTCTTTCTTTTTTCACATCTATAGACAGAATCTTGCCACACTAAAGACTACTATTTGCATCTACAATACTGTATATCAGGGGTCTTCAAACTTGGCCCTTTTATAACTTGTGGACTTCAACTCCCAGAATTCCTTAGCCAACGTGCCTGGCTGAGGAATTCTGGGACTTGAAGTCCACAAGTCATAAAAGGGCCAAGTTTGAAGACCCCTGTTGTATGCTGTGAAAACTATTAAGGAGGAGCTGTCTTCACTCTTTCTCTTACACATCATATCTGGACTAAATTGCCTCTTATTCCTCTGGAATGCACCCCTCCCTCCTAGGAATCCACCTCCTCAATACATGCCATCAATGTATTTGCATAAGAGGAGGTAAAGAGTCATTAGGATTTCCCAAAGCTGCTATTGTTTCAGTCTATGAAATATTAGAGGGTACACACATGCAAAAGCTAACACGTTCTTTTGGTTCCTATGTTACCCATTATGCGTTCAGGCCACAAGTGTACATACACTGTGAGCATTGTAGCGTTGCATATCTACTCAACAGCATAAAGGATCTTGCTGGCATTGCTCTTAAAGCTTGCATTTTCAAGTTGCCTTGATACCTTGACAATTTTCTTCACCACCCATTCAATTCACCCATTCACCCATTCAATTGTCTGCTGGTACTACAATTGTGGAAATGTGGGGGAAAGAGAGAATTGTCTTGTCTTTCCTTGGGAAAAGCAAAAGCAAAATTGAAGAGATAAGTACTTGAATGTATTTGCACTCTTTTTCTCTCTTGCTTGAAAATTGTTTTTAGGGTTTTCATTGTTATGAGAGGAGTTCACCTTAGTTTAGGATGTTTCACTTCTTAGTGCAATCTTTAGAGCCAATCTAGTTTGTGAAAATGGATGTGGTGTCCTTTGTTTTTATACTACAGTGGGCTTTGAATGTCTTTCTTGTAAAAAAAAACCCCACAAATTTATCTGTTAATTATCATGCATTATGGTCTGTTCTGCGGCAGTGTATTGAGAATGTAATTCTTTTTCATTCTGTACCAGGATTGTTTTATTGTATTGGTGATGTTGTATTGTAAAGTGCCAGGAGTCTCTTTGAGCATGATGCCTAAATCAAATAAATTTTAAAAAATTACAAAAGATGGAGTAGATTTAACGTTTAAAATAATGTAATACTCATGGACTGAGGTTGCTACTCATATATTTTTTATGATCCTTCATTTTAAAAAAGCAATAAATAACAGAAGTTGATATCCAATTTGTCTAAAACCATTTAGTGAATTCATAGATTTAAGATAATCAGAGTTGGAACAATTTAATCTCCTCAATACCCTAAATTTGTGTCTCTAGATTCTGACATTTGGTGGTAACATACAACATAGCTATCTTCCCCCCCCCTCAGAAATAAGCCTGGGAAGGAACTTTTGCCAGCTGCTGGTGGTAAAGGTGGAAATTGGAGGAGTTTGCATCCAAGAGACCTCTCATTTCTATCCTTAGGTTTAAGACAGGGGTCTTCAAACTTGGCCCTTTTTATGATTTGTGGACTTCAACTCCCAGAATTCCTCAGCCAGCGTGCCTGGCTGAGGAATTCTGGGAGCTGAAATCCACAAGTCATAAAAGGGCCAAGTTTGAAGACCCCTGGTCTAGGACAATACTGGAAAAGTGAAAAATGGCCTGCAAAGCTGAATCTGCCCATTGGGTGGCATCAACATTGGATCACTAGCTGATCAGGGAACAAATTGTACCAAAATTATATTAGCCTGACCTGTAGAAGATCAGACCCACTCAGAGGCATCTGCAGGTGACAAAAACAGCATCACACTATTGCAACACAAGTTCAGCTCCTTCTTCTGACTTTTTCCTGTTCTTTTTGCCCTAAAAGATGGATTCCTGATCCACCCAGGTCCAATAATTTCCTATAGACTATCACACATTTCCTTGGCTGGATATATTCCAGATGCTTTAAGGGTGAGGAAGCATTGAAACTATCCTTAGTGACATATTCACCCAAGTACAAAGAATAAAACAAATACAGATCAATTTCTATTTCTTTTTTCAAGAATTGTTGCATCCTGAATGTTTTTAATGTTAGCAGATTAGCTGGGAGATGGCTGTTCCATGCTGTCTGAGCCATGAATAATTAAGATCAATGGAAGTGAGGCTTATGTAGTAACATTTAGAAAAAAAATGCTGTACATTGAGACATCAGCTACCTACCTTAATTCTTTGTATGTCCTAAATTGCTTTAGACAAGATAATGTCTCTCATCCTGGACATCAACTTGTTTTGTTTTTTTATTTTTGCTTGTTTGTTTGTGGAGAGATCACAAAAAGACGTTTCTTATGGTTTTTCTACAATGTATTCAGTTTGATTTCAGACAACTCCTTTATACCTGAAGAGTTAGGTTCCACCTCGCCCCGATTATTTATCAACTGTATTTCACTCTTTCCTTATTTTACTATTCCTTCATTTAAAAACAATTTTGGAATCATGTAGATTTTTAAAATAACTATTATAACCTCTCCCCAGATAATTTCACTTATTAAAGAGATTAGAAATACCATACCACTACTAACAACCATAATACTAAACTAAAGCATTTTTACATTTCGCTTTAGAAGTGCAGAGTAACTTTCAAATGGGACAAATACAACAGCTATTAGGGCATTAGACAGTCCCTTTCCCCAGTGTTAGAATGTAAAAGATGTGATTTCAAAGAAGAGGAGGGATAGGAGAAGCATGAGAAAAGGTAGAGGTTTCCCTGTCCAGTTATGTCTGACTGTAGGCCACAGTGCTTTGCATACTTTTGAACTGCTAGGTGTGCAGGAGCTGGGGAAGGAACAGGAGCAGTGGTGGGATTCAGCCGGTTTGCACCACTTCGGCAGAACTGGTAGCTAAATTTTTGTTGCCCAGGCCCAAAATGGACTTTCAGAAGCGGCATCCACACAGAGAACCAGTTGTTCACATATTTGAATCCCACCACTGAATGGGAGCACATCCCGTTGCACAGTGTTTGAGTCTTGAACCCAGGCTGTCAGCTTTCCAGCTGAGAAGCTCAGAATCTTTACTCACTGAGCCATTGCTACTACTTTTAATTTATGATTCTTTTTATCCTTCTATCATTGGTATTATTATTATTATTGTGATTATACTACTTTTTTGTTTGTATGTACACTGAGGGCTTATGCACTGAAGACAAATTCCTTGTGTATCCAATCACACTTGGCCAATAAAGTATTCTATTCTATTCTATTCTATTCTATTCTATTCTATTCTATTCTATTCTATTCTATTCTATTCTATTCTATTCTATTCTATTCTATTCTATTCTATTCTATTCTATTCCATTCCATTCCATTCCATTCCATATACTATTCTATTCTATTCTATTCTATTCTATTCTATTCTATTCTATTCTATTCTATTCTATTCTATTCTATTCTATTCTATTCTATTCTATTCTATTCTATTCTATTCTATTCTATTCTATTCCATTCCATTCCATTCCATTCCATTCCATATATTATTCTATTCTATTCTATTCTATTCTATTCTATTCTATTCTATTCTATTCTATTCTATTCTATTCTATTCTATTCTATTCTATTCTATTCTATTCTATTCTATTCCATTCCATTCCATTCCATTCCATGGTGAAATTTAGGTAGCTGAATGATAGAGGAAATAAAAATACGAAAAAAATATAGCTGAAAGAGAGTTAATCCTTTTGAGACTAGCGTGCATCGAGATAAGGCTACAATGGATGGTAGAATCAGAAAAGTCAAGGTATTAAATGCAACCACAAGACTGAAATCTCAACTTTTTTTTTTTAAAAAGCAACAACAAAAACAGCAACTGTGACTGGACTATGCCTCTATCCGTGTATTTATGACTAAATAAACATTGTGCTGCTGTGGAAAGGGAACACCCCCCAAAGTGGAAGAGGATCTCAACAATTGGATAATGAATTGAATAGAAGTGTTAGTCATCTTAAGGCATTTTAACCCCTACTTCTCTTTGCTAAGTGGCAGGTATAGTTGAGTTAGCAGTTCATCCTGCCTATGAATATCCCTTAAATTTGTTGACTTTGTGTTTCACAAAGATTAAAATCATAGGATGGCTGTTTTATGTAGCAGTGCACGCGAGGTTCCCCTGAGTCGGAATAAAGGAAACTAAAGTTCAAAACATGTTATCTCAAAAGACTGCAATAAAAGAGAGGAAATAAAAAAGAAGGCTATTAAACCCCATGGTGATTCTGAAACAGACTTTTGATTTCTATCCGAATAATTTTAAGCTTCGTTGCAAAAGTCTTATATTTCTGTAACTGGGGCTTCCTTTTTCAGTTGAAGTGTCTCACGTAGGGTTGTTTTTTTTTTGGGGGGGAAGGCCTCAGCCTGATTAGATTGAAAGCATTAAAAGATGAAAGAGCAAAGAAAATAATTTTCCACAGCTAGTTTGTTCAGGTTTCAACCGGGATCTTGCCTCTGCTCACCAGTTATGTAACCTTGCGCTTGGCAGTAGCCTTATCTGATGAACTAAAAATGATACATGCATTCCATAAATGTAGCAGACAAAATACCAATTATTCAGATAAATTTCTGTTTATCCTGGGGAGGAAAGGAACTTAGGGGTGAGTGGCACTTTTTAAAAATTACAGTGACAACTTTCTTTTCTAGCTGTTCACATTGATAAGTACCATATTCGTGTGCTGTACACTTAATGGCAAAACGAATTTGTTGAGTGTGTGATGGGGGAAGTGATCTAATGAACTCCTAAGGAAAAGAAAGAAAGAAAGAAAGAAGCAAAGAGAAGTTAAACCATTGCCCTGCTCTATTGCTGGAATTTAAACGTGTCCACATTGATGCTAGGATGGCCACCAAAACATACAACACAATATTTCAGGATTTTTTTCAGCAAGGAAAGAAGCAAAAGATACAGAATCTTGGATGTCTGTAGGAGAAGTGGGAGGGCAAACAATGTTATATTCATTATGGCATCATCATACAAATCACACAGCTCACATAATTTGTGCAATGATATAATGCACACGTTGTCATTGGATTGAGAAATGATGGGTGCTCTCTAAGCTTGGTTGTGTTCTTGTAGATGTTTCCTTACCCAAAACATGTAACACCATCAGTGCTAGTTACCTAGTTTGGGTAATGAAACATCTACAAGAAAACAACCAAGCTCAGAGAGCACCAAGGATCCTTCATTTCAACACTGAGCAATACATATTCTCCTTTATTGGATTGAGAAAGATTGCACATCTCTGTTCTCAAGCAGGTTTGATGAGATTCTGGTTTTCCGAACTCCAAATATCCCTAGCCTGCTGGGGAAGGATCTTGGCAGTTATAGTTTGGCAACATTTGGAGGGCCATGGGGTTAGGCTTGAAACTTTTACTTTTAAAAGTTAGATAAATGTAATTCTATACCAACATCTCTTTTGCAATTCATAAGATGTTGTCTTCTCCTGTAAAACATCTTTTGTTTTCTTAAGGGAGGGGGACAGTTTGAAGTTTGCTTGGTTATTGAAAGTGGTGGAGTGGTTTTGTGATTTACTATTTTCTCCTTGTTATCTTCTAGAATAGATCTTCCCTTTTGTGTAAACTGAAACATAGGAATCCATAAGAGGCTGCAGAGAGTTGGAGTGATTACAGAATCATGAAAACAAGACAAGACATGCAACTCTTAGCCACTCTTTGCCCTAAGCATGCAAGGATATCATACTGCACCCAGGATAATTTCACTGAAATTCTCTTTTGTTTTGAAATAAATTTCAAATTCCAAAGGCAGAATCTCCTTCATCAAATTGGACAACTGGTATGTCTAGTCTAGTGAAAAGAAGGATTAGGGGTGACATGATAGCAGTATTCCAGTATCTGAGGAGCTGCTACAAAGAAGGGGGGGTGTCACCTTATTTTTCAAAGCACCTGAAGGCAAGACAAGAAACAATGGATGGAAACCAATCAAGGAGGGAAACAACCTAGAACTAAGAAGAATTTTCTTGACAGTGAGAACAGTTAAACAATAGAACAGCTTGTCTTCAGAGGTTGTGGGTGCTCCATCACTGGAGGCTTTTAAGAAGAGACTGAAAAACCACTTGTCTGGAATGGGGTTGGACTAAAAGACCTCCAAGTTCCCTTCCAACTCTTATTCTGTTAAAAATGCAGGTTTTGTACAGAACAATGGTTAAAACACAAAGAACTAGTTTGAAATGTGATTCCTCCTTAACTTTACAGTGAAGACATGAAAAAGCATTGCATATTAAAAGCACATGCCTAAAAAAAAAAAATCTCCCTGTTGCAAACTGACAGCCAGCATAACAGAGAGAGGTCTGGGGGAAAGTGAAGGAAATGCCAAATATTTATATATATTGAAACAGTACTTGATTTCTCATAGATATTGCAAAAGAAAACTTTCACATTTTTCCTGCATGGGTATAGGTTTGATTTCAAGAGTTCTGACAGGTTAAACAAACTCTATGTTTTACATAATATTTTAAAAGTTTAATTGAGAATGGTTTTATTTCTCCAACTGATTTTACCCCTCAGTCATTTGTACGGCTGTTTATATGAGTGTGATTTACTGTACAATAATATATATTAAGTTGTTATTTCTAAGTTACTCACTCGTCATCTTTTTTTTTAAAGAGAACATTTTGTTTTGCCAATTATTTTCTTATAGGTTATGATTAGCTTGTTCATTCATATAAATGTCTTGATCTTTAGCCGGTTTTCATAACATAAACTGATGAAAATGAAAAATAAGGGCTGGTTAAAGTAAATGGCATAATCCTTTCTGATTTCCCCTAACCCATCAATTGATCTTTTTTTCAGCAATATGCTTGGCTGAAGGGTGGTCGATGAAGACAACTCAACCAGTTTATATTGAAAGGTCAGAATCTTCCTCAGTCAAAGATAACACAACAGGAAAATTGTATGTCAGATTCTTTCTATCTCACTGTGAGGGAAAAAAGAGTCCTAAATTCTATCCATTAGGAATTTGCTTGAGAAGAATGTATATGTCCAGCACAAATGACCAAAGGCACACATTAAGTTCCAATTAAACTGATACATTGCTAAAACACTTATGCGCAGGATTCTAGACAACTAATGGTTAGATAAGGGTTAAATAAGGGTTAATTGAACTCAAGAGAGATTGGACTTAGTCCATTTATGGCTACGTAGCTACTCTAGGGGATGCGGTGGCTCAGTGGGTTAGGACGCTGAGCTTGTCGATCAGAAGGTCGGCAGTTTGGCGGGTCGAATCCCGAGTGCCGCGTAACAGAGTGAGCGCCTGTTACTTGTCCCAGCTTCTGCCAACCTAGCAGTTCAAAAGCACATAAAAATGCAAGTAGAAAAATAGGGACCACTACAGTGGGAAGGTAACAGCGCTCCGTGCGCCTTTGGCATCTAGTCATGCCGGCCACATGACCACGGAGACATCCTTGGACTAAGCGCTGGCTCTTCGGCTTTGAAACGGAGATGAGCACTGGCCCCTAGAGTCGGAAACTACTAGCACGCATGTGCGGGGGAACCTTTACCTTACCTTTACCTTTAGCTACTCTAGGCTGATTCTTTTTTTGACTCCTCGCCCCTGATGCTCTGCTTCTTCTCCTACAATATAAGATCCATAGCTATGCTGTTGAGAACTTTTGAATATCCTGTTAAAAGAGTGGAGAAGATATTTATATTTTGTTTGACATTTTATACTAGGATCTCAAGGCAACATACATGGGGGTCTACTCTTATTTTATCCTTCTACAACAAACTTGAGAGAAAGATTGGCTTAAGGTTATCGAGTGAGCTCACTAATTAAATGAAAATGTGAGCTTGGACTTATCTAGTCCCAGCCCAATAGTTTAACTACATAATTGTATTATATTGCTTTGCACTATTGGCCATTTGCTAAAATATTTGTTGAATTAAGATTCTGGAAATTGTGTGTCTTTGCATAGGGAGGATGACAAATGAAAAACATTCAGAATGATATATACTTGCTAGCCTGTTTTTACTGTCCACTTAGACAGCAAATGGAGGATATAAATGGATTAATTCAATGAATTATTTAAGTAAATGCTACCTAGTAATTTTGTTTAATTCAGTATTCATATAGCTCAGTCATAAGACTTCCGATTTTATGCAGTTTTTGCATCCCTTGCATTTTTTTTAGGTCACTTATGGTGTCATAATTTTTCACATTCACTTACTGAAGTATTGGAAAAAGTTCCAAAATTGTGCTTGTATCTTTGATTTATTCCTTTGATTCATAGAACCTCCCATCTCAAATACATGACATAACTCTTGGGAGTTACGTATACTTGGATATACTTGGAATGGTAGAAACAATAGTATTTCTTTGCAATTGCTCGTGAGCTTTTCCCCCCATTATTATTTTTTTTTAAAAAAACACACAACCAAAAACCTGTCCTCTAATTGAAGACTTAGATGTTCTGCAGGAAGGATGGACCATGATTCCAGGAACAAGACCTATTTTCCCACATTAATACATGAATGTGCTAAATGGGAGGCTATTATATATACATCTTCTAATAGAAGTAATTGCAGCTATTTTATTATTTCACTGAGCTCTTAAAATATTGGTGATGAGCAGATGTCATGTTGCGACATAAAGCTTGGGGTTACTTTTTTGGGGGAATGGCAAGATTTATTTCATCTCACTTTAGGCACTGAGCATTTTTCAGCAGCAGTAGTGAGCCATTGGACTTTTCCCGACATTCACTTTGGTTTTCAGAATGACTGCTGTGATGCTGAACATCAGTACAACAAGCTATGACTGCTTTGTTGTCCTTTGCCTTTATTCCACTCTCCAGCTGCTATGCTCAAATTCTGAGCACACTCTTGAATGCCGCATAGATGCCTCTTTGATTAAGGTGTGCGGCTGGCCAAGTCTATCAAGCAGAGGATTATGGCTTGGGTGACATCTCAGCTGTAATTGAATCATAGACTCTGGAAGAAACCCTTGCAGACTCTTACACACGGATTATAAATTTCAAGGTGAGCAATGCAGGGAAGAACAGGAAGGCAAAGTAGGAGTCCTGGTGGTGCAGTGGTTAAAATGCAATACTGCAGGCTAGTTCTGCTGACTGCCAGCTGCCAGCAGTTCATCCTCACTGGCTCAAGTTTGACTTAGCCTTCCATCCATCTGAGGTGAGTAAAATGAGGACCCAGATAGTTGGGGTCAATATGCTCACTCTGTAAATCACTTAGAGAGAGCTGTAAAGCACTGTGAAGGTATATATAAGTCTAAGTGCTATTGCTATTGCTATTGCTATCGTCAAGGTTTCTTACTACCATCACTTTATTGACACCATGGCACCCCTACCAGTTTGAAATTGCATCCAAGGCTTTCTTTTGAGAACTTTTGCAGAGAAGAATACATTTTTGCAGACCTGGATAAATCCACTATATTTGACTGAAGTAGACAATAAAAATGATGGCCCATCAATTGCTCTAATGGCTTTTTATAAACATATTGCTTTTAAAAATAACGTTCTTTAATATCTGTAGTCTTAAAGGTAACTCTCAAGAAGCTTTCTTTTTGGAAACTCCTATTTCTCAATTCTTTGTATTTAGGTGAACCTCCTTCATCTAAACCTTTTATTGTAGATCCACATTTCCTGCTACAAACTTTTCATTCTTAAGCCACATTTTTTTTGGTATGCAACTTTTGGAAACATACCTTATTTTCATATTCTCTTCTTCTCCTTTTCTTCCTCTTTTACCACTCCAGGTGTTGAGGCAGATGCAAAGTTCCTGTTCTTGCTCTTCTGGTGGCCTCCACCATTGCTGATTGATTCTACTGTAGTGTATCTCTGATCTCCATCTTCTTTTGGGTCTGCCTTATGTTCTTTGACCTTCTCATCTTTTTACTGTATATGTGCTTGGTATGATATGGAATTCCATTAATATTTTCATACTTGATCTTTCTAAAACACCACATTTTTATGCTTGTCTATAGAGATTCAGTCCCAAAGGAAGATACGAGTTTTCTTGTGAGGCTTTCCCAAATGTGCTGTCCTGCCCTTGAGAAATTGTCCAATAATTTCTTTGGAAAATCTTGGGAAATGCAGCCATTCAATTTCTTTGTCCAATAATTTGGTGGTGATTTTCAGAAAGCTATTCATGCATAGCTCTACCTAGAATTTCCAGAAGCCTGTTGTCAGCCTATGGAGATAACACTGTGCTTGATGAATAGTTTGTAGGGCACTTGAATCTTTTTTTTTTAAATCTTTCCTGGAAGGATAAAAAGATGGTGCCAGAGATGCAGGAGATTAAAATGAATGATGAGGATGCTGTCATAAATACAGGAAAGCAAATGTCTTTTTAGATCACTCCATAGATTTAATGAGTGCACTAATGCACCTCTGTTCCATCACATTTGGTGTGTTCAACAAAGACACAATGACGATGACAGAATCAACAAAAGAAAGAACACCGCAACCTTGAAGACTGTGCCAAAGAATTAATAGAAAAAAAATTGGTTAAAAAGAGGGGCTGGCAACAATGTACACTTGAAGAATCACTTAATGGGAAATGTATTAATATATGGAAAGCAACATGGATGGCCTTGAATAGGTAACTTTATAAACATTAAATAAAATCAAACAAGACCTTCTATTTTCTTTTCTTTCTTTTTTCTTTTAAATGTCAGAATGTGGGGCTGAGGTTGCTCTTAAATAAAACCTCTCAAAGTATTCTTGAAAGCATTGCATTGAACTGAACCCAAGTTATTTGATACCAGAAACCTGGAGAGAGGCCAGCGTGAAGGATTATGCTTTCTTTTGCTTTAAGACAGAAACATGCGTGCACATCTATAAAAAAGGATTTGAAATTGTTGCTTAGGCACAAAATGCACTGGCTGAATTAGTGGGGAAGGAATTAATTCAATGATACTGACTTAAGAAGCTATGGGAGTTCAAGCAGTTCCATTCTATGAAACTTCCACCAACATCACCTCTCCAGATGTTTGGCTTTTACAGCCTAGCTCCAGCTACCAAGTGGATTTTGGAAAAAAAGATCTAATGCGAAAATGCTAGTTGATAGTTTTGCCTTTGATGGAGAAGAGGAAGAACAGACTAATTGATAGTTCCCGGCATACAATCCTAAACATAGTTTTGGTCACCAAGATATAAATCTAGAAAGAGTGCAAAGAAGAGCAACAAAAATGATCAGGGGACTGAAGGCTAAAATATATAAAGAACAGTTGCTGGAATTGGGTATGTCTAGTTTAATGAAAAGAAGGACTAAGGGTGACATCATAGCAGTGTTCTAATATCTCAGGGGCTGCCACAAAGAAGAGGGAGCCAAGCTATTCTCCAAAGCACCTGAAAGCAGGTCAAGAAGCAACGGATGGAAACTAGTCAAGGAGAGAAGCAACCTAGAACTAAGGGGAAACTTCCTGACAGTTAGAACAATTAACCAATGGAACAACATGCCTCCAGAAGTTGTGATTGCTCCAACACTGGAAGTTTTTAAGATTGGAAAACTATTTGTCTGAAATGGTATAGAGTTTCCTGCCTGAGCAGGGGGTTGGACTAGAAGACCTCCAAGATCCCCTCCAAGTCTGTTATTCTAATTCTAATAATCCCCCCTTCTATAGGGCTGGATTCTCCTGTCCCTATAGTTTGAGGATTGAACTATAATAATACTCCTGGCTTTCAAGAAGAGTGATAGAAATATCATCGACATAGCCAAACATGGACCAATCAGCTAAATAGCCAACCCAAACCTAAGTCAAAATTAGGTCCTAAAGGCCATCAAGCACAATATCCTCAAGGTGGGTTCAAAGGCTACATTACTGTAGATCTGCACCTTGCAGATTGATTCATAGAATAAGGGCTGATAGCCATGCAGTGCTCTAGTAGGCATGTAAGATCATTACCTGAAGTTCTGATGTGACTATAGACGTTACTGTACCTGATATCAAAGGGCACTTTCACTGGGTGACTTTGGGCCAGTTGGTTCCTCTCAAAGGTTTGGTATAAGCACAAAGTAGGTGCTGAGATAGGTGAATTCTATCTCATCAGGAATTTCTTGCAAGAAAGGCTATGATTGAAATAATGTCATTTAGAGTTAAGTGAGAACCCATCAGTTGTGGCTGGTTCAGTTAGCCATGGTTATTCATAAAACCTCTAAAGGAAATCAACCCTGACTCTTCTTTGGAAGACAGATATTGAAGCTGAAGCTCAAATACTTAGGCCACCAAATGAGAAGAGAGGATTCCTTGGGAAAGACACTGATAGATGGGTGGGCATGTGTTTGGGCATAGGCCAGGAGATAGTGGAGGACAGGAGGCCTGACGTGCTATGGTCCATGTGAAGAGTGGAACACAATTTAGCATCTGAACAACAACAAATTCATAAAACCAAGTCTCAAAAATGGAGGGGGGGCAGGAAAATGATATCCCCTGAAAAGAAAAGAAGTAAAAATTGTACACAGCTCAGAATTGCTTTTCAGGAAATAGGTGACCATATAAATGTGATAAATAAATCAGTAGCAAAGATGCAGAAATCCAAGCCAGGAGACTGTTTGCACTTAAGGTTCACACAGCCTGAAGGATCATCAACTTGTAAAACAACATGCCCTGCTAAACTTTATTTTGCAGCTTATCTAAAAAAACAGCATGATTCACACTGCGAAATGTACTATGATCAAATTTTCTTTCATTGGAGAGTTTTCTGCATCAGCCATCCCCCTGCCGTTTTTTCTATTCACGCCTTCTGATGACTTTTCTCTTTGCTCAACAGTGTTTTCCTGTCCCTCCCACACATTTATTTTCTTTCTTTTTAAAAAAAACCTATGCCATACTGCCCAGCTTTAGGAAATCCACAGATTAAAATGCACATAAGGAAGACAGTGAGAAGTTGACCAAACTCGAAGAGGACTACAGCAAGGGCATTATTAGCTGAGAAAATATATGTATGGCTATACAGTGAATGGGCTTAATTGAATTGGTACATGATGCTAATGAGACAAATCTAATCCTGATGGAATTTTCTTCCATTAAACCTCACTTGAAAAAATAATGAGGAAGTGCTAATCAAGGAACGGGCTAAGTGTACTAGCTACAAAGTAAATTGCTCTGAGGTTGCAAAAATTGCTTTGGCTAAAACTGAAACATGCAATTCAGAAGATCTAGATTTTCCTAGATTTTGGAACAAAGTTAGGTCAGGAGGATTTTTCTCTTTATGCTGCTTGTCCTTGTTCAATTCGGCATTTTGTCAAATTGTCAGGGGCTAAAAAACATCTTCATCTAAGTATTGGGTGTGGGGGTGGGGGGGTTGGTAAGAATTGCTGATGAATGTGACTGAGAAAGAAGTGTGGAATATATTTCTGTTTCTCAGGTTTCCAGAATTTTTGCATTAGTTCACTAGAAAGAGATTGGAGAATTAGATTTACCACAAAAATACAGATATAAATTTAAACAGATGAGATAGATAGATAGATAGATAGATAGATAGATAGATAGATAGATGATAGATAGATAGATAGATGATAAGTAGGTAGGTAGGTAGAGTTTCAGTTGCAGTTCAGCTTTTATATCTCAACCCAAGTCTTATCCCAGTCATGGTGAGTTGTGAGTGGTTTTTAAGTTGTGCAATATGGGAATCCATCCAATTTTAATTTAGCAATCCTTTGGTAAAGAAACCATGGTGGATTGCAAAAGGGGAACCCAGCTACTGAATTTCATCACTTAATTCAGTGTTGTTGATGTTGAGCAGAAACAGTCTTCCAGGGTATTTCAAGGAAAGTTTCACAATAAAATCCATAGTTTTGTGTTACATTTCGGTGTTGAGAGTTTTGAAAGCAGAAACAGAAACCAAGTGAATAAATCAGGTTATTGAATCATTTCTCAAATAACCAAAGTTCCCATAGATTACATGGTTAACAAAAAGATTTACAAATCAATAAGATATAACTGTATATATTATAACATCGGAAGGATTTGGTAGTTTTTACTAATGAAATGAAATACTGTTTATTTGGCCAATGACCAAAATCAAATACATGAGCTGAAATGCCAGCATAACAAAGATATCCTTCCTACTTTGTATAAATATGAGCTTACCTGACCGAAAAGTAATATATACTTCTGTAATTGTTTTTATTAAAAGGATTTGTTCTACTGTATAGTATGCAAACTGATCCAATAGAAATCTCAGTAATGTTCATGCAAAGACTGCTGTAATATCCTTGATTTCAGTTTTCTATCAGAATAAGAGCTGATTCACCTAAAGCAGATGACAGATCTGAGACATAAGCAGTTGTTGTGGTTTTCAGAACCAGGAGGTTAGACACTGCATCTTTGTCTCAGAAATGTAAGGTTCAATTTGATATCTGCAGCACGTACTCATGATTAATGGACTCAATCTCCAATCTCTAGATTAAGACTGACTATAGCGCTAACATCACAGCTAAAACATCTGCCCTATTTTGTGATTTTTTCCCCTTAATTCTCCCCTAGTCTTTATTGCTTTGTATCACTTTGTCAAATGAACCATTCTACTGAATTCCACATCTTCCATAGGCTTCTGTGAAATTTGAATTTAGTTGTTGCCCTGCTTTGAACTTTTGAGTTTCTTTCTTTCTGTTCTTGGAAATGACATTATATGACTTTCTTGTATACTGCTCTGTTATTACTCTTATGGTGATTCATCCCTTGGGAGTCTAACAGCATCTAATGAGTTCATAGCTGAAAAAAAGCAGAAATTCTTGGTTCAGAGTGGAGTTATTTAACTGTTTTACCCACAGTGGCCTTGGAAACAAATGTGTGGCATGTATTGTGAACACAATCTTATTGCATAAAGCTTCTTCATGTATTTCCCATTGGACTTCCAAAACTTGTAGAAAAGGATTCTGCGATCACATCTTCTGCCCCATTCTGAAGACAGATAACAAGCTCCTTTCTAGTTTGTATAAATATGAGCTTCCCTGTCTTAGGTCTTGAGTGAATGAGAGGATAAACTATGGAAGAGCTAAACAGAGAGAGGGGGAGGGAGGGAGGGAGAGAATGTATGTATAAATAAAATGGGTCTCCAAGGTTCATAGTAGATTCAAGGTTCTAGATGTTGCTTCTATCTCTTGCCCCAGGTATTGTGATAAATTGAGGAACATGGAGAGAAACAGTGAGAGAAACATTGGTACATTAGTACTGTGATGGACCAGCCCCACCTCCATTTTTTTCTCTCTTCACCTTGCCCAGGGTAATCCTCCCAGTACTCCAAATTGGACCATTTTCACAATTGTACCAGTGTGCTTGTGTAAGAGATGGAATAAGAGTGAAAATTATAACATCCCCAACCTACCACCCCAAATAGCTTGAAAAGCCCAGCCATGTCCAACATGTCATTAATTGGTCTCTTGTGGTGCCTCAAGAAAGTCAGAGGTTGAGTTGCATCCCTCAGAAGATACCTACTCTTGGTCTAGACTGAACGTCTCCAATCTTCTCAACATTTCCAACTAGTTTGCTGAGTGGCAAAGATCTGGGAAATTATATCCAACCCTTGAGAAGCACATCAGACTGCCTATCCCCAAATTAAGAAAATGTATGGAGCTCCCTTATAAATGCAACCAGCCATTCACACACATTAGAATGCAAAGCAAAGGTCTGCAACCGAACCAAGGGATACATTAACTACAGAAGTTTAGACGATTCACCTGCAGAAGATAGGCTGTGTTGCTGATTCCTCTTGAAATATGCATTTTCGATGTCTGGGAAGAAAATGCCATGTACCCACAAAACAACAGAAGACACAGGGCATTATACCTTGTTTTTTCAATCCACTGCATTTCTTTAAATTGCATATAACAAATGCAATTTAGTACTGGCTTCAGATTTAATGCTGTCCCTATGCTAGGAACGAACATTGCTATGCTGGAAACCCATCTGACGTTTCTTCACCCAGCATGATTGCCCAGCTATGTTATCTCTGTTCATAGCCAACTAGAAATAAGACAATCCAATGACAGCTGGGTATATTTTAATCCTGCTCTTAAAGTCTTGCTTACAATTTTCTGGTTCAGATGGCTGAAATAGAGTTTCTGCTGAGCTCTGTGCATTAGCTTCTGGATTTATAACCCTTTTTAGGATTTTTACCGATCTTGGTGCTTACTCCATGCCGACTACTTTATTACTCACAATAATCAGTTTATGTACCCTACAATGTGAGAATGGTTTTTTTTTGTCGTTGTTCAAAATAGTTTTGAAAAGCTATTATAAACTGAACGGTGATTTTGAACAGCATGATGGAATTCCCCATCCTGTCTTAAGTCAAACTTAAGAGGCAAATGGGGATTTCTGGAAGAAGAAATCCAACCTATTGTCCTTGCAACATTTCACAAACAGAGTGGTGAGGATGGCAGAAAAGATTATTAGATCTCCATTTCCTTCTATCTGGGACATGGCATATAAGCACTGCTTGACCAGGGTCCACAGTATTGTCAGGGACGCTACACGTTTTCTCCATGACCGATTTTCTTTCTTACCTTTTGGGAGGAGGTTTTGTAGTCTCTGAAGCAGAACAACTATATTCTGTAATAGCTTT
Organism: Vipera berus; assembly: GCF_964194415.1. NCBI lineage: Eukaryota > Metazoa > Chordata > Lepidosauria > Squamata > Viperidae > Vipera > Vipera berus. The sequence continues at coordinate 11,094,352 of NC_138213.1, forward strand.
GTACCATATAGAATCAATCTTGTTAATTCTCAAGACTCTTATTTTCTGCCATGTATTCAAAATGGACTGTGATTAGTATATATAATGTATATGTGTATGCGTGGGTGTGTATAGGAAGGGAGGGAAGGAGGGAAGAAATGTGAAAGGAAAGAAGGAAAGGAGGAAAAAAGGAAAGGAGGAAGGGAAGGAGGGAGGGAGGAAAGGAGGAAAGGATGAAGGAAGAATAGAAGGGATGGAGGGAGGAAGTAAGGAAGGACAGAAGGAAAGAAAGAAAGGAGGGAAGGAGGGAAGGAGGGAAGGAAGGAAGGAAGGAAGGAAGGAATTAAAAAGGAAGGAAGGAGTTCATTCATGTTTCTTACTATTATACAGATTAGGCACTTGAATAGATAAATATAAAAAATAAATTACAGTTGGTCTCTTGAGAAAAAGGAGTGCTTTAATTACATTGCAATTTTCATGGACAATTGTTTCTTTTTTTTCCCTTTTAAACCACAGGTTATGTGAAAAAGCAGTAATTTAATATTTGACTTGGAGTTTTGGAAAAAAAGATGACATCTATAATAAACAATTCCTTTGCCACAGATTTTCTTTTAAATTTAGGAAGAAGTAGGATTTCAACTGTGCTTTTGTACAATAATTTGGATGTGTTTTTTGTCATATTATTGAGAAAATTAGATCTTGGGCAATGTCCTGAGCCCATGTGCTAATCTCATCTACAAAACTGTATTGTTTTAATGCAATTAGTGCAGAATTTAATAGAGATTTCAACATGATGGAAAATTAACCATAAATTTAACCAATGAAAAAAATGACACTCTAATAGATGTTCTGTTATCAATTCAATATATGAATTGAAGAGGAGCATGTATGGTTTAGCAGTTTCTCCTCTGATTAGTGTAGTAACAGATTATATTTTCATGGCTATTTGGGAAAATTTATTCAAGATATGTTTTCTCTCCAAGTGTCAAGGTTTTGATAGTTCTTATTTCCCTTTGCTAAATGTTGATAAAGATGATTAGCAGGCAAAATTGTTTTTTTTAATGTCTCACAGAATGAAGAAGCAATAACCAATTACATAGTATGAGAGTTTGTCATAGGCATTGGAGTTCAATTTTAGCATCATTTTAACTTTTTTTGCAATCCAATATGAAGAAATTGGACATTATGTTAATAGCATATTATGAAGTAGTTGTTACATTCCTTAATTATTCAGACCGCTAACCATAGACACAATTCTAATGTTTCATTCCCATTGTTCTCAGTATCCCCTTAATAGGATGAAAACTGGTCACCTGATTTTGTACCTGCAGAATTTCTGAGAATGTCTGTCTACTACTTCCTTTGTTTGTGAGATTTTATCCTATGCAGCAAGATAATCCTACATCTTTTAAAGGATAATCCTTTATCTCGTACAACAGGGTTATCCTTAGTTTCTTATATCAGCTCAAATGGCCTTTGTTTTGAGTAGATGTGTTAGAAGAGAAGAGAATAAGAGAGTTGAAAAGGACCTTGGAGGTCATCTAGCCCAACCCTTTGCTCAAGCAGGAGACCCTATTCCATTTCAGACAAATGGCTGTCCAATCTCTTCTTAAAAGAGATGTCCAGAGTTCAGTTAGATGTGATTGTATTCAATATCCTCAGAAGGGACGAAGTGGGATTGTAGATTTTTTTTTTTAAAAAAATCAGACTGGGGAGAGCCAAAATGGTACTGGAATTTGAAAACAGAACATTTTCAATATTTACTTATTAGTTGATTAAACAATTTTTATAGCCATCTATTGAAATAAATTCTAGATAGTAAGACTGAAAACTGAAATATTAGTACCACCCTCCATTAAAACAGAAAAAAAAGAACAGAGCTGAATCTCCATGAAAATCTCATACCCATTGATCAAACATAACCATGCCAGTTCTGTTAATACTGTGGCCAGATCTGTATTTGCTTTTGTGAACATGCCAGAATAATAATTATTATTATTAATTATTATTAATTTTATTTGTATACCGCCCTTCTCCCGAAGGACTCAGGGCAGAGAACAGGGCAAACATATAAAAGTACAAAAATACAAAAATTAAGAAAGAATTAAATGAGATGCCCAAGCTACAACAATAGGTTAAATACATTTAAAACAACAATAAAATCCAAACCCATCCCCCATCAGGCCAGACCGGCTTGTTCGAACAAATAAGTCTCCAGATCGCGTCAGAAGGAGCGAAGGTCGGGCGCCATCTGGAGCTCAACCGGCAACCGATTCCATAAATCCGGGGCACCCACAGAGAAGGACCTCCCCCTGGGGGCCACCAGACGACATTCTCTGACCGGTGGCACCCTGAGGAGGCCCTCTCTGTGGGAGCGCACAGGGTGGAGGGAAGTTGATGCCAGCAGCAGGTGATCCCTAAGGTACTCCGGACCCATGCCATGTAGGGCCTTGAAAACCATTACCAGAACCTTGAGTCTCACCCGGAAGACAACTGGGAGCCAATGCAGCTCACAGAGCAGAAGTGTAACATGGGAGTATCGGGAGACTCCCAACACAACTCTCGCGGCTGCATTCTGTACCAGTTGGAGCCTCCGAGTGGTCCTCAAGGGCAGCCCCATGTAGAGAGCGTTGCAGTAGTCTAAACGAGAGGTCACGAGCGCATGAGTGACCATACGCAGGGCATCCCGGTCTAGATAGGGCCGCAACTGGCACACCAGGCGAACCTGGGCGAAGGCCCCCCTAGTCACAGTTATTATGTGGTCTTCCAAAGAAAGCTGTGAATCTAGGAGGACTCCCAAGTTGTGAGCCCTATCTACGGGGGGTAATAGCTCACCCCCCATAGAAAGAAATGGAATATTCTGAATATCCCGAGATGCCGGTATGCACAGCCACTCAGTCTTGTCGGGGTTGAGTTGAAGCCTGTTCCTCCCCATCCAGACCCGAACCTCTTCCAGGCAACGGGACATCACATCGAGGGCATCACTGGGGTGGTTTGGGGTCGAAATAAAAAGCTGGGTATCATCAGCATACTGATGATACCCAACTCCAAAACCACGAATGATCTCACCCAGCGGTTTCATATAGATGTTGAACGGGAGAGGCGAGAGGACCGACCCCTGAGGAACTCCACAAGCGAGAGGCCTCGAGGTCGATGGTTAATTGTTGAAAAATTAACCATGAAAGAGAAATAAAGATTGCAATCTAATATAGAGTGCCACTTTTTTAAAAAAGAAAACAAAACACAAACCCCCTTTTCTATGGCATTAAAATCAAGTGTAAAAAAGAATCATAAAGATTCAAGCTGATTTTTTCAATCAGCTTTGCATATTTGTTGCACCAAAGAATATCATTTTTTTTAAAAAAAACAGGATTGCAAATAATAGTTTTATTTGTTAAATTTATCTGTTAAATTATTGCATTTGTAGAATCCTGTTCCATAAATCCTCTGCACAAATAAAAGTTTCAAGAACCAAGTTATGGAAATTAGGTTGCTGGATTAGCGTGTCTGATTCACTTTAAGGAACTAATATTCTAGATTTCATATTTGCAAATACCCAAAATGGAAGGCACAACTGGAAACTGAATCAAAGGCATTTGCCTTGTTGGTCTGTTGACTTCAGCGACTGGAGTCTTTTTTTTCTTTTCTTTCCAAAGTACTGTCATTCATATCTCTTGCAAGAATGGTTGTTAACTATATGGAAATTGTCTCAAGCAGTAGGTCACTTAATTACAGCATTTTAATGCTTCCCTTGTAGAGCAGCAATTAATTTAACAGCATTTTGCTGGGATCTTTTTTTCTCCCTCTCTCTCAGCATTATCAGTCTTAAAATCATCGTAATTTGAGGCAAATAGTACAGTTTTATTTTATGTGATTGTTCCTTCAAAGATCTTTGTTTAACAAATGTCAGGGCTGAACGTCTTTTTTTTTCCTTTCTTTTTTTTTTAAAAAAAAAATAATAATAATCGTCTTCTGCTTTATTACTAGCAGAACAGGAGGCACATTGAGAAGCTGAACAAAATTGGTATGAGCGTCCTGTTATGTCTAGATTGAAGACTTCAACTAAGACATGAGAGAGACATGCAGGAGATCTCATTTGTTTTTCACTTATCTCTGGAATGGAGACAGGAGACATGGTAAATAGGTTGAACTAAGGGGCCATGACAGTATTAATATACATGCAGGCTTTGCAACATTTTTAATTAGCTGAAGTCAGCCTTGCTTAGCAAGGTGAGCTGGAAATGGCATCTCCTGTTGCTTAACTCTTTGTTTTGCCTTGTCAAAAAAACCCCCACTGAAATAGATATAGAGGAATGCAGAGTTTCCTGGAAATTTCATACGTATGTTTCATCAGAGAAATATATGGCTACATGTTGGCTAATATGAAAGAAAAGTAGAGTACTTTTGCAATGATTGGAAGATTGAAAGCATTTGGTGGGGAGGGTCTTTCCTCTTTTCTCCTCTAAACTGGAGGACTTCTCAAAATAGAAAATCCTTTTCTCTATATCAAGGGTGTCCAATTTTGGCAACTTTAAGACCTGTAGACTTCAACTCCCAGAAGTCCCCTTGCTGGCTGGAGAATTCTGGGAGTTGAAGTCCACAAGTCTTAAAGTTGCCAAGGTTGGACACCCCTGCTCTATATAGTTATGATTATTTTTTTAACTGGTTGTGAGAAAACATTAGAAAGTGATTCCATAATATTTTTTGGAAAGTCAATCAAGGTCAATAAAATCAGTGTTTACCTATGTGGCTCAGATGAGTAAAAAAAAATAAATGATTGGAATGGACAAATTGTTAGGTAAAGGTAAAGGTTCCCCCGCACATGCGTGCTAGTCGTTTCCGACTCTAAGGGCCGGTGCTCATCTCCGTTTCAAAGACGAAGAGCCAGCGCTTGTCCAAGGACGTCTCCGTGGTCCCTATTTTTCTACTTGCATTTTTACGTGCTTTCGAACTGCTAGGTTGGCAGAAGCTGGGACGAGTAACCGGTGCTCACTCTGTTACGCGGCACTCGGGATTCGACCCGTGAAACTGCCGACCATCTGATCGACAAGCTCAGTGTCCTAACCCACTGAGCCACCGCGTCTCTATAGGACAAATTGTTACAGAATCCCAAATTAATTGTTCTCACTGTTAGCAAATTTCTCCTTAGTTCTAGATTGTTTCTGTCCTTGATTAAAGGCTCAGTAATAAGATTGTTTTAATCTATTTACAAGCCCAGTTTGAGGAGGCAAATGCATCTAAAGGTTTACCTTTTTCTTCTTCAACTTCCTTTTGTTCTCTTCTCTTCTTAATGGATTTGTCTACTGGGCCATTGTTTAGCTAGGCCTTTAGCTAGGCCCTCTTTCTTCTGAGGCACATGGTACATAAACAGGGTAATTCAGTTGTATTCCTTATAGAACCCTGGATATTCCTACAAATCTTATCTTTCTGCCTCTTAGTAAACAGATTCAAACCATCTTCTTACCGCACCTTTAGTTTAATCTGAATGGGCCCACCATGATGGTTTTGAATATGTATAGTAATTAGTTTATTAATAGTGGTTTGTTTTAATTCTTTGTTGCTGTGCTAGTGTTTGGCATCCAGAATCCATTGGGAGGTAGCCTAGAAATGCTGTATTTATGTATGTGTGTATAAATAAATAAATACAGAATTCTTTTTCGAAAGAGAAGGATAATTTCTCTGCCTGACAAATGCAGACACCGTTTTTAATTGGACGGATAGTGACTGATAGAAGTAAAAGCATGAATTAAGGAGCCCCCAATGGGATTAGAATGTGTTTGCAAGCGAGAAGTCAGTGGCTTCTGTTCTCTTGTCTCCCCTTTGCTCTTTCCTTTGAAGCCATGACAAAATTGTACCAAATGCCCCAAACAAAAGAAAGTCGACTTATTAGAAATCTTCCTCCAACAGGGAACACCTTTGATTTAACAGACTTCCTCCTGATCTCTTCTCAGATCTCCTGACCATGTGAACATGCCAGAATTTTGATGATGTGTTGGTTAGACTGGGTTAGAGGAAATAAAGAGAAGGGGGTGGGGGTGGGGGTTATGTAACTCACTTGAAATTCACTCACTCTGTTAATCGGCATCCTTGAAATTTACATGTTTCTTAATGAAGGTTGAAGGATCACTGGCAACTAGAAAAGAGATTTCTAATTGTTCTTGTACCCCAGTCCTATTACCTGCATGCTTTCTTTTTTATGTTTATTAATATAAAGTTGTATCTCTTTTTTTCTTTCTTTCAAACCAGTTGGGCACCCTTTAGGGTAGTATATTGGACACTAGCAGTGGGGGGCGGGGAATGAGATTTGTGGAAAAGGTGAGGCTGTGCCTATAGGAAAGTTGGAGGAGGTATTTATTTATTCATGGAATTTAGAAGGCCACCCAACTCATAATGCATGACTCTCATATTAATCAAAAGTCCCCGATATAAAATGAGTGAAACCATTATTAGGCATAACCGAGACTGGGGAAAAACAGATACTCACTCTCCAAAGAGAATGGACTCAGCTACCACCTGGTCTCAGTGTATAGGAGCAAAATTAGGTTAATTGATTTGCACCTCTGAGAAGTGCTCGTTTCAAAGAGAAAAAAGAAAGTCCGGTGGCCTTGAGACCAATGGTGCTATGAGTTTTCAACAGCAGCCTTGGGAAGACTAGGAAGGAAGGAATTGTCCACTCCTTAAATAGTTTTAATTTTGCTATATCCATTCTATGCTTATCATTTATCCCGTTCGTGAATGAAATTATAAGCTAATTATTAAATTTTCTGGGATTTCATGAACTGGTTGACAGCCGAAGTGAGCCTCCTCTCCTAACACGCCTGCCAACTTTTCCATGGTTAGCACAGCAATGTGGCAAAAGCAATTGAACCAACAGCAGCAGCTCTTAAACATTCGGCAAGCCACCACTGAACGCAACCCTTATAATAATTACAAGAGAAAGTTGTTTTGAACTGCTACAGGTAGTTCTTGACTTACAACGGTTCATTTAGCGACCGTCCAAAGTTACTACGGCATCAAAAAAAGTGACTTATGGCTATTTTTCACACTTAGGATCACTGCAACATTCTTATAGGCACAGTCGCTTGGTAACTGACCCATGTTGCAGTGTCCCAGGATTATGTGGTCACTGCAACCTTTTAACAAGCAAAGTCAGGAAGGAAGCCAGCTTCACTTAACAATCATTTATTTATTTATTTTATTTTATATTCCATTTATATCCCGCCCTTCTCCGAAGACTCAGGGCGGCTTACAAGCTTAGCAGTAGCCTTCATTCTATGTATATGCCTGCTTATTAGGGCTTTCACACACACCCCAAGTGGCATTATTACAAAGTCAGCTTATCGCCCCCAACAATCTGGGTCCTCATTTTACCTACCTCAGAAGGATGGAAGGCTGAGTCAACCTTGAGCCTGGTGGGATGCGAACCTGCACTAATTGCAGGCAGCTGGTGTTACTTAAGGAGGCATTAGCCCACTGCTCCACCAAGGCTCTTGTTACTAACTTAACAACTGCAGTGATTTACTTGGCAACTGTCACAAGAACAGTTGTAAAATGGGGCAAAATTCACTTATATCAAACGTTTCACTTAGCAACAGAACTCTGGGGCTCCATTGTGGTTGTAAGTTGAAGTCTTCCTGTACTCCATTATTGAATATTTCTTCCATCATATATTCCAACCCTGTTCATGCTCACTAAGTATGTTCAACCATATTTCTTTTTCAAATTAAGTATGCATTAGGATTATAGCAACAATTTTCACGAATTCCTATATTCCACACAGGTTCCTGGCAATATTTTGGGCCTGTGGGAAAAAAAACCAAGCGTGGGCCAGCTATCTAATCATTACTTTCCTGAGTAATTGCATGGGTAACTTTTCTCCTTTTTGACACAGGAATGTTGCGCCAAGCCCGAGACTTTTATTTTTATAGCAGGAGCATTGTTGCTCGTGCTTTACATATTGATGGCATATTGCATAAGAAAAGTGCACCATGAAGTCCTTGGTTGTCATTGGTTATGGCAAAATGCAATAAATCGTTCACATTTTCCCTTATGGCTTGTAAAACTATCATACGTTTAGAGATAACGTAGGCCAAGATGGTAAATTTCAGAGTTTTCTCCATGAATTTATAGCAAAGGACAGAAAAATGACTGCTTATGCAGCTTTGAATGGTGGTGGTGGTGGTGGGGGCAGGAATCATACTATGATATCAAGTGTAGCATTTTGCCTTCAATTTGCACTCAGAATTCCCAGGAACATCAAGGACAGTACATAATCTAGGGAATAAATTTTCTGAAGAATGAGAAAGGAAATATGCATGAGAAGTGCAGTCATGTGAAAAACAATTTTACATGTTTTAAAGTTCCTCCTCCTCCTCCTCCTCCTCCTCCTCCTCCCTAACAATGAGAACAATTAGCCAGTGGAATGGCTTGTCTGATAGAAACTGTGGGTTCTATCTACCTATTTTCCAAAGGCAAGAGAAGAAGCAATGAAACAGGAGAGAAGCAACCTAGAACTAAGGAGAAATTTCCTGGCAGCGGGAACAACCTTGCCTTTAGATTTATTTATTTATTTACTTTATTGAATTTGTATACCGCCCTATTCCCGTAGGACTCAGGGCGGTTTACAGGGCAGTTAAAACCATGAATACAAAAAATTAAAAACAAATAAAACAATTAAATTAAATTCAAGCCCCAAGAGTAAATCTAAAACCCAGTTAAATTAACAACCCCACAGTCTGGACCAAACAGATCAAAGAGCCAAGTTTTCAGGTCCCGGTGACATGAGCGAAGGTCGGGGGCAGTCCTAAGTTCCGTGGGTAGTTGGTTCCATAGGCCAGGTGCACCCACAGAGAACGCCCTTCCCCTGGGAATAACCCGCCGGCATTCATTAACCGGCGGTACCCTGAGAAGGCCCTCCCTGTGGGGGCGCACAGGACGATGGGAAGATGATGCCGGCAGCATCATGTTGTGGGTGCCCCATCACTAGAGGCTTTTAAGAAGAGACTGGACAGCCAGTTGTCTGAAATTGTATAGGGTCTCCGGCATGAGCAGGGGATTGGACTGGAAGACTTGCAAGGTCACTTCCAACCCTGTTATTCTGTTATTTATTTCCAAGCCCTAAAGAAACTTTGAAAAGATGAACTATATTATTATAGTTCATTTTATAGTTAACTATAGTTTTATAGTTCATATTATTATTATAGAACATTTTAAATTAACTAATGCTCCCCATGAACTACATGTTTTTTGCTATCACAAGGGAAATGAAGGATATAGAGAATGTTCTTGCTCCTTAAACTGGTCAGATTCCTATGCAAGGATGGATAAAATTCATTTTTCCATTGAAATTTGTGTAGCTCTCCTCCTGAGGCCTCCTTCTGCTTATATTTGACAAAGCTTTATATCTGCAATCAAAAGCTCAGGAATTTATTTTTTTATTATCTTGGCATTAAAGGTTTTTACAGCTCAGAAGTGAAAATGAATCTTGCTGTTATTTTCTTTAAATACTGTTTGTTCTTTGTTTACTAAGGATAAACTGGAAAAGAAACCACCATAATTTCAAAATTAGCTGAGACAAAGTATTCAGAGAGCTGAGGGAGGAATATTATTTTGCTTATTTAATGCCCTGGGCAGTCAGTATTTGGGGCAGCCAGTAAGATGGATCACATGTAAAGATTGCTGATCTTAGTCGGGCAAATAACTTGTTTCTATGGAGCCTGTCTAGGAAAACTATTTTTGGGATTCTCCTAAATACTCACCATGCCCCATGTTAACATATCTAATAATGTAATCTTCTGAAAATTCTGCTTTTGTGCAGAACTTAAGGCCGTTTTAAATATCCTGTTGTGGAGAGACAGGGTGCAAGAGAAGTAAACCAGGCTCAAGGTTGACTCAGCCTTCCATCCTTCCAAGGTACGTAAAATGAGGACCCAGATTGTTGGGGGCAATAATCTGACTTTGTAAAAAAAAATGCCGCTTTGGGGGGGGGGAAAGCCCTAATAAGCAGGCATATACATAGAATGAAGGCTATTGCTAAGCACATTGATTTGTGCTTCTTAGATTGTAAGCCGCCCTGAGTCTTCAGAGAAGGGCGGGATATAAATGGGATAAAAAAACCACACACACACAAAAAAACATTTTTCTAAGGTAGATTTCTTATAGGAGATGTATGGCAAACTGAAACATCTTTGCAAATGTTGAGCAACGACTTCGGCAATGATCAAGGAGCTGATGAGTAGATTGGTTCCTCAAAACCTATTCAGATAAGGAGAGCATGAGAAATGTCCTACCTGTGCTCTGGACATCTTCTCCTGACAAGAAGGTTGAAAGACAGTGGTTTTCTGAAGGTTTGAGGATCAGGAGATAAATGAGTCTTTTAAAGGACATTAAGACTGGAGAAGAGCCTAATGCTGGGAAAGATTGAGGGCAATAGAAGAAGGGGACGACAGAGAATGAGGTGGCTGGATGGAGTCACTGAAGCAGTAGGCGTGAGCTTAAATGGACTCCAGAAGATGGTAGAGGACAGGAAGGCCTGGAGGAACATTGTCCATAGGTTCGCGATGGGTCGGACACGACTTCGCAACTAACAACAACAACAAGATTGCAAGCTTCACATGCTAATCTATTGTGTTTATACTTGTGATGAAGGTTTGAACTCAATTCTTTATACATTTCTTTTTCTTTATGATTTTTTTTGGTTTTTCTTCCTTTTCTTGTATCCCAACCTAGAATTTCTCAATAGTCTTGAGAGTTCTTCAACTTTTTAGAAAAGTGTCATCAACATCTCAGTAATGACAAACACACACAGGTAGGCTTTTATCACATCCAATGATGAAGAATTAGTTCAGATATTCAAATTGTTATGAAGGTAGTAAAGGATATAATTTTGTACATACTGTAGGGTGCAAAGGTTAGTTTCTGATTATTAAATTTGGTCATATCTTTACTTTTCATACTTTTTGGAAGTCATTTTTAAACAGCTATGTTAGCATTGTCTCTGCCACCCTTTGTTCTGCTATCATTACGGCAATCATTCATTTTAGCCATGGAGATTTGGAAATGGATTTGACATCCAGAAAACTAATGGAATATTCTTATGATTCTCCTACTTTAATCACCAATATAATTATAACGCAGCTGGTCTTAAACAAAGGAAAAAAGAAAACAGCTGTATCAACACTAAATCACACTTGCACAGGAGTAGATATTGGTACTATTGTATTTTCAAGATCATAATAGCATAAAGATTCATGCAGTGTACCTCTATAAGTATTTGCTTTTGAGTTCAATCCTATAATATCTTCAGAATGCTTTAAAGTCACTTTGAAATCAACAGGATGTATGCTCAGCTGCAGCATCAACAATATTAACTAGTATATCGGTAAATGAAACATAAGAACATTCAAGGTCTTCCAAACACTTATGCAGTCTGATTTTTTTATTTATTTAGCATATGGAGATGTTACATTAGCCAGGAGACTACAATACTAATACAGAGTAGTTATTTGGTTGCCTAAGATTGCTGGCCCATTCAATTTACACTTGTGTGTCATCATTGGTGCACCACAGGGGATGAAGCTACTTTGACACCATATAGTCTGATAATGAAAAGCAATTAAAACCGATGTGGGAACCAAACAAACTCAAAGTAAGAGTACAGAAAAACTGATAAGGAAAACACACTGCATCCTTCTCCATTTGGGGGCATGTCATATGTGAGAACTTCAATGCCTAGGATTCTCAGCTATGACTGCTCTTTGGAGGTAAAGTACATAATAAGAATTCTGCTTATTAGAATTAGATCAAATAGATCCGAATGCTATCAATTGCCATATCCTTTCCCTAAAACATTCCATCCCATGCTTTCAGTCTGAGGATTCTCAATTATGGCAAACCACAGGAAAGGTATTGATATATCTACCTCTGCAGTACAGAAGAAAGGCGTCTGGCACCTTAACTTACCATACAAGGCTGAAGATACAAATGCCAGCCAGGTTGAACCAATCTGTACAGTAATTTATTCCACAACTTTATCCTGTGTCATCTGCTGCGTCATACCGTGTTGCCAGGCTCCATGCAGCAGCACTCAAAATTTGCCAGATGATAACCTGTGCTATAGATTAGATATAATGAGCACCTAGTTCATTATATTAGAGCGCTCTGCAACTTGAAATAGTCTATCTATGGTATACGGTAGTTAGGATCCTAGACATACTTTTTATGCTCTCCTACACCCATGTAATGTTCCTAGCCTCTCTTTTTAGACTCTAGCTTTTATGGATACCTTCTATTTTGTATCTTTTAGCTTTCTTAGCTTTTTTATTTACACCCTGTGTGCCTTTTAATTGCTGTACACCCCTTATGCTGATTATGACTGTAATAAAGATTTAATTTACTTAGTGTGCCATTGGAAAATTCTTCTCATATACCACCAAGATGTGTCAACACAAGACCCCCTGGTTCTTGTTCATTTCAGTTTCTCTCCTTACAAGAGGCTTATCTATCCATACAGCCAAAAAACATCTACTATTTTTGCTACCACTACTACTACTAATATTGCAAGAGGTAGTTTTATTTGGACAAGCTTACATCCTGTAATGATACTTTTAACACCATCAAATCAAAACATCTGCCTATCACAATTCCTTGGGAAAGACTTGAGAGATGAATAAAAATGCCAAATCCAACCTAAATACCTGGTTGACTATGTGATCAATCAATCATCATCATCATCATCATCATCATCATCATCATTATCATCATCACAGCAGCAGCAACAAGAACAACAATAGCAGTGCACTGGAAGATCTGCAAGAAATATCATTTGCTTGAAAGCAAGAAATTGTAGGACTTAAAATAGAGAAAGTCATAGAAAAAGGAAGAAGCTAAATTGCTCTGGGACTTTAGAATTCAAGCAGACAAGCCACATAACACTCCTGATTTTCGATAAGAAACAAAAATGTCTGCCTTGCAGATTTGGCAGTACCTTGAGATGGCAGAAGAGAAGAGAAAGAACTGGAGAAGATAACAAAATACAAAGAGTTGCAAATAGAAATAGAATGACTGTGGCAAAAAAGCAAGGAAAGGTAATGCCAATAGTAATAAGTACCTTGGGTGCTATCCCAAAACAACAGGAGCACCACTTAAACACCATCGGCATTGACAAATTCACCATCAATTTCAAAAGATGGCTTTACTTGTAACAGCTTCCATCCTGCGATGATATCTGTAACACCATCAAACATCCACATCTGCCTATCCCGGGTTCTTGGAAAGGACTTGAAAGGTAGACAAAAATGGCAAATCTACTCTGAACATCTGGATGACTGTATGATGAATCATCATGATCATCATCATCATGATCATCATCGTGATCATCGTGATCATCATCCTGGCCACCAGAAATTACATGAGATATATTCAACACTAGGAAGAACAAAAGCCCAAGAAATGTGAATTGCTTAGTCTGTAATAACATGTACATTTGGATGCTAAGTGCTCGGGGGGGGGGGGGGAAGGGGGTAGGAAAGGTGCAAATAGCTTCCCAAAGGGAAAAATGCAATTCTCTCACTCAAATGAACTTCCTTCATTAATCAGAGATTATTCCATCATGAATCTATTCCGTATTATTAACTCCATAACAGTAAATACCTTATAACTCTAATGGAAACTAGAGATGTATAAATAGCAATCAAGTCCAGTCATCTCTCTTTTCATTATAATAATGATAATGACATCAAAGGTCAGTTGTTGTTTTTTTTAAAGGACCTCTTTCAGTGCATATCAACAGACCCTTAACTACAGGAAATGTTTACTTCTTTAAACATATATCCTTGGATGTATTTATCAGTTAAAACAAATGTTTCACAGTCACATATGGAAGCATATGCAGAACAACATTCTATTTGATAAAAAAAAATCTGATACTAAATCTGATATGTTAGATTTTAGACCTCAGGGAGATTAACCAGATAGACAGGAAAATCTATTATTTGTTGTGTTTTTGTTTATTCCAGCTGCTAGGATGTGAATGTCCTCAGATTATTAGCCCTAATAACTAAGAATGCAATAAATTACAAACTAAGGAGATATCCTTAGGATATCATCAAGCAGTGCTAAAGAGGCAAATAATGTAGGAAACGTAAATTCAAACAGATAGAGAGATAGACCAATCCAGTGTGCCAGACCATAATTTGCCTTACTTATGGCTTATTGACTAAATCAAATTGGCTTCAGACAACATGCTAAGTCATAAATCTTGATTTACAAATCACATATGGCTCACTGAGATGTAGGAATCCAACCAATCCTGTCCTTCACTTTGCTGTCTCACAAATACTTTAGGGTTATAACTCCTAGAATTCTTAGGCAGCTTGAAGTTGAACTGAACTCTACAAAGTCTCCTACTTAACCCAGGAACAATTGAAAGCTGTACCTATAGGCTTTGATTCATCCTCAGGATTATTTCTGGGCTTATGATTGTCTCCAATAACATACTATATGTTATCCCTTTTGACCTTTAAAATGAAGGTTCAGTTTATATATGGGGTTACAGGCATTTCAATTAGTCTCTCAAATAATTCAAAGCAATAGATCACTCTAAAGTTGCCAAGTGGATCTGAATTGACACCATTGTTGATTTTAAATAACAAGTATGTGTGTGTGTGTGTGTGTGTGTGTGTGTGTGTAAGCAACAGAAACATGAACTCTTTTTTATTCCTTAAGTGTAGTATTTCATGCAGAGCAGCATCTATAGTTTGATAAATCTGCCAAGAATCCAAATTTAATTTAGTTTGCTTTTCATGTTCTCTGCAAATATCCCCCCCCACAGGTGCTGGAGACTATAAAACACATTATATGCCTTTTTCAAAAAGGTAAAAAGTGTCTTTCTTTCTCCAGGATTAAAGCTAAAACCAAACCAAACTAACAACAGAGTTGCAAAGAAGCTTTTGAAAAAGTCCATGAGATTGCCATAAATCAGAATGATTGGAAAAAGAAACAAAATGGGATTTATGTGTATTAAGTCAGGAGGAAGAGGAGTTTTGAAACATTTGATGCCAGCCAGAAACAGTATAATTCAATTACTTTTCTGCCAACCCATTGAAATCAATGCTTATAATTAGAACCAGCCCCAGCATTGGAAATAGACTCGTTGGCTGAATGTAAACAAAACATGGTAGATAATCATGGACAAATCAGTATTGTTTGTTCTGGTATACTTTCTAAGGGTTATTAGGATAAAATACTGCCCCAAATGTAAACATTTCTGCTTGATCAGAACAATGGTCCACACTAGTCTAGCCTACAGATCCCATAGGGCCCAATAAGATGTATGGAAGACCAACAAACTAGACATGAGCATCAGAGCATTCTCCAGCCCACTTATCTCAGGAACTTTGAAATACTGCCTCAGTGCTAGATGTCATATATTAATATCATAATTAGTTGCCACTGATAGCCTTATGCACCCTGAATCTGTCAATTGTAAAAGTTTATGGAAATTCTCATCATACAGGTCATGGTTTTCCCAAAGGAGAACTGAATAAACTTCTTGGATGCAAAGCAAAACCTCTTCAAGGAAAAACAAAGAAAGTCCAGTTGCCTCTTGAAAAAAAATCTTTGGGTCAATCATAAAAGCCATTCAAAACACTACACCATCTCGTAACAGATTCCTTGGAAAAATGGCACAAGGAGAAAAAGAATAAATAATTGTCTCAAACCCTTCTACCCCACCAAGCCAAAAAGCAACTCCGCTTACTCCATTCAATTCTTTTTTGTTCAACTTCCGCATAAATGAAACATGATACTGGTCTTTCTGATTGGTTCTTTCAAACACTTACCTTGGAAATATCAGTATATCTGATATCTGATTCATTCCAGTGCATCTTGCCAAAATAAATACTTTCACATCTCTCTCTTAATTCTGTTCATAAGTCATAGCTGTAAGGGCAGGCAGGTTCAGGTGCATTAACAAGAGGAGCGATGTTGCCAACATGTCCAATTAATTGATTCAAAACTCAGTGTAATCCACGGCATGGTCAAAGGTATTGCTTACTCCCCCTCTAACTTAACCTTATTGCTCTTGTTACTCATTACGGTACTTTCTACATGTGTCCTCTTTCCTCAAATAACCCCATCAACATTTTCTGTTAGGATTAGCTGCACGTCGAGGGAAATAAAAATTGAGTCTGCTTCTGCTGTTGTGATGCTGAACACACTGGGAAGAGTGTGAAGCATAAACTTGTTATAGAGAAACATAAACCTGTTACAGAAAGCATTTTGAAAACTAAATGAAAGGTACTGCAAATAATGGTCTGTCCGCTAAGGAATCTGCTCCTGCTTCCCTCCATTCTTGTTACATGCCAAGTACCTGGTGGAGTCAACCTGTTTCCCCCTGTATGAACTGTGAAGGTAAATCCGATCTGCTTTGATCAGTGGCTTCACTTGGATGGCTGGAGCTTCTGTCCATTCACAAAGCCAGCTTGTTGTCATTGCTGAGCAAAGTCTGACATCATGATTGGAGCCCACCTTCTAATTGGAATCAAGGTGTGGCAATGATTTGATAAGAAAGTTCAAAGGGATGCTTTTCTTGTTGGAAACCAAATAACTCTTTGAAGTTCAATAGAGCCCTGATAAATACATATTTTAACTTTTATTTTTTTAAAAAAGACTAAAAATAGTAAATATCTGTAACAATATTGATGCTGCTGTGACTTTTGATTTAAAAGCTGCTGGTATCAGCTGCATTGGCTTTACTTCCTCATCATCTGTCATTGTCCGGAGCGATCTTAACTGAATTACACGTTTTCCTCCATTTACAACCATTCGTTTAATGACTGTAAGAAGTTACAATGGCCCTGGAAAAAGTGACTTACAACTGGGCCTCACACATACGACGGTTGCAGCATCCCCACAATTATGTGATCACAAATTTAGGCACGAATTTACGATGGTTGCAGTGTCCTGGCCTCATGTGATTGCTACTTGTGATCTAAGTCAATGGGGGAAGTGGATTTCCTTAATGGCCGCATGACTCACTTAATTGCACTGATTGACTTAAGAACCATGGGGAAAAGAGTTGTAAAATGGGCATGACACATTTAACAACCACCTTGCTTAGCAATGGAAATTTTGGTACCAATTCTGGTTGTAGGTTGAGCTCTACCTGTGTTGTGTCTTAGAATATACTCTCCAGATATGTGTGGGAAGAATCCAGAGAAAGAAATATTTTGGGAAACATTAAAAAGGCAGTATATATTTCCCCAAAGGATCTTAATGGGAGAAACCAACCCCCCCCAGTCTCCCTCCCCCAAGCAAAAATGCAGATATCATAATCCTTTCAGAAAGACTGGCACATGGAAGCTTAGAGCTAATGGGATTAGAAAGACAAAGATCCCTAGAATCAACAATCCTTCACACACACACACACACACACACACACACACACACACACACACACACAAACACAAAATCCAACATAGGACATAGTCATCAGCCATACCCCCAGGGAAGCAGGATATGACCTTTGGGACATAATAGCATTAACCCACTACCATCAGAATACCAGAGAGGCACACTCAGACTCAGGTCAAAGTTTATGCCACAGGAACAACTCCAAACAAAAGCTCTTTCTGTCTGGCTCTCCTCTTCAATAAACTACAACCTTCTTTCTAAAGCAGTCTCCATTTTGTTTATTCCCAGTTTGGATTGGACCCTGATGAAGATTTTTCTTTCAACATATGCTTGTCTGGAAATCCTCATGAAGGTAAGAAATCCCCCTCTTTTCCTAGAACATTAGTTCAGGAATTGCTGCTGTGATTGCTTTCTGAAATATTAGATGAGTTTTCAGAGCTGTTGCTATTACTAGCTGGCTAGGAATCTTGGGGTGACATTTGAGTCCTCATCCTTACATTGGGATGTCTCTAGTATCTTCCTGTGGTGACTCTGTATGGCTTTGTATATTTATTTATTTATTTATTTTATTTTATTGGATTTGTATACCGCCCTATTCCCGTAGGACTCAGGGCGGTTTACAGGACAGTTAAAACCATGAATACAAAAAATTTAAAACAATTGAAACAATTAAATTAAATTCAAGCCTCAAGAGTAAATCTAAAACCCAGTTAAATTAACAACCCCACAGTCTGGACCAAACAGATCGAAGAGCCAGGTTTTCAGGTCCCAGCGAAATGAGCGAAGGTCGGGGGCAGTCCTATGTTCCGTGGGTAGTTGGTTCCATAGGGCAGGCGCACCCA
This sequence comes from Vipera berus, assembly GCF_964194415.1. Taxonomy (NCBI): domain Eukaryota; kingdom Metazoa; phylum Chordata; class Lepidosauria; order Squamata; family Viperidae; genus Vipera; species Vipera berus. The sequence goes on from NC_138213.1 coordinate 11,112,585, forward strand.
CAGAGAACGCCCTTCCCCTGGGAATAACGCGCCGGCATTCATTAACCGGCGGTACCCTGAGAAGGTCCTCCCTGTGGGGGCGCACAGGACGATGGGAAGATGATGCCGGCAGCAGGTGTTCCCTTAGATAGTCTGGACCCAAGCCATTTAGGGCTTTATAGGTCATTACCAGCACCTTGAATCTCACCCGGAGGGCAACCGGAAGCCAATGCAGCTCATGGAGAAGAGGTGTTACACGGGAGTATCGGGAAGCTCCCATCAAAACTCACGCGGCTGAATTCTGCACCAGTTGAAGCCTTCGGGTGGTCCTCAAGGGCAGCCCCATGTAGAGGCCATTGCAGTAGTCTAACCGGGAGGTCACGATATGTGTTCAACTATTCAATCCAGGCCTTTTGAATAGACATACTGTCCATTCACATACTGTGAGATGTGAGAGATCACGGGGAGGCTGAGAAAAAGAGGAAAAAGAACAGAGACATAACATTGAAGAGACAGCATGTAAGTTAGACAATTCAGCTTAGCCCAGGTGGAGAGAAAGCTAAGAAGAAGCATTTGAAATCACTCAGAGAAATAGTGCCTTAATTAACTCACCATAAATGAGACTGATACATTCCTATTAAGTTTCTAGATGCTGGATTTACTCCAGACAAGGATTAAGATAGCATAGTGACATTTGTGTAGTTGCTTCCTTAGACTTGCCCATCTGGGTAGGCCTTGATAAAAGGTCATTGGCTAAAGCTTTGCCCAGAATTGAAATGAACCACAGTATTTGTATCTTAGACCTGAAATATACTTTTCTTTGAGCCAAGAATTGAATTTGGCCCTTGGAAAGTATGCTAGAAGCAATCCTTCAAAAAGGGAGTTGATTTAGGCCAAAATTAGACACGATGCGATTTTGAATCCATTTTAATTTTTAATTATATTTATGAAATACAATAAATATGATGAATTGCTATACGTTTAATTCTATCCTATTAAAAATTAAAGCTCGGTGGTGAGATTTGGAGAATCCCTGGGGATACAACAAATTCTCTGGGAAGGATACATGTAGTCCTGAGACCATAGTTTATTCCTTTTTACTTTTTAAGCACTTTTTCCTCCTCATTTCTTTACTAAGAAGTTTACCTCCTAAAGAGCATTGAGGATGTTACCTAGTTTGGGTAATGAAACATCTTCAAGAAAACAACTACAAGATTAGAGAGCATTAAGGACCCCATATTATTATTATTCCTCCTCCTCCTCTTCCTCCTCCTCCTCCTCCTCCTCCTCTCCACAAACCCCACTACTTCTAGTCTTGATGATTTTACCTAGTTCGGGTAATGAAATGTCCGTGATGAAACAAGCAAGCTCAAAGAGCACCAAGAACCCCGCATTTTAACCCTGAGCTACAAATATTCTGCTTTATAAGTTTACCTCCTAAATTCTTGGTTTATTTCTTGCTCCAAGAATGGAAGCAACAGATAGACCAGCTTACATTCACATTTACATTTTATACAAATCAATGGAGGAAAGCGCTCTCCCCAAGTCTCTTAGTAGGCTAACCTCTGCACCTAATACAAGACTGGAAGGTAACAGATAGGTTTGACCTTTTGCTCCCCTGTCTTCCTTCACTTTTGTGATGAACATTTTTCTTCCTTGCCTGCTGACTTCCCTATTCCCTCTGCATTTATATTTGGAGCCTTTCTGTTTGTCAGCATGAATGACACTAGACATGATTAGTGCTTTATGGAAATACTCCAAGATTCTTACAGGGAGCAACTTTAGCCTGGAGGCCTTAGAAAATCTATTGTAAGAGGCAAACTTCCAGACTTTCCCTGGAACCAAAGTGAGGTGATGGCAAACATTCAAGAACAAATTATGAATGAAAGGCAGTGATCATCAATGCTGATTCTCCCACAGTTTTAATTAGCCATCCAGTGGCTTCTACATTTCAGTAGAATAGGAATTTCTTATTCATTAATCCAGTTGTCAGGACTGCTTTCTTCCTGAACCCCTAGATCAGGATACATTAAAATGGATACTACTAGAAGCCAATAGTATAGAGCAAACAATATATACGTTTTCCAGGCTTAGTTTAGTAGAAAGTGTAATTTGTTCAGCTGGCACTGGAATACAATCACAATTAATTAACCACTTGCCTATCAACATGTGATCTGACACACAGCCATGCTTTGCAATGTGTACATGAATTTTGAAGCCTAGTTCTCCAATGAAAATGTGTACATGTACAAATCCATTTGTAGCTAATATTGTATTATTAAAAATATATATATTAAAATTCCCCAAAAGTCATGTAGTGGGATAATTCTTCATGAAAATGCTTGAAATATTCTTGGATAAATTAGAAAAGCAAAACAAAAAAAAAGATTGTCATGGAAATGGTGCCACTTTCATTTGTTCTCGCAGCTTCTAGTTTTAGTTACATGTCATGTAGACCTATGGAAATCAACAGGATTTAAATTGGTCAGGATTCAAATAAACTCATTGACTTCAGTGACCCTAATTAAAGAATGACTTTCTGGAATCTCTCCGTGATATTTCCTTTATTCTTGACTGTAAAGAGTTTCACAATCCTATTTTTTTTAATTAAATGTCCAGATGAAAGAATAAAAAAAGCTGTAAGACTAGATCAAACCAAACTGATTCTGTACTTATCTTATTGTCACATCATAGTGACCAACAAGAAAGATGTGAGAAGATTACAAGTGTGAACAGAAAAGTAATTGTTCGCTTCCATTTGATGTTTCTTATCAAATGGTACTGAAAGTATTCTACTCGTAATTCAGAATTCAGATCCCATTGTGATATTTATTTTATTTATTTATTTATTTTATTACATTTATATACCGCCCTTTCCCGGAGGACTCAGGGCGGTTTACAGGGAATTAAAAACCAAAAATACAAAAGTTAAAACCAGTTTAAAAAGATTAAATTTATCCCTGTACAAATAAAACCCCAATTAAAATAAATTAATTCTCAGCCTGGGCCAGAGAGCTCGAAGAGCCAGGTCTTCAGGCCCCGGCGGAACGAACGGAGGTCGGGGGCAGTCCTCAGCTCCACTGGCAGCTGGTTCCAGAGGGTAGGCACCCCCACTGAGAAGGCCTTCCCCCTGGGTGTTACCCGCCGGCAATCTCTTACTGGTGGGACCCTGAGAAGATCCTCCCTGTGGGAGCGCACTGGACGAAGGGAACTTGATGCTGGCAGCAGGTGTTCCCTCAAATACCCCGGACCCAAGCCATGTAGGGCTTTATAGGTAATGACCAGCACCTTGAATTTCACCCGGAGGGCAACCGGAAGCCAATGCAGCTCGCGGAGTAGAGGTGTTACATGGGAGTATCGGGAGACCCCCATTACAACTCGCGCGGCCGCATTCTGCACCAGTTGAAGCCTCTGAGTGGTCCTCAAGGGCAGCCCCATGTAGAGAGCGTTTCAGTAGTCCAAACGGGAGGTCACGAGCGCATGAGTAACTGTGCGTAGGGCATCTCGGTCCAGATAGGGATGCAACTGGTGCACCAGGCGAACCTGGGCAAAAGGCCCCCTGGTCACGGCTCCTATGTGGTCTTCAAAATTGAGTCGTATCCATGAATAATCTCTTCCCTTATTTATTCTGTTCCCCTTTTCTAGCCATTTAGACTGATGGCCGTTGACATATTTGATGGTAGGGACTCCTATCATTTCACTAGACGTTGTGCAAAGAAGTGTGCCATTGTATATTTCTTGCATCTCTCTGCTTCCACAGAATTAAGTTTTTGGAAAATCAAAATCAGCATATATTTGAATAAACTCTCATTGTCTAACAAGCAGTATATTTCAGATTTTCTCTTTATGCAATTTTCAGCCCATTTGTTTTTAAATGAACGCACTTTTCAATTCAAATAAAAGAAAAACTGATAAGACCGTCATTAGCTTCAGGGATGAGCACTGTTATTTCTCCAGCCCCACTGTCGGCTGGAGGTTTTACTTTGCTTAAAAGAAACATTAGCTCATGCTAATAAACTCCTGCAGCATCTTAATTTACATATTAGATGAGATAAATATCAAGCAAATTAATGTTGAAGATGAGCTTTCGTTCCACCCTTGTTTTCGTCAGATACTAGGTATACAGAGTATCTGCAATTTACATTAAAATGGTGGAAATCTATTTAATAAATGACTCTCCTTTTTTCCCCTCCCTCCCCCCTCTTTCTGTCAAAATAGCAACCAAAGGGTGGGGGGAGACCCAGTTTGGCACCCTAATGCATTTGTTTTTGCATGCAAAGATAAGAATATATTTTCGTGCACTTTCCATTTGTGTGTGCTACGGGTAAAATTAGGCTTGCAGAGATAGTATCAGCTATCCAAAGGCACGGCTGGTTATGCCTGTCGAAAATAAAGCCACAGTGTGAAAATGCATGCCCACCAGGTTATTAATCTTAATCATGAGGCTGAAAGCTCATCCATTTGGAAAGCCATGTTCCGCAGGGAGACAGCTGCCAAAATGTTGCTGGAAAGCTGAGGGAATTGTACACAGAGGTGATGGTCTCCGTTCTGCTTCCCTTGTGTACTGAAATGTTGACTGAGGGTGTCATGTGATACTGGCTCAGATGCTAACATGTTTGAGGAGGAGGAGGAGGAGGAGGAGGACGTTGTGGCGATCCTAAAGCAGAAACACGGGACATTATCTGTGGCAACTTTTTAAATTCGTGTAATGATAGGAAGCCGAGTAAGTTTCGAGAGAGGGAACTAAAATGGAAAACAAATCACTCATCTGTTTTTACTGGGGGTTGACAACGATGGGCAGGAGTGAGGGTTTCAGGGATCCAAATTGGGCAAGGTGAGGTTAAGGCAGAATGGATAGAATCGGGATTTTCTGATTGTTCTTTTTTAAACCCAAAAAGCAAAGTGTGTTAATGAAATGTTCATTAGTTTAATGAAAAGAAAGTCTAGGGGGGTGACATGAAGGCAGTGCTCCAATATCTCAGGGGCTGCCATAAAGAAGAGGGAGTCAACCTATTCTCCAAAGCACCTGAGGGCAGGGCAAGAAACAATGAATGGAAACTAATCAAGGAGAGAAGCAACTTAGAATGAAGGAGAATTTTCCCGACAGTGAGAACAATTAACCAGTGGAAAGGTTTGTCTTCAGAAGTTGTAGGAGGCTTTTAAGAAGAGATTTGTCTGAAAGCAGGGGGTTGGACTAGAAGACCTCCAAGGTCCCTTTCAACTCTGTTATTCTATATTTCTAAATCCCTGAATAGGCAGGCATTGAGAGTTTCCTGTGTAACAATTCTGTTTCCCAGTGTTAATTTAAATATACCCATAGCTCTGCTTTCCTTCGATTCAAATACATGCAAAACCTCACTGCCTGTTTAACTATAGACACCTCTCCTCTGACCCAGTTACCTGATTTGGCTTTTATACAGTCCTGTGTTTCTTTCCAGGAATCGGATGTTTGCCTTATTTATTTATCCCAAATTGCTATCCTGTGAATTGTTAACTTTCCATTTCCAGATATCTTTGTCAGTATAGTTATAGCAGTATGAGCAGGTTTGTATCCAAAAGATACTGTACCTCCAAATGCAAAATACATCAACGTGCAATAACTATCAGAAACATAAGGCTCAACCAGGTTCATCCCATATGAACACTGTAATGTAAGACACATTATTAACACAGTCTGCTCCTCCTAGTGGTCCCTCTGAATACTGCCCACTCACCAGGGTGGTGTTGAACTGAACACAGACCAAACCATCATCAGGCCCAGGTGATCTCCATTAAAACTGCAGCCAATTTTGGTCACTGTATCACAAAAAAGATGTTGAGAGTTTGGAAAAAATTCAGAGAAGAGCAACTAAGATGATCAAAGGCCTGGAGACTAAAACATATGAAGAACGGCTATGGGACTTGGGTTTGGCCAGTCTAAAGAAAAGAAGAAATAGGGGAGAGATGATAGCAGTCTTCCAGTACTTGAGGGGCTGCCACCAAGAAGAGGGAGTCATTTTATTTTCCAAAGCTCCAGAGAGAAGGATGAGAAACAATGATTGGAAACTGACTAAAGAGAGAAGCAACCTGGAATTAAGGAGAAACTTCCTGACAGTGAGGACAATCAACCAGTGGAACAATCAACCAGTGGAACAGCTTGCCTCCAGAAATCATGGGTGCTCCATCACTGGAGATTTTTAAGAAAACATTCACCTTTCTGAGATGGTATGGGTTCTCTTGCTTGAGCAGGGGGCTGGACTAGAAGACCTCCAAGGTCCCTTCCAGCTCTATTCTATTCTAAAATGCAGACATGACTGGGATGCTGCATTTGATCATGCAAAATGGCATTCACCGACTTGAAAATTGTTCTCACTGTCAGCAAATTTCTCCTTAGTTCTAGGTTGCTCCTCTCCTTGATTAGTTTCCATCCATTATTTCTTTTTTATGGTATCTGAACTTGGTACCAGAGGGTGTTTACAGCCAGTGTGGTAGATAGAAAAGTGGCATCTAGAGGAAACGGAATATTATCAAACTTGGGACTTAGTTTATCAATGGCTAGAGGAAAGAATAAAGGATTAGGAATTAAATCTGTACTAGTGAATGTAAACTCAGACAACATGTTTGTTGAACAAGTACTATTGAATGTATGAAAAAAATTAATAAAAATCTTATTAATATATATAAAAAGATAGAAAAGTGGCAGTGTAGGATAGGAACATCCAGCTTGAAGTCTACATTTACCCAGGTACACTGTTGGGCTGGTTTACTCTCATTCAACCTAACTAACTCATAAGATGCTGGAGTGGGGCAAGAGAGGAGAGTTATGTACATTGCCTCGAGTGCTTGAAGAAAAAAATATTTTTTTCCAACAATTCTTCTGGGCAATTTCTGAGGGGAAAAAAAGGTTCATTTCTTGAAGAAATGTAATCACAATTCACAAAAGCCTTTGTAATATGAGAAAACACCAACGTTTAATTTAATTTTGGTGTTTGTGGAAGAAACTATAACAGACAAATGTAGTTTAGTAGAGAGCTCTTTATGCTCTTATTCTGAATTCTTTAGTATCCAGACATGTTGGAGACACTAAAAATGGCTTCTGCTTATTTATTTACTAAATGTTTGATTGGAGCAATAGAACTTGTAATTTTGCACGAATTACACATTTTTAAAGGAAAAAAATAAGAGTGGAAAAAGCAAAAAGAAAAAAAACCCCACTTTTCATCTTTATCCGTCTTGTAGGAGATAGAAAGAATTTGGTACTTTCCAGTTTGGAAATTGCTCCCACTGGTTCACATGGATAGTTGAATATTTAGCAACATTTCCGCAGGACCAAGCGAAACTAAAATTTAAGAAGCTGGAGGTGCCCAAAACAAAACAAAACCTGCATTTCTTCAATTAAGGCTACAAAGTTCCAGAGTGATTATCGTTGTGAAAAACATCAAACAGGCCTTCATGACATGGATATGAGAAACGTCATACAACATTCATGTCGAACTGGATTTTCATATTTAAGGTTATCGACTGTAAACCAAGCAACATTCACCAACCCCTCCTGCAAACATGGTCCAATCACTGCAGCACATCTGACAGAATTGATCTTATATCACACATATTGGGCTAAACACACACACATACACACACACAAAACAGGCAAATTATGTTAATTCCTTGCAGATGAGATATTAAAATTATCTGTGAATTGCATTTGCAGATTTAGGCTGCAACTCATGTGTAAATAATACATCTCTTGCTGTTGGATGTGTTGCCGAATCTTTGTTAGATGCTTTCATTTCAATCCCTAATGTAATATTTTCTAATACAAGAGAGAAAAAAGAGTAGCATTAAAAAAGGATGGGACATATTTTCCCAGTGTATGTGGCAGATGTCACAGATGATCAGAAGCAGCTCATGGAGTGATGGCAGAATGTATGGTAATAGTTTTATGTTGCTTTGATGTTGTTTTCTGCTTCCTAATGTACATTCTTCTGTTATATCACTGCAGGGATTATTAAAGCAGAAAACCAGGTGCTGCCAGCTATGCACCATAGACCATATATACAGTAAATGTCCCCCAGTTAAAGTCTCATGTCTCCTTTTTCGGCCTGTGCACTCAAATGTATTGAGACAGATGATTGGCATCTTACCTAGTTATTGTGATGTACATATCTGATTTCAGGCTGTTTGCTTCTGAGTTTGATTCCTCTAGTCTTCACAGATCTGGTCAGAGATATATGTTTTTGGTGAAAGAGTTTTAGATAGATAAGAGCACGCCTATTAGATTCAAAGTTGTTGGAAACAAGAAGTCTCTTGCATCTCTTAGAGAATTTCAGCAAGAGGAAAACAAAACTTGTGTTGGCTTGCATCTGTCAATTGCTGGAGCATATTATTTGTGTAGCAGCAATCCAGTTCCTGGCATCTCCATCTAGGGCTTGGATTGCAACCTTGTGGAGAAAGTATCATCCAGAATCTACAATGCCAATGTAGACTGATCAACCTTTTGATTCTTTATTAGGTGTCTTGATTTGTTCAACTAGCTTATTAGGGAAGTCAATGCCAAGTCATTATTGTTAGAATGAAGATACGTGAGTTTTTCCAGAGCTTTCTAATTTGCTTAAACCCATCCTAATTACAATATTTGCCATGATTTTTTTTTGCCAAGAAATTTATGATTTGGGCAGAATCATAATAAGGTTATCTTGAAATCTATAGAACCCTGGTAGGAAGAATAGCACACATATAGCAGAGTCCCTGCAGTTCCATGCCTGCTAAATAAAAAAAAATGTAGAGTGGCTAAGCCCTGAGCAATATTTGGAAGTGTGCTTGTCTCTTTTCAGAGGGGAGTAAAATGGGTGTTGGAGAAGATCCTGGGAATCAAATGAGGGTGACAAGAAACCGTCTTCTGGTAAATGATTGTTTGGAAACCAGCAAAGTTCACTGCTGCAGATATTTTGTAAATGTGAAACTCTCACCCCAGGTGTCCACTGACCTAAAAAATGAATGCCAGCCTTTGCATAGAACAATGACATCTACAGATCAAGACTATTTTAATAAAGATTCTGGAAAAGACAACATCCTCATCTAACAATCATCATTCTTGGCTATTATGATCAAAATGGAGACCTTTAGAACAAAGCAAGAAGTGAATAATACATGAAACAGCTTTAACACAACAAATCCTAAGGGAAGTTAAATCTAGGTCAATACTTTGTTTTGAAAAAAAATATATAATAAAGTACATGACCAAGAATAAGTCAATGCTTATTCTATAGGTTTCTGCGTGAGAGATCTATAGAGTCAAACATAAACAACTACTATTAGCTTGCTCAATATGGCTATCAAGTTTTGGACAGGACCCTTTTCTGACTATTCCTTGGCGATGTTAGGAACTGTATCTGGATGGTTTTGTTTTCTCAACCAAAAGATGTCTGTGCTGAAAGGTACACCCTGCTTGCTTTGGAGAATTCTTAGCAGAACAGATACAATCAAGTGACTGTTAGACATACTTCCAGCCGGGTCTTCATTGAACTTCAGTGTCAGGCACAAAGAATCAGGAACACTCACTGAGTTCAAAGCACTGAAGGCTTTATTATTGCTGCCTATACACAACTATATGGTCAACTAATGGCCAAAGCTAAACTGGCACTCGATAAGGGTCAACAGAATTCATGGAGTACTGGACTTGGGTCTTTTGTGGAGGCCCAAAGATTCCATTGCATGTTTAACCCAGTTGAGCCTGCTCATCTCCTACATTCAGCAAATTTTGGATTGGTACTTCTAATGAGGCAAGAAGGAAATTGCAATGGAGCTGGTGTGACATCACTGTATTGTACTTTGAGAAGATTAAGCATCTGTCAGCTAGTGGGTTTCTGACCAGCTTAACTTGAGAAAGCACCCACTGAGGAATATCACTGGAGGTCAGCAAAGAGCAATTCTGTCTCCTTAAAACCATGAGACTTGATCTTTTCAAGTGTTCAGCTTTTTCTGGGTCTCATCTGTTGCCTATGAAAAACAAATACAAAGGCCCTGGTCTTCTTTTACAATCTGGTATTTCAGAATCTCTGGGTTTACTTGACTTGAGTTCACTGAAGTATGCTAGATAGCCTCTGACATGCTCTTTTATTTTCTTGACCTGAATTCTTCCATTCTCTTGGCTTATGTTTATTTTCTTCCAGTTCATTCATCCACACACTGATTGATTGTGGAATTGCAAAAGGAAACTTTTGGTGAACAGATTCTGTCTTATTTTCTGTTTAACAGTTTGTGGTATCCATAAATGGTGCAGCTACAAGTGTTTGGATATGCATATTTAATGAAGGATAAGCTTTTTTTATTGAGCAGCTCTGCAAGTGGCTTGAATCAGAGCAGTACTTTTACATTTCAGGCTAAATCCTGTGATATCAATCCAGGCAGATAAAGCTGTGCATAAGAAATCAAGGACCACTTTTTGACATGTGTCATGCCTGTGACACAATGCAAATCTCCAAGTTAGGAAGTCTCCAAACTTGAAAGAAGTCACCTGTAAAACTAGAGCTTATAATTAATATAGATAACTGGAAGGTCTCTTCCTGACAGTTAGAACAATTAACCAGTGGGACAACCTGCCACCAGAAGTGGTGAATGCTCCAACACTGGAAGTTTTTTAAGAAGAGACTGGCCAGCCATTTGTCTGAAATGGTATAGGGTTTCCTGCCTGAGCAGGGGGTTGGACTAGATGACCTCCAAGGTCCCTTCCAACATTATTATTATTATATGAACTTCAGTTCAAAATCTGTAGATAGTTAGAGTGATAGAATGACATTGGAAGGGTTAAGGCAGACATCTCTACCTATCTGATTGTGTGCCCCTAACATATTTAACCTAACCCTACTATAGTTGTGAAAATAGTTTTTCCCCTCTAATCTGAGCCAAAACTGTTTTATTTCCTTGCAAGTTGTCTCCTCCTCCTTCTTCTCCTCCCTCCCCTTTCCCCTCCTCCCCTCTTCCTCTTTAATTTCATAGTGGTAATTTGAGCTTCCCAATTGTTGGAAATTCTTCTCTTGGTCTTGGTTTTTTTTTAATTACACATCTTTCCCTCACTCAAAGCATCTTCTACAGTGGACAAAAAGTCTACCACCCCTGTTAAAATGTCAGGTTTTGGGGGGGGGAAATCAGACCAAGATAAATCACTTCGGAAATTTTTTTTACACCTTTAATGCAACCCGTACGCTGTACAATTCAGTTGAAAAGCAAACTCAAATCTTTCAGGGACAAAAACTAAATAACTAAAAAAATAAAAAATAAAATAAAAACTAACACGTCAACGCTGCTAACATCGAATGAACAATGAATAATTTTTTACATCTTGAAAACCTGACATTTTAACAAGGGTATGTAGACTTCCTGTATCTGCTGTACTTCCCTGTGTAAAAGAAAAAAAAGTCTGTGGGACAAGTTCTCTCCTGTGATTTTTCTTTATGACTTATGAAGTGTGGAAAGTCGGGTAGGCTGCACAGGGCTGCTGAATTCAGTCTGCAGTGAAAGAATGAACATTTATACACACATAACTCTTGTCTATTCAGTAAGTCACTGCACCAATGCAAAAACAGTGCTTTCTAACAATGAGAAAATAACTGAAATAATCTTCTCTGAAAATAAATTCAGCAACAGTTTTTTTCCATCATTTTGCATTATGAGTAGAAAATAATGCAGAGTAATATTTTGCTAGACCCTAAAAACAAAACTCTTTATCCTATTATATTTTCAATTTCCCCCCCTAATCTTTTATCTTCTTTCCCCCAAATGTGTTCTTTTTTTTTCGTTCCCTTTTTATTAAAAGCACTTTTGCACAGTCACAGTGACCTCTCATGATTGCTTGAACTGTCTTTATAGATTAGTACATAACAATTCTTTCATAAGGACTTTTTAGATCCTTTCTCTTAACTATTTCTGTTCCTGCAACCTTGGGGACTGGAGTCGGGTCCCAAGGTCTCTGACACAGACATGAAGAATTGATTTTGACTATGAGTTCCAAAGTTGGCCATTACTTTTGCCCAAGGCAAGAATTTTATTTTATATTTACAATCAATTGTTTATTAACAGCCATCCATTCCTGCCTGGAGTGAAGCAGCCATCTCAGGCAATAGATTTATTATTATGTAGTGTTATGAAATGGTAGCAATTTATTAGATATTTGATATTATTTGAGATAATTTCCAAGAATGGGGAGAAATGCTTGAGGGATTTTGAGCCTCATGTATCAAAATAGTATGATATCTCTTGAGCAGTCTATCCAAAAAGCAACATTTATATTTTGCCTTGAACAACACAAAGTCTTGAGTGTCTATGGCGATTCTCAGGCATCCAGGTCATGGCTGTCCCAAACTGTTGAGGAATAACTAGGTATGTCTAGCCTATCAAAGAGAAGCTTTGGGGGTAACATGATAGCTGTCTTCTAGTACCTGTGGAGCTGGAGCTGTTCTCCAAAAAACCCGAGGGCAGGAGAAAAAGCAATGGATGGAAGATCTTTAAAAAAAAGATTCAATCTAGAACTAAGGGGAAATTTCCTAACAGTGAGAACAATCAATTGAATAGCTTGCCTACCAGTGTTATGGGTGCTCCGTACTGGACGTTTTCAAGAATAGACTGGACAACCATTTGACTGGGATGGTCTAAGGCTCCTGCTTAGAACAGTGGTTGGACTAGAAGACTCCTTCCAGCCCTATATTCTACGTTCTAATTTTTAGGGGAAGTGTTTTATAACCTGTTTGAAAATGGTAATCCAATTCTGTGTGGCTGGATGTTTCTTCCAATGTCCCCCACTTTTATATTTATATACATCTTTAGTTCTTCTAAAAGTGCCACTATCTGTTAATCTGTCTCAGGAGAAACAAGCACTTTTGCACATTAAAGGCTCCTGTTGGGTGTTTGTGCTGCAATAAATATTTTAGCCTGTGAAACACCATATTGTAAGATTAGCTGGTAACCCTTATGAGCTAAACTGATTTTCTTCTTTTCCTTCACCTCGAGTAACAGCTTCTCAACTCATTTCCACAACTGCTGTGTCCCTTCACAGTTCGGGAAAAAAAAAAGTTAACTCTTGTGGAATTTAAACTTTATCCATTTAACTAAGCCAACTGAGGGAATGTAATTGCAGAGTCTGACTTCATCTTGAGTCTGTTTGTTTGTCTGCTTGTCTGTGAAAAATTAAAGGCAAAATTTAGATGAATGAGAACTTAATTCACTTTGTCTTCTGATGAGATGTTACCCAAATCTGTGTGTTCTCTCTGCAACCTGACAGATTGTTAAGCGAGCAGACTAATGGATCGTATAATACTAATTTCTGAAGTACAGAGTTAAAATGGCTGTGAGTTTGTTGCTTGAATTTACAGTGATGTCACTAGTATATAAAATATTCAATTTCTCACTGTTAAGTATTTTAAGAGAGCCTTCCTGATGATCATCAAACCTACCAAGATCAGTTGGGGAGATTCTCTTCAGATTCAACTTCTGGATTTGACATTGAGCTGTGGACTTCTCTCTCAGTTAGGGTTAGTGTGTACCATTAGTATCATATTCATGCTATCCTGTTAGATGACACCAAAATGATAAAGAAATGAAAAAAAAATCTAAGACTATTAAATTTCTGTAGAATAAGGTGTTATTTAAAGTTCATTTCGGATTATTAAATGCATCCCATATTTTTATGATCCATAGGGAAATTGAATCAAAATCTGTGTATCTTCCTCCCTCCCTCCCTCCCTCCCTCCTTTCTTCCTTCCTTCCTTCCTTCCTTCCTTCCTTCCTTCCTTCCTTCCTTCCTTCCTTCCTTCCTTCCTTCCTTCCTTCCTTCTCAACATCAGTGATGGAATAAAATATTTCCAGAAATAAACTCAATATCTTCCACTCTAAGCTGAAATTAAACATAAGTCCTATCCCATCTTCATTCAGCAGTAAATCTATAGATGAAAACGAGTCATTGATAAATATGTTACGATAATTCCTCCTTACTGACTATACTGAAGTAAAATCACAAGTTGCAATCATGTGATACATCCTACTTAAAAACCAAATGGGAAGTGAGGTCATAAACCTGTTGGAGTCATGGGATTTTCTGCAAGTGAAAGTTGTAGATCCCAACTGTGATCACTAAGGGAGGACCACCTGTGCTCGCTTTTATCCTCTGCAAGCTAGAATGAAAACTCTTGCTTCTTCTCCCAGTTCAGGTCTGGTATTTCTCAGGATGTCAAATTACTCCAAAGTAATAGAGGCCCATCTTCTGGCAGACTGGACATGAATATGAAACATGTGGCCTACAATACTATATTTGGTCCTTAGGATCATTTCCTTGCAAACAACAACATTTCTTTTTTGCAAATGGAAGGATTGCAAGGTGGTGACAAAGCAAGGCTTTAACCTGATAACTTTTTGCTAGGATAAGTGAGGTCTGTCCTATTTTGGGGGAGTGTTCCCTTCATAGGCTGGTGTAGCATTACATTTGTGAATGAGTGGATAAGTAGGCAATCTTTTGTGGGTGTTGTGGATGCATTCCCATTGAGAGAAAGTCACATTTATAATTTATGGTTGTATAAGATCTCATCCCTTGGTTGGGCAATGCTTAAATAACAACATTTGTGGGTTCAGTTTTTCTTTTCTTTCTATCAACCATTCCTCCCCCACCCCTCGCACACAACCCAACACTTTCTTTTCCTGTTGCTTCCTTCCTCCTGATGCTTATCAGGTGATTTTGACATAGCTTATCCATTTGTTCAACAAGAAAATCCTTGGCAGTCATCAAGCTCACTCCCTGTAGGACTCATCCTAGGATAACTGAATTCCTCTTTCATTCTTATCACATGTTTGCCGGAAGACTTGGTGTAAACAAATCTAATGGTCATTTTCTCATAGCTATCTATTTTGCAAGTGTGTCAGTTTTATGACCTCGACTGAGGCAGATATTTGGATTTTGTTTTTTTTTTAACTTCAGGGGATGATGCAGTTGTATGGTTGTCATTGTTTCTGGATGTGCTATACATAATCATATTGGTCAACTAGACAGATTCAAACAGGACTGAGGAGAGCTTTTATAACAATTGGAGTGATATTTCCTCTCTGTGTCTTTGTCTCTGTCTCTGTCTCTCTTTCTGTTTCTTCTCTCTCTCTCTCTTACACACAAACACACACACACACACAGAGAGAGAGAGAGAGAGAGAGAGAGAGAGAGAGAGAGAGAGAGAGAGAGAGAGAGAGGGAGAGAGAGGGAGGAGAGAGAGAGAGAGAGAGAGAGAGAGAGAGAGAGAGAGAGAGAGAGAGAGAGAGAGAGAGAGAGAGAGAGAGAGAGAGAGAGAGAGAGACTAGCTAGGACAGTTAACTGGACATTCCTGTGAATTAATTTGGAATGATAATGTAGGTAGTTATATAGTACAATTGACACTGGCCCCTTGGTCACTAACTGAAACTTCACAGTTTCACCATCTTACTTCATCTTTCACTTGCTTTACAGATTGGTTGCAAAATTACTTTTTCATCATTGTTGTATCTGTAAGTCAGGGGTGTCAAACTCAATTTCATTGAGGGCCGCATCAGCGTTGAGGTTGCCCTCAAGGGGCCGGGTGGGTATGGCCAGGGTGGGCGTGGCTAGAGTGTGCATGGCCTACTGGGTGGGCGTGGCCAGCTCTACATCGTTGCATCAAGGGTGCCTATGGGGGCCTGAGCAGGAGTGGGACAGATCTGAGGGTCTCTGGCAGAAGGAGGGTCTCTGAGCCAGGGCCAAGGCAGTGGGGGCCGTTCCCTCACTTTTTCCAGGATGGCTTCGTGGGCCACATGAAACCACTTCGCGGGCCGGATCCGTCCCCCGGGCCTTGTGTTTGACATGTCTGCTGTAAGTGGTCCCTAAATGAAGCAGTTGCTTAATGAGAATTAGGTTGAAAGTCAGAGATAATCAAACTTCTAAATCATATGCCATGCATGAGAGCACCATCCTTTGGCTTGTTATCTCTACCAATTCCAATTCATATTTTTCAGAATCTGGAGGCCATATGCTTTGAAACAGAGGTATATGTTTTGAAGCCTCAGTCATAGGTTGTCCCAGAAAGTTTTGGATGTAGCTTCCAATGCTCTCATCTTTCAGACCTTCTGGGAAGCCTGGTTAGGAAACAAGACTCCACAAGTATGACTGAAAATGTATTGTTGCAGATATAATAAGAGAATTGAAAGAGTTACTTTCTCCTCACTGTTATATCAAAGAGAGTCAAGATAGGGCAATTTTGAACATCAGTCTCATCCCCTCCTCTTTTTCAGGGGTAAGATGTTGTCCTTATAACCTGTTTTTCATTCTTTCTTCAAGGTTATCTCACTATTCCTTTATTTGATCTCACATACATCCTTGCCTATACAATAAAACAATAACTTTAGATAATGTTCTCTGTTCTTCCCCATTTTTGTCACTGTGACGAATTTTCCCCACATTTCAGTGGCATTGAAAAAGAAGGAAAGCATTGATAAAAATTATTGCTGCTAAAAAAGAACATGCCATAAAGCCAATGTTAGTGATGAGTTTCATCTTCAAGAAAGCAAGAATTTCTTATATCCCCTCTCATTCTTTTCATTTTTTATCTTCCAAGGTGGAAAATATTAACAGATGGTTCGTGCTCATCTTAAAAATCTCCTTAGATTAGATCTGGAGAACTAGTGGACCACCCATGTTTTTATTGTACAACAAAATCCAGCAGTTCCATCCAAAAAAGGCCTATGGTGAGGAATACTGGGAGTGTATCCAGTGGTATAAAAAAAGGTAAAGGTTCCCCCGCACATGTGTGGTAGTCGTTTCCGACTCTAGGGGCCGGTGTTCATCTCTGTTTCAAAGCCAAAGAGCCAGCGCTTGTCCGAGGACGTCTCCGTGGTCATGTGGCCGGCATGAGTAGACGCCAAAGGCGCACGGAACGCTGTTACCTTCCCACCATAGTGGTCCTTATTTTTCTACTTGCGTTTTTACGTGCTTTCGAACTGCTATACTTATATCATCTCTTCAGTTCCAGTTTCTATATATGTGTGTGTGTTTTTGTGCATGTGTGGGGAATATGGATATAGATATAGATGGATATTCATTTTTTATGATTCATTAATTTCTTAATTCAGAGTGATGGGATAGGGTGACTGAATGGAGTTGAGAGTTTATTGGCTGGATGCCCTTCCTGAAGCCTACACAGGAGTTTACAGCAGATATTTTTTCCTTTGTGCCCTAGGAGAAAAACATCTGCCTTCACACACACACACACACACACACACACACACACACACACACACAGACACACACTGTACTACTACTATTACTACTACTACTACTACTACTACTACTGAAATGTGGGGAGAATTCATCACAGTGACAAAAATGGGGAAGAATAGAGAAATTATGTGTGTTTGTGTAGATAGATAGATAGATTTCTAGATACATAGATAGATAGATAGATAGTGTGTGTGTGTCTCTCTCTCTCTTTGTGTGTCTGTGTGTGTGTGTGTGTGTGTGTGTGAGAGAGAGAGAGAGAGAGAGAGAGAGAGAGAGAGAGTAGATGTTCTATCTTATTAAGTATTAATTCATTCTTGAACCAGAAGGCTTGCAACCAGAAATTCAAGGACACACTTTGATAAAATACTTTTATTGCATATTCTAGAAAAGCTGCTGCAAACTTTAGAATTCAAGCCTTTTTTTATAGCTGTCCCCAGGTTAAAACCCTAAATGATTTACTGTTGCTGTTATGTCATAATGAACCAAGAACTCTTTTTTTTCCAGCAGAAAAAAAACATGCCTGAATATCCCCCCTTTAGCCCTTATTCTGATGCACCAGATCATGTTAGGTGGCATCAAGAGAAGACACAGATTACTTTTAGATTGAGAACTGGTAAATTCAATATTGATTTTTCAAATTTTAGCTGAATTGAGTTGCACTCTTATTAGTTTCAAACAGCAAAGCTGTTTGAGTAGTCATTTTATAATCTGTTATATATTCATTTCTTGTACATCATTTGGCTTGATTCAACTCAGTCATTCAAAAAAGTATCTGAAGGAGATATCTCCAAATGGCTGATCTGCAGATATGGGATAGTTTATATTGTTTCCACTGTTTCTCTGTTCAATCGCCTGATTTTTTTTTTAGAAAAATATACCTGAAATAAATCATTCTTCCTAGATAATTGCATTAGGGAATTCCAATATGTTTCTTATTTTTTAATCAAGTTTTTGCTCTTGCTGTTAATGAGGAAAATGAAGCCAGCTGTTTAACAACACCCCATACGTTTGATCACATCAAAGATGCTGGGGAGATAGTTTGTAAAAACATTTGCCAATGCACATTAAAAGGAAAGAGAGCAGAGAAGAGAAACATGCTGTCTTTTATTTTTATTCATTTTACTAATGAATTAAAGGTAGCTGGAAAAAAGAATTATCTCCTTGTAAGTCAACTAAGCTTTATTTCTCGCTATTGCTTCTCTCTTGTTCTCTCTTGCAATTACTTCATTGTCATAAGTAGCGCAATGTTCTTAGTTCATAGCATCAGTACAAAGTACTGGCTTGGCTGACTCACTCTTCTACTAATAGTTGAACACAGCTAGTTTCCCCTGATCGCTATTTGTGCTATTAAACACAGAGAGACTAAGAATTCAACATCCTGCAATCATCTCACAATAACAGGATAACAGAGTTGGAAGGGGCCTTGGAGTCTTCCTCCTCAAGCAGGAAACCCTAAACCATTTCAGACAAATGGTTGTCCAGTCTCTTCTTAAAAACCTCCAGTGATGGAGCACCCACAACTTCTGGAGGCAGGTTGTTCCACTGATTAATTGTTTATTTTATTTTATTTTATTTTATTTTATTTATTTATTTTATTAGATTTATATACCGCCCTTTCCCGAAGGACTCAGGGCGGTTTACAGGGCATTTTAAAATCACATCAATACAAAATACAAAAGTTAAAAGACTATTAAAAAGATTAAATTATCCCTGAAAATAGAAACCCAGTTAAAATTCTCAGCCTGGGCCAGAGAGCTCGAAGAGCCAGCTCTTCAGGTCCCGGCGGAATGAACGGAGGTCGGGGGCAGTCCTGAGCTCCACAGGCAGCTGGTTCCAAAGGGCAGGCGCACCCACAGAGAAGGCCCTCCCCCTGGGTGTTATCCTCCGGCAATCTTTTACCGCCGGCACCCTGAGAAGACCCTCCCTGTGCGAGCGCACTGGACGAAGGGAACTTGATGCTGGCAGCAGGTGTTCCCTCAAATATCCCGGACCCAAGCCAAGTTCTCTCACTGTCAGGAAATTTCTCTTTAGTTCTAGGTTGGTTCTCTCCTTGATTAGTTTCCATCCATTGCTTCTTGTCCTGCCTTCTGGTGCTTGACTCCCTCTTCTTTGTGGCAGCCTCTGAGATATTGGAACACTGCTATCATGTCACCCTGGCCCTTCTTTTCATTAAAGTAGACATACCCAATTTCTACAACTGTTCTTCATATGCTTTAGCCTCCAGCCCGCTAATCATCTTTGTTGCTCTTCTCTGAACTCTTTCAAGAGTCTCAACATCTTTTTTTATATTGTGGTAACCAAAAATGGATACAAGTGTGGTCTTACCAAGGCATACCAGGAATAGTTTTGTGGAATGTGGGTTATATCATGAACAAGCACAAGGCACTAATAGATCTTGGCAACAACATCCCTTGCATACCAACGCTCTTGAATTTCCAGTGATCCCAGTCAGGAAAGTACTAGGAAAATAATGTGATAGAAGACTATCACATCATAATTTCTGCTTCCTTCTTCCCCCCACCTGTGACAAAAGCCAAGCTGTTCTTATGTAGATTCTTCTTTTTCCCCATCACCTTATGCATTATGCATCAAGCTTTCCAAAGGCAGAAGGGAATTCCTGTCCTTAGTAAAGGTCCTTTGAAAATAGCTGTTTGGTAAACATACCAAGCCTCAATCTGTCATTCTCTTCTTTCCATGTGGACTAACAAATGCAGCGGAGGTGGGACATGGCATTATTTGACTGCAATTTGTCTTCTAAATCTGCACCACGGGCCCAGCTCCTTCCTCAACTTCATATTTCTCCCCTTTTGATTTTATGCTATCCGAGGTTCTTATGAAAGAGAATAAATACTGCAAAGACAATGACAGAAAAAGAATGGGGAGGGAGACCCAGCCCCCTTGCATTGCTCAGAAGCAACTGGAAACAATATTAAAGGGTAGTGCTTATGACGGGTGGTTTGGCAAACTGCCAGATCCTTTTAGAAACAGCAAGCATCTGAACCTGGATTAATGGCGTTTTTTGCTGCTTTAATCTGGTTATAATCAGACAGGGAGGGTTGTTTTTACAGTCTCAGTTGAAAAGCTTTTCAGACCTTTTACTGATGGCACTGCATGAGTGTATAAGAGGTATTGTGAAAAATAAATCACCCTTGTTCTTTGTTGAATAGATTGTACTTTCACTGTTCATAAACTGGAATAGAAATTGCTGGCTAGGAAGTGACCAATGGATGAAATCCCTCTGAGGAGCAAGGTTTAATGTCATAACAGCTGCTAAACAGCTGTTCTCAGTATCTATTGTGGGCCATGTTGGCTTAAGCTGGTGAGAGTCAATGTGGACATTATATATTGTTGGGTTGAAGGATTGAAAAGTATCTAAATTACAGTACTTCCCAGGGACAGGTTCCTTGCTTCCTCTAAACACTGACAGTTGCTGGACTGTCTTTCCAAGGATTATTTGAGGCCGCCCAAGGATTATTTGAAGAGTCATTTAAAATGGCTTCTGCAGAAGTTCAAGTCTGTGGTAAGAACCTTCTTCATGGACTACTGCATGGGGAGAGAGAGAGAGAAAGAGAGAGAGAGAGAGAGAGAGAGAGAGAGAGAGAGAGAGAGAGAGAGAGAGAGAGAGAGAGAGAGAGAGAAAGTGTCACAGTTCACATCACACAAATATGAATGCACAACCTACATTGGCTTGAGGGCAACTTGAGGATTAAGATGGCAGGACGAAGGAATAGTTTACATTCTAGGAAGATTGGGGAGAAGGAAAAAAAGCTTTTGAAGAGTGAATAAAGTACTTAGCGAATCAGGAAAATTGAAAAAGTTGAAGACTCTATGGTAAACAGATTAAGGATTTTGGTTATGATATACAGATGAATCAATAAGGAAATATGAGATGAAAGGACTGAAGTTCTCATTATGATATAATTTAAAAGAGTGTATGTATGTATGTATGTATGTATTGTAGTAGACGATCAGGCTGAGCCCAAAGGAGGGGTCAAATGCATGTCTACAAGAGATCTAAATCCAGCCCATCTTGAATTCCTTTCTTAACTCCCGCTAATTTCCTTTGATGGTTAGTAGTTCAGATTCTTGTAGAACAGGGGTCCTCAACTCCATG